>NW_027069570.1:1010452-1108525 GCF_002906115.3 Quercus suber
AACCTCTTCCCCCACCCCCCCCCCCCCCCCTCTCTCACTTTCATATTTAACCCCTATTACCCTTCTCCAAAAAGCATCTCTCTCAGTCCCAAATCTCCTTATTTAAACAATTGGCATGTACTGATATCAAAGACAACATTTTCAATATTTAGGAAAGCTATCAAGGAATAATTTGGTTCATACATGTTCCAAAAAATTAATTTATTCCAATGAGCTAAAAAGCTCTAAGCGTGTTGATAATAATTAATGACTTAAATTCATAGATAAATTTACATTATAACTTACATTATTTTAGTTGTTAAGAAATAAATTTACCCGTAATTTGGATTATTTCCTGTTGTACCCATGCCGAACTCATGCATATTTGCCTTCCCTAAAAAGATTACACCACAGCTACGCAATTTTGAAACAGAAACCGAATCCTTGTTAACAGAGCGAAACTCATGCATCCATGTACTTGCACCTGTCATCATAGAATGACATTTTAAAGTTTTCTACTACCTTCAGAGACAGTCTCATGAAACCTTTTTACCATAAAAAAATATCTCAATGATTGCATACCCTTAGATGGATGAGGGAAGCAATCTATGTCATCCTTGATTGCCATGAAAATCCCGTCCAATATAGATAATGGTTTTCCTGCACAACCAACATTAAAAGGTGTCATAGTGATTAATTGGGCTATATTTCCACCACAGTCAGCACAATCATGCTTGAAAAAATTTTATATTATTGTGGAATTATTTCTTATAGGTAAAAAAATTGTAAATACCATCATATGCATGAATGAAACTTTAAAATTCAGAATTACCTTCCTCAAACCTTTGTGTAGAGGCTGCAGCCTGCTTCTTGACTTCCTCAGCATCAAAGGAAATCAATAATGGTGTTGGGGGTTTCTTGCTGCGGAACTCTTCAATAACTGGGATGATGTACTCTGCCACCTATAAATTGAAATCGGAATGTTCCTTTTGCAATCCAGTTGAAAATAAACACAACTCCTAGCTAGTAACAGCAACGTACCATAGATGGGGTCACCAGCCCAGACCGATAAGCATGGGCATAATCACGTATCTTCCAATACCGGAATGATGAAGCTGTTTCCACGTTCCTGCGGCTGGCAGGATCATAATGTGGAAGACACTTTAAGGCTGATTCAACTCGGTCCTCAGGTTTTCCATATTCTTTAAGGACAACAACCCATGTTCTGGTTCTAAAATTCACATCACACTCATTAAAACATTTTTCATGTTCAAAGATTTGTAAATTAAGTGCACAAGTTTAAGCACTATGTTGTGTGTGACACCCAATTTTCCTGTTACTCTCTGTACTTGTATGAAATGAATATTTGCAAATTGCAACTACCTTCTGTGGTTTTCCCACATAATGTAATAAATAAAACTAGAGATTGATGGATACAGTTATCAATCCCTTGAGTAAATTGGTTTCAAACCATAGATTTTCAAAGTACAGATTTTTTAAACAGATCACTTTTTTTTTTTTTTTTTCCGGGTACAGCTTTTTTATACAATTCCGTTTTCAAAAAGCACGTTGATATCATTAGTAACCATTGAACAAAAACCAAATAATTAAACTAGCAGATGGTTAACAAAATAATAACAATCATTATTATTTTTAAATACTAATTAAATAAGATATACTAATATGAAGCAGCTTGATACCATTAGTAACCATTAAACAGAAACCAAATATTAAATTTTAACTAAAATTGATCTAAAATCTTATCCCCAAAAAAAAAAAAAAAAAAAAAAAAAACAGTAATTAAAGAAGAGAAACTAATGAGTATAAGGAAAAAAATAAAAAAAACCTTGAGGAGGGAATTCAGGTTTAAACATGGGAGCCTCAGGTATGACAGTATTCCGCAATATCTGCCAATCCAATTCTCTTATAGTCAACAACAACAACAACAACCCCACTTGATTGTTACACATAATTCAATCTAAGATGTAACAGAAACTGGAAAAGAAGAAGAAGAAGAGAGACACAAACCTCAACCATTTTATTTTGCTTTTTCAAGTAAGACACGATCAGAGAACCCAACACCCTTGATTCCACTATCCTAACAAACAGCTTGAACACCGACCCCGTCAAATGCGGTGCTGCAACAAACATCATAGTTTTTTTGTTGTTGTTGTTTTTAAGTAATCAAGGCTCTAACAACAAAGATTGAATTTTTGTACACATATATGAAAAATGAAAGCAACCCTGTAAATGAAATGGAATTTTGAGTAAGTGGGTTGACCTTGGATTGTTTCAGGCTCGTACTTGACGGTGGACAAGTCAACGTCCTCTGCCGGAACCATGACACGCATTTTTACAATCTTTTTTAGTACTGAAAAATGAAACCAGAACAAAGAAGTTGTAGCCTTGTAGGTACTTTCAGAGAGGGTTTGAATGAATGAATTGGCTAAAATTATGGTACTGAAAAACCAAACCAAACCAAACCAAAACCAGGTCAGTGACAGTGAAGAGTTGTTGAGAATTGAGCGGACATTAAGTACTGATAACCAATACTATTTGTGTAAGCATAGTTCCATTTTTTTTTTTTTTTATCTCTTTTCCACTAAATTCTTTTTCACAAGGTGTTTGGACTATATGTCGGTGTCTATGCAAAAAAGTAGTGGGAGAATAAGAACAAATCTCTGTCTCTATATCCTGTTTAAACTTTTTGATGTCATTATCTGTCAATTGGCCATCAAGTAATTTTTCTGTCAAATGTCTTTTTGTTCTATAGTTTCTTTCTTTATCTTTTAGGATAGTGGCTTTATTAAGGGAATGAATTTCTTTTGGGATTAGGATTGAGGTGAATCTAAAAACTAGCACATTAATTTTAATTCCTTCATCTGTCATCAAAAGGGGGTAAAGCAAAGCTATAAAGGGATTTCTTAAAATAATTTTAGAAGAAAGATCTTTAAAAATAGTTTCAAAACATGTGTGAACATTAGGTAATTTATAAACATTAAGTAATTCATAATTAAGTATTTGAGTTAATCTTTTAGATAATCTTTCATAATATTTTAAAGATATTAATCCTTCTTGTATACAATTTATGTCAGCTCCAGAATCTATCAAAGCAACTTTTGTCAAAGAGAATTCTTTATTAATTACTAGAGTGACCTTTGTATGCCATTTTTGAAAAATTACTTTGTCAATTAAACTCAAGAAATTTTGTCTATTGTTATCATTTTCTGAAACATCTTTTTCTAATGGAGGGGGATCTATCATGGGTTTAGAAAATTCTTTCAAATTTACTATTTCTACAATATTTTGTTGATCTATGTCTGTGGAATTATCTTCTTTAATTTCTTTAATTTCTTGTTTTACTATTTTTGCTTCTGTCATCAAATCTTGTAGGGTTACTGGTTTTATGTTCATTCCATCTTGTTTCATTTTTGTCTTTTCTTTCTTAACTTTTTCTCTTTTTCCACCTTCCATAACATGGTGCCCATATTTCCTACACTTAATACAAGCAATAGGTATGTCTATAGAATCTTTCAATTTTAGTAAATAGTATTTTTTTTGTCTTTTAAATGATTAGGTAGATTATCTATCAATTTCATTATTATGTCTTTTTGTTACTTTTTCTTTTATTGACTTTGAGTGGGTTGGTTGATTTTAGTTTTTCCTTTTTCATTACTTGGTTTATCTATTTTTGTTTAATGTCAAACATTTCCATTAATTCATTTATTACATCTTTCTTAAACTCTAATTTAACAATTTTATTATGTCTATCACATTGTTTCTTAGTATGTCCATATTGTTTGCATTTATGACAAATAGTATTTCTAATATGATTGTCAGTTTTCTCATTATCTGATGACTTAGTAGTATTTAAAACTGTTATGTCTCTTTCTCTATCTATATCTAAAGGTGAATTTAAAATTTCTATATTTTTAGTTAATTCTGCCAAACTACCATTTTGGGTATATAATATGGACCTTTCAATTGATTTTAGTCTTTCATCAATTTTTTTTTAAATTGTCATTATTCCTAGGACTATTATTTTTCCATCCTTTGTTGACTAGTTCTTCTAAAGTACCCCTTTATCTTTCTTTTTCTATCTCTTCTTTTATATCTATCTTCTTACGTATAGCTTCTATCTTTTCATCATATTGTCTTTCAATTTTTTCTAACATCTCTTTTACTATGCCTTTTCTTATCATTTCTTTTTCTTTGTCTTTATCGATTATGTCTAGGTTTTTCTTTTGCATTATTTCTATAGTACAAGGATTCTTTCTTTTGGCTTCTATACGTATTGTTCTTTCCATTACTATGTCATCTTTCTTATTATTATTCTCTTGTCTTTCTATGTCATATTCTTCTTGCATGGAGATCCATTTGATCATCATTCCAAAGCCAGATCGAGGTAAATAAGATCCCCTTAATCGTCATTTCAGTTCTAGATTATCAAAGTAGAGGAAATCCCTTTGATCATTATTCCAAAGCTAGATTGAGGTAGAGGAGATCCCCTTGATCCTCATTTCAGTTCCAGATTATCAAAGTAGACGAGATCCCTTTGATCATCATTCCAAAGCTAGATCGAGGTAGAGGAGATCCCCTTGATCATCAGTTCCGTTCCAGATTATCAATGTAAAGGAAAACCCTTTTGTTAGGTTCTAGGACTTTAAGAACTAAATATATTAGAACTTCAATGTGTAATGTGTTGGCAAACCATGATCAAAATATAGAGTCTAGATTTAGGCTGCTCAAAGTGTGTTTATTTGTAAAGTTGGAATTGAGTGATTGTAGGATTTATTTGTCTAAATTTGCAAGGCTCAATCGAGCCTCATAATGTACACACCAATGTAAGTTTCTTGTTTTGCCTCAATGTGCAACAACTCTAGAGGTCTTGAAGTTTGAACTTTAGTTATAGATAAATGCTTGGACTTTACTTGTTTACCCATCTGACATGGTCCACAAATGCACTTCTCTATCTTTTCAAACTTGGGCAAACCAATAACTACATCACACTTTGAAATCTTCTCTAATTGCTTGTGACTTGCATGTCCCAACCATTGATACCATAAGTCTACTTGATTGATCTTCGCACCAAAACACTTGGTGTTTATACTTGATGTTATACCATAATAGTTTTCAGCTATCCTAACAACAATACACATGCAGTCACCTCCTCCATCAAGTATCTAACATTCATACTTGGTAAAAAGAACATTCAGTCCATTGTCACAAATTTGACTGATGCTGAGTAAGTTAGCCTTCAGCCCATCAACATACCAAACATCTTCAAATACTGACAACCTTGGAATGCCATAGTTTCAATGCCTCTGATCACAGATTTGCTTCCATCTCCAAATGTAACTATCACAATCTTTCATTCAAAGAGTGCCTTGAATAGAGTTTTGTTTCCAGTCATATGCCAGGAACAACCACTATCGAAATACCAAAGACAAGAATCATGTGCCTTTAAGGAGGTTAAAACGGTATAACACACAAAATTATCATCACAGGTAATTATACGAAAATACTTAAGGAAAGACTTAACACATGCAACAAGTGAGACAAACCTAAAGTAGACAAGTTGGAGTTTTAGCAATAAGAACTTCAAAGAATTTATGACAATAGGAGTTAAGGATTAACTCTTAGATCAAAGGATCTAAATACAATAGCTAACCCGCTCTGATACCACTTGTATGTTTTTAGACCTCTTAAAATACAAGTTGTTTAACCTAGTTATTTAGCCAAGTAATTACTTAGAAAAATAATTCAGATCTTGGTTAATATAATCAAATCATATCATGTAAAAAATACGAAAATATAAAGAACACACGATATAATAACCTAGGAAAACCAAACCGGTAAAAAACTTGGGGAGGATTTAACCTAGCTATCCTCAAGATAAAACAGCTCCACTATGAAAGAATTGAAGTTTGTACAATAAGACTTAGACCACTAATATTCTATTGCTACCTCGAGTAGAAAACTAGGAATGGCAATAGATCGGGTTCGGGCCAGGTTTTTCTATACCCGGACTTGACCCGCGGGTCAAGGCCCATGGCCCGGACTTGGCCCGTTAACTAAACGGGTTTTTTTCCTGGGCCTCGGACCCGCCCCAGCCGGGCCTCGCGGGCCTCACGGGCCCCGTTAAAGGATTGGGCCCAATTCGTGGCCCAACCAAAAGTTTTTTTTTTTTTTTTTTTCCAGATCTAAACACAATCACAATCACAATCACAGAAATCACAAACACAAATTTCATATCTACATTTTCCCTTTCAAAATCACAATCCAAACACAAATTTCAGATCTATGATTTTCATTTTTCCCTTTCAAAAATCATAAACACAAATACAAACAAAAACACAAATTCACATGATTTAGGCGACCTAAACCCAGAAAAAAAAAAAAGAAAAAAAAGAAGAAAAAAGAAAAAAAATGGAGACAATGCGAGATCGGCAACGGTGAGGATGAAATGGAGTTGAGACTTGAGAGAAATGGGAACGGCGAGGACAAAACTGCATCCTTCCCTTCTTAAATCTGTTAGAACGGCGAGGACGGTTAGCTCTTCTGGTATCGGTACTTCCATCTGTCGGAAATGGGAGTCCCGCTAGCTCTTGTCTGATGAGTTCATGATGTTCATCACGCTATACATATGGCTTGTGGCCGTGCGTGTGAGCTCGTTGAGAGATGAAGAGATGAGAGGCAGTGAGTGAGAGAGCCGAAGAGATAAGAGGCGTGAGAGGCTGAAATGAGGAGAGGAATCAAAAGTTTAGGGTTTTAACTATATATATATATATATATGAGGGTAATTTAGTAATTTTATATATAATATAACCGGGTCTTAACCGGGTCGGGTTTTGGGTTTTTTATGATAAAACCTGGATCCGACCCGGATCCGCTTCGAGTTTTTTTTTTAACCCATACCCGACCCTATTCTTTATCGGGCCGGGTAAAATCCAGCCCATTAGGGTCGGGTCGGGCCGGGTATCTGCGGATCTGATTTAAATTGCCATCCCTATAGAAAACTTACTACCACGATCACATGACAGCTCCGAGTCCACAATCTACTTCTTTCTTGATCCATTGCAACCACAAGTACTCCCACTTGTGACTTTGAGACTCCACTCAAAGGTTTTAGATCTTCTTCAAATTCTTTATGTAGCAATTGAAGCGATCACCAAATTCTTGACATGAATCTTGATCTTGATACCCTAAGTATGTATGAAGGTAAACTCCTCTAGATCTCACAAGAGATTCAACACACAACACATCAAAAGACTTATAAAACAGAGCTAGGATTTTTCCTTTTATACTTGGAGTAAAATATAAAACCCTACATGTCAAACCAGGCTTAGGCTAAGTTGAAAATTCTGCAAAAAAAAAAAAATAATCTGCACGAGGTCTGATTGATCGAGTCTTGCAAATTTAGACAAATAAATCCTACAATCACTCAATTCCAACTTTACAAATAAACAGACTTTGAGCAGCCTAAATCTAGACTCTATGTTTTGATCATGGTTTGCCAACACATTACACATTGAAGTTCTTGAGCAGCCTAAAGGTGCTACTTTTAATCTGCACGAGGTTGTATGTTTTACATTGGTGTGTACATTAAGTCATTGGTGTGTAAGTTTCTTGTCTTGCAAGGCTCGATCTATCTTATTTCATGTAAAACATACTATTGCAATAGGTTTAATCTAAGTCTTGCAAATTTAGACAAATAAATCCTACAATCACTCAATTCCAACTTTACAAATAAACAGACTTTGAGCAGCCTAAATCTAGACTCTATGTTTTGATCATGGTTTGCCAACACATTACACATTGAAGTTCTTGAGCAGCCTAAAGGTGCTACTTTTAATCTGCACGAGGTTGTATGTTTTACATTGGTGTGTACATTAAGTCATTGGTGTGTAAGTTTCTTGTCTTGCAAGGCTCGATCTATCTTATTTCATGTAAAACATACTATTGCAATAGGTTTAATCTAAGCCAGACTAAAAACAGTGTCCAAGGACTAGGTATATCAAGATACATTACAACCTACCTATCCACCTAAGGTAACGCTTTGTAAACCGTATTAACAGGAGCATATGATCTTAAATTTAGAACATAAAAGTAGCACCTTTGAGTTTGGCTCCAAAGCAAAGGTAAGGGAAAAATAAGATTTTCATTATTTTACAGTGCTTCATGAGAAATTGTAGTCCTTAAATTGAGAATAACCATAAAACAGTTATACACTATACAGGTAATATCTGTCATATCACACTAGATAGCTTTCAGTCCTAGAGGTAAGGCTAACTAGTGTGACTGTAAACTATCATGAAATGTCTAAATATCACTACTAAAAAGAGTTGCACCGTCCATTTGAAATTGCAGGCAACCAAAAACAAATAAACTAAAAATATAAATAAAAGAATAAAACCCAACCCACCCTTTTTAAAATTTGAATGTAATTATATGAACAAATGTGTGGTCTACCTAACCCATTGCCAATTAACCATTCCTCATGCAAACAAATTGGATCAAGACAAAATCACTTATTTATGAAGAACTTAAAATATAATGAAAGATAAACTCCATAGAGACGTAGAATATAATGAAAGATAAAACTCCATAAAGATAAACTCCATGTAGACAATATTTTTTGGGTTTAAAATATAATGAAAGATAAACTCCATAGAGATGTAACGACAATAATTATTGTGAAGTTTTGCATGCATGATAAACCTGCTGAAGATATTTAATCGAACAATGGTTTCAACAAAGGGGAAGGAATTGTTGCCTCACCATGAGTTCCCAGTACGCAGACTCTAATGCTATGTACTGCCTTGTGTTGCGATTGTACCACTGCATGTACTGAACAAGGTACGTATCATCACCGTCCAGGAGAGGGGTAACGCGAACTTCATGCCCACGGTTGGCCCATTGTTGAATATAGACATCATGTTCTGTCTCCCAATTCTTCTCCCATTTACCCTGGAGGGATATTTTGTGAGGGACAGTCGACGTATCCACGACAAGTGGAACTGGTTGCTTCATCCCAAATTGACGGAAGACCCGCTTGGGATGATGCCCCTCCACTATCCAAAAGTAGATCAATGGCACCTCGGCCCTCTAAATATGCTGCCCGGTAGTGCAATACGCAGGCAGGGAGCGCAACGTATGCGTGTACGGCTCCTATACAATCTGCATAAGTGGATTATGTTTATGATAGTGAGACATCATACTAATTTAAGATTATGTTTGTGATATGTAATATGGAAAGCATGGAATTTCTTGCTTCTATTTGTAAAATAACAACATTGTGTTCAAAATATTAACAAAATGAAGTCAACAAGCAATTAAAACAATGACTAGCATTAATCTACAGAAAATAGTAAAAGATCTAGGTTGACCAAGATCCGCATTCCAATTTCAGCCCCATGTTCATATGCATATCCTTCAAAGCCAAGCGACTCCATTAGAGACTAAGGTTTTCAGTTTTTTTTTTTTGGTTGGTTCTGTTATGGTTTTATGGTGAGGTTTCAGTTTTGTTGTAATTGGTTTAAGTTAGCACTGAACTTTGAATGACTTGAAACATAATGCAAGAATGAGCTTTTGGTACATCATTGCTATGACAACATCTCTTATATTGAATCTAACCATGTAATTATCTATTTTACTGCCAAGAAGAGTACAAAACTTGAACCTTCTTTTGGATTGGTGGTTGTATTCAAATCTTGTTAACAATTTTACTGAATATTTCATAAAAAAAAATATATATATATATTAGTTTTGGTTAGGAACGCTTGGGGGTTTTAACTTAGAGTGACCTCAAGGATGTGCAAACGTAGGAGCCAATGTGGGAAAGACAACATGAACATTTGCTAGGTACACGAAACTTTTCCTTCGAATTTCGAAATTGCTTTTGTTTTTGTTTTCTTTTTTCTTTTTTCCTTTTTTATGCTCCCTATTTTTTTTTTATATACTTATTTGTAGGTTTAGAAAAATATCTTCCAAGATTCAATTTCATGAAATTAGTAGTAGGTTATTCTACTAGAGTTCAAATTACCATTAATAGGTCTAATTACTTTTAATATACTTGTAGGCTTTTAATTCTGACCTTCATAATTTCCAGCATTATGAGGTAGATGAGGTAGTGTAGCATTATGGCTGCATCAATCAAGTGTTGCTACTGTAGGAAACGAAAGAAGCCCCAACATAGGAAACGAAACACATTTAATCCTACACAACATAAAACTGAATGAACTTATATTGAGTTCAAGCCTAAGACAGAGTTGGCAGTGTATGAAGATTGGGGAAGAAAAAGAGAAGATTGTGTACATGATTAGAATAATCTTCTGACACATATTTGATAGCATAGCACGGGTTTGCGACTAGTAAATATTAATCTGAAGTATTAAGCTTCTTAACATAACACTACAGCAGTATTCTGCTTCAATACAACTCCTTAATCGGGAATAAGAGCCTTGAATCACCATATGACAATCAGCACCATGATTCAAATTACTCTAACAAAACATCAATACCAAGCATAGATCCCAAATAAATCAGAAGGCTTCAATAAAAGCATAACCAACCTAGAAAGGAACCAATATTCGTAAATCAACTCATTCCTACAACAATCCAAGAATTCAAACAAAAATAAAAACAAAAACATGGTCATGCAATTGAGGGAAACGAAAATAAAAACCTCAAATTGAGTTAGTAAATTAACCGAATACCTGCTTTGCCCGTAATGTAGCTAGCGACGTCCAATACACAGCAAGGACGTGTGTGGCATGCTCTGCGGTGCTCTTTGGCCCGCTCCACCTACCAAACATGGGGTTTTGACAAATGCTCATTATTGAACTTTACTTTACATTTAACAAACTTTGCTTTGTATTTCACATCCATATACGTTGCATTGATAAGTTTCTTTTGTTTGTTAGTTAGTTTGACATATTTTTAATTATATCAAAGAGACAAATAAAATCTAATATACTATTACACATAAATAATTATTCGTAAGAGACACTTAGCTTGAATAACGAGAATTCAATGAACGTACTTAATGGCAAGGGGCCCTGAGTGCACTGGCGGTAGAGGCAGCCTCGTAATAGGGCATATTCGTGTGAACCTTGAATAGGCCCATAGCAGCATCAACAAGAGTGCTCCTCTAATCTGCATTGCATCCTTCTTTGATGCACGACAAAGATGCCTGTAGAGCCAGGCCAATGCTGCACTACCCCAGCTATATTGTCTCGCACCGCTGATTGGGTTGAAGAACTGTAGAGGCAACAGTGAGACCCAGTCCGTCGACTTGTCCATGAACAACAGAGCCCCCATCCACACAAGTAGGTGGTAGTGGGCATGTTGCTGCACAACTTCATCACCAGCGTCTGCAGCTGGGGGAGCAGCAAACTGTGCATCAAGCCACTTGTATTTTATCCTCGCCCTAGTAAGGGTAGACTTGTTTAAATTCAGTATCACAGGTGGAGGTTCATGGCCCAACAAATCTCGGCACTCCAAGTTCCATTACTGGTTTATCCTCCCAGTGACAAGCAACCCATCCACAAGAATCCTCAGCATCACCTCTATATCTTGCAGGGTGATACCCATTTCTCCATGGGGTAAGTGGAATGTGTGCGTCTCCGGACACCACCGCTCGACCAACGTTGTAATCAAGGCATGGTCGACCTCCATATTAGGAACCTTGAATAACCCGGTCAAACCTGCTGCATCTATGTATTGTATGATATGTGGGTCTAGCCCACCCTGCGGCAATGCACATTTACGGCATCGAACCTTTATGATGTCAGGCACCACCTGCAAATGGACGAGCATTGTATTAGGTAGTGCACATGAGGTAATTATAAAACGGACATGTATTAATAATACAACTACATACCTTATCGGCGGTGCGCCTCCAAAGCGGAGTTAACCGATGATCCGGTTGCTGGGTCAACTAGGCCAGCTCATCGGGTCCAGGCCGCACTCTATCTAGTGCCTGCATATCTGACATGGTAACAAATAGATTGTTAGAAATTATTTGAAAAGTAAACCACAATTAATACAAAATAAAAGCATGGATACAGTAAGACATATTATGGTCCCAACAAGATTGTCAACTTCACTTCTTGCCCCCACTTAACATGCAACCCAAAAGCAATCAAATTAAAGCTTAAATAAATAATAACTTGCCAAAATTTTACATAAAAACACTTTTTTTTTCTATTATCTGTAATTGAAGTAAAAAAAAAAAACAAATGACTAATTAATGTGCTAGAAACTTGATTGATACCTAGATGTTCAACATCTGAGTAATGGACCACTAAGATCCCTACAGCTATAGGTTATTTGGTCTCAAGTTCTCAACTTTATATCTAGAAAACTATACTAATTATTCTACATTTCTATTCACTAGATATGTAAGCATACCATGACCCAGTCAACCCATTTCCTACTTTTGAGGTCTATTATCAATATTTTAGGAGTTAATTCTACTCAATTTCCTGCTTGGTCAGTTAATTTTAAGAGTTGGTTCTAGATCCATTTATATGAGTATGACTCTATCAGACTCCAAACTATACCCAGGTCCAGTATTAGCTATAAGCAATAGTCAAGATTCTACATTAGACCATGAGGCTTAAATTTCATCAAATAAAAACCAAGTACAACAAAATCCAGTGAAGTATACAGGATGTGTATACTTCACTAGATTTTGTACAAACTATAAGTTTCTAGTACAAACTACAAATTACAAAAAGGACTCTACATGGACAACTCTTGGCATTCAAAATATCCTTCTATTCCTCTCTCTCTCTCTCTCTCCATAAAAGGAACATAAAACAAGTTGGTACAGAATTCCAAAACACTAAAGAAAGTATGAAAATTGTTTGGTTTTAGCAATAAAGAAAGCATACTTGAAAGATTAATCCTAATTTGTGGGAGAGCACACTGGTGAATTAATACAAAAATAATTCAATTAACATTAACAAAAACTAACAAAAAGGTACCAAACAAAAGGGTACCAAAAAAAAGTAAAGTCATTGAGACATCTTCTCACCAAATTGTCTTCCTATTTTAAAAGAGATTTTATCATTTGGTTCAAGATTCAAATGAATGATGGAAGATTTGAGAACCAACATTTAACAACAGGATAAAAAGTATATGATTCACAGTCAACATAAAACAAATGAAAAAACAAAGATAGATTGAAGTAACAGTCAACATATTATAACTCACACATTCTTAGAGAGAATGAAAGATAAATATAGATTAATCCCCCTTTGATAATCATAAAACAAATGAAAAACATGGAAGATTAATATAAACAATTGAATATTAATAATCATAAAACAAAAGTTACAATCTTTGATGTGCATTTAGTCTATATTTTCAATGTCAGTGCATAGATTAATATAAGAAACTTCACAAAATGGAAATCATGAAATTCATGCCATGGCTTGAACTCTAATGAAAGCAACAATATATTCTCTATTTTCAATGTTAGTGCATACACTCATACTGTTTACAGCAAATAGAAATTCTACAATAAATGAAATCAAGAAACGATATCAACATGAAGTTCAATGTCCACACCTATCGCAGAAATGGAAAATTTTTATATAAACTATACTTTCATATAATAATAAATAAATTTTATTGATAGAACACGTTCCTTCATGTTCATGATGATAAGCACACCATAACCTAAAAAAATTATGCACAAAGCTAAGTGATTATGGGAAATCTAGAACAGTCGTTGCTATTTGTAAGCACCCCAGGCATGAGACCAATCAACTAAAGTTCTAATCAATAATGATTCCAACCGAGTCTTTAATCAGTTTGTATCTTCAAAAATACATCTATTTTGCTCCTTCCACAGAAGCCATTTGTTTTGGCAATATCAAACATAACTTTTTCAAACAAACATACCATTTTCAAATACTAAAAAATTTAACTTGCACTTATTATCATCTTTTCTTCCCCTGGGCAAAATTTGAACCTGAGTCATACCCATAAAACAAATGAAAAAAATTGAAGATTTTGGTAATGCGAGATCCCCCTCTGATAATCATCCATTTCCCACAAAACAAATGCAACACAAACAAAACAGTCATTAATGGCAGAGCAACATACCTGTAATCAACGGAGGCGAGTACGGTGAGGGTTCAAAAAGGGTACAGCAGAGCACCATGGTACCGGCAATGGTGACTGATCGAAAAGGGTGAGGGAGACTGATGGAGGGTGGGGGAGAGTGAGGAAACGTGATCGCAAAGAGTGAGGGAGAGTGTACAGAGAGAGTAATGGCAGAGAGCGAGGGAGCGCGAATAGGCAAAGAGTAAACAAGCGTTGTGAGACGTTGGTTTTGAAAATGTAAAGCAAACTCGATTTTGTACTTACCGAGTTATGCGTTTATAAACAACCATTTTTTTAATTGCAAAAGGCCACGTCTGCTTTGCTAGCGTGGCACAAAGCTGAAGCTAACTCAATTATATAATAATTGAGTTATTTATATAACTCGCCCTTCTTATTATCGAGTTACAAAAAGATGGACATTTCCCTAATTAGTTTGGGAAAGAGGACAAAATGCTACTTTTTTTGCTCAAAAAAGGCAATTTCCAATTTTTTTCGGGCTTCAAGCTGCCAAGAGAATACAACTTGGTGCCTATGATTGGATATTTCTTGTACAAGTACATAAACTTAGTGTCATGAGGCTAGCTCCAAAAAATGAAGCAATGGTCAAATGCCTTAATATGGCCAAAAAAAAGTATACATCTCGAATTGGAACTTTCGACACTAAACCAAAAAATAAAAATCCTTTGAGCACGGACTACGCATGTATGATGAGAATTTTAAATGAGTTGGCACATTTTAGACCTTATATATCAAATTTTGACAGAATGAAGATCCAAATATCGTGGAGAAGGGAATCATTTTGCCTATCTCAAATCAATCACTAATTGCAATTCACTTTCTTTTTTATTTAAAATCAAATTCTTGTTCTCTTTCTTTCCTTAATCACTCTTTGTTTTTCTTTTCTTTATTTTTTCTAAATGTCTTTTCCATGTTTTTAAAACTGAAAATTTAAATAGGTTTATAAAGAAAATTGTAAGATTATGTATCTTTTAGTGGTCTGCAGTATCGACAATCTATATAAAAGTGCGTCTGTTATATAAGTACTACAATACAAATAGCCTCCAATTCCTCACTAAGCTATTTAAGAAGTTCCTTGTGTGAGCCCTTTAACATGAATTTATGATATTAAAAATTTTATGAAAAAAAAAAAAAAATCAAAGCCCTCTATCAATTAATATTCTTAAATGTCTTTGGGGGAAAAAAATTGGTAATGAATCGGAAAAGAAACTTCATTCTAGGAAAGTGGACCCAAATAGACCAAATGGACCAAGTGAATTGAAGAAGACCGTAATGGACCGCAGTAGACCAAATAGACTATAATTGACAGAAATAGACTGAAGTGGACCGTAATGGACCATAGTAGACCGAATAGACTATAATTGACAGAAATAGACTGAAGTGGACCAATTCATTATTTTACATTACTTCGGTTGATATTTTGCATTATCATTTTAATATTATTATCGAAGGTTCTTCTATTTTTTTTTTCCCTAAAGGTCAATACATTTCCATTCATCTTAATTTGAGGTTAATGCACTTTCCAATTACAAAAATACCTAGAGATGTGAGGGATTTATACACGAAAATAATTAACTCACCCACAAAACTAGCACAAAAAGATGAATACTGAAATTGCAATGAATACTAAATTGACATCAATGAAAATGTTAATATAAATGAAAATAAAAAATAAAAGCCTCTGAACACGCTCTATGCACATGTCAAACATCTAAACCCAAAGGCCATTGCCCACCCCTCAACCCAAACAGGCAAACACCCTTATCTCATTCCTTTCTAATTATTTGAAGGAGATTTTGCCCTTTCGAAAACCTCCAGCCTTTTCACTCTTGGCCTAGCACACAAATGCTCTCATAAGCAAAGGTGGGGCTCAAAATAAATTTAGAGAGTAATATGGAAAGTCTGGATAAACATTTTCATTTTTTTAAAGCTCCCATATGTTTTAATTTAAAGATACTTTGGGATAAAAGGAATTAATATTTTTCCGTATGTTGCTATAAATCAGTCAAAGAAAAATCCATCATTGGACTGGAATTCAGGAAAATAGTAGGCTGAGTGGTAAACGCTAAGCACATGCTCACTTCTCTCTTCCGTGTCTCACAATTTCTTCTTCCTTTTATACTTTCTTTAACTAAACATTCAAAGGAATTGATCAACGAGTTATTCACAATGGAGGAATTTTATAATTGATGTCCCTCTTCCAAAAGGGAGTTAACAAAAATCATATAAGACAATGTTGGTTGTTTCTTCTAATAATGAATGAAATTACACCAAAACAAAGTCAAAACTAGAAAATACACTAAACAAAGAATGGATTGAATTCGGGGAGAATGAACTACCTTCCTGGGATGAATTTGAGGAGAGTTGTGAAGAAACCAACCGTTCAAGACTTGGCAATTCCTACAGCCACACCACCTTTTGGGCTAGGCTATAAGCCCACTAACAATGATTTGTTGGAAATGGAAGTAAGAAGGAAAGCCCGAGCCAAGGCCAAAGCAAAAGGACTTTCTTGTCCTCCAGAACCTCTGAAGCCTTACACTCCTACACTGAATGTGAAGTTTGTAAAAGCTGGAGAAAGTGATGAAGATGGTGCTCGGTTTCGAGATACTACTTGATTGCAACAATGAGGTTCCAAAATTGAAGAAAGAAGATACCACCTAGGTTCCTGCTGATTGGGCAGATCACATGGATCTTGATGCCATGACTACACTCCTTAGAGATCATATCTACAACATAGAAAAAGAAGAATATTGGGAGGCTTGCCAGCATACATTGAAGAGCCCGTATGAGCTAAGAACTAGTGATGAAGATGAGGAAGGGGTAACAACCCCTAGTGATGATAAAGATGGAAGTGAAGACAAGAGTGATAGTAGTAGTGACAACAACAGCAATGATGGTGGACATGGTGATGAAATAGTAGCACTAATAGTGATGACAACAGCAACAGAAGTTATGATAGCCCGTACAACGGAGATGATTGGGGTGAACCCCCTAGTGAAATAGAAGATGAAGATGCAGACCTATTCTATGAGGAATATGACAGTGATGTGGACTACTATGATCAAGATATTGAAGATGATACTGAAACTAACAGGTGGAGCAATACTGATAGTGAACAATACAGGCTGATAAATGTGTTAGAGAATGCAAGAGAGGAGAATGCACAAGCCAATCAAATGTATCATGAAGAATATCTCTATGGGCATCTTTCAGATTGGAGTGATATCACTAATGTTAGCTCATGGTTTGGCCCTAGGTATGACAAGCATGAAAGAAAGGTTCTTGAATTGGGGTCGTAATATGATTCAAATCTCTTCATTAGCCAGGAAGTCAGCCAACCGAACAGTGAGACAAGGAGGAGTTGGAATTGTGGCAAGAGGATGCACATGTTCAACTTAGGGTAGCACCCAATCACCAAGATACCAGTACTTTCCATGCCTATATTCAAACAATACTTGGCGGCTATTCAATTCTAGAGCCCGCTCACACTCAGCATACCCCTTACATCCAGCCCAAGGATTTAAGTTTATTTGAAAAGTCACAAAGAAACTTAGAAAGAGAAGAGACTGGATCATAACCAAGTGCCAAGGATTTAAAAAGGAAAAAGAAAGAACTCACATCATCAATTGTTAGATTGTCAATCACCAAGCATCAAATCTCCAAAGAATGCCTAGAGGGTGGAGACAAGCGATGTTTGGGCAACCAACAGAGAAATCCAGGAAAAATGCCAGTAACTTCCTCCCAGATTTCAGGACCAACCCCAAAATACTGATACATCCAGACCTGAAAAATTCACAACACCATTACCACATAGCCAAAATAATTTCCATAACCTACATATAGCGACAATAAATATCAAACCTTACACGCCAAACAAATGGAGCCCCACCCAAGCTTGAAAGACTCCGCCTAGAGAGTTGGGTCATGAAATGCATCAAAGTAGCATTGGCCATGCTGCCCTAGTCATAATTCCAGAGATGTTCAATTTTTCTCAAGCTCCCCAAGTAGTGCAAATTCAAAGTACTACCTAAATCTAGACACAAGAAAGTCCCAATAAAAATAAGCATGAACATACGAGCACCTTTTGCCACAGTCTTATATTGGGGAATACTCTCACATAACCAAGACAAAAGAACATTGTTACTCCTTATTCTAGAAGGAATTACACCTAAATGTTTCTTGAGCTAAGTTGAAGTAAGGGAATTGTTGACAAGAATTTTTTTTACCACCCAACTTCAAACCAGTGATGACAGAAAAGTCATAAGGTATCAACATTATCTCCCTAATGTTCGAAAAATGGAAGGTACAGGTAGTGTCCCAGAAGCGCTCTGCTAAGGCAAGAAGTAACTAAAGATCCTTATACTAATGTGTCTCATGATTTCACAAAGTTTCGAAGAAGGTGCCAAAGCCCGCTTCATTGATGACGTTTTTGATGCAAGGAGACAATGTTGCCTGTGCACTTTCAACATTTGGAGACTCTCTGGACTCTTGAGGCTCTGCAACATAAAAATTTAGCTCATCAATTTCCATAACAAAAAAAACATATAACCAAAAAATTTCCATACCCAAAAAAAAAATCCTCTCAATCAATACCCCACCACCACAAAATCAAATCAATGCCCCACCAAAATTTGACCACTACCAAATTTATCACATATCCATACAACCACCAAATTTTGCCATAGCCATGCAAAAAGAAAATTTTTACATGTCCAAGAAAAAAAATTCCCAAAACTTCATGCACAAATAAATTCTCACATACCCAACAAAATTTTCCACTATACCCACAAAATTTGCCAATACCCATAAATATATCCATGCACATACCCACAAATTTTTCCATGTTCATAAAACAAAGTTTATGCATGCCAACAAGTTTTCCCACATACATCATGAACACATTCATAAAGTCAAATACAAAGTTTTCACAATGCCAATACTCCTAAAATTCAAACCAAAATTCATCCAACAACATCACAAATTACCTACATTGTCAAAATTCCAAAAGCCACCAACATTGCCCAAATTGCATCATGATCAAAGAAAAAACACACTTCAAGAATGCTCCAAAGCCAACATGATCAATCACACAATGCCCCCAAAATATCAAAAGTGACAATATCTCACCATGAAACTTTCAATGAAATATGCAACAACATTTTTTGAAGCAAAGAAACCAAAGAAATACTCACCTTGGTCTCCACATGACAATATGGAGCATGGGTCCTAGGGTCCTTAAGAAGTCCATCATCATCATTCCAATCAAATGTTGGATCATACTTCTTACCATGAGAAGCTAGAAAAGAAGATCTCTTGGAGGAAGAAGCCATTTTAATGCAAAGAAAATTGGTTTTAAAAAATGGGTTTAACCAAAAATGGGTGTGGGATGAAAATGCTTAAAACATGAATATCTAAAAAAATATTGATAGAGATGGATGAGGGAGAGTTGAGAAGCTTAGAAAAATGTTTTTTTTTAGAAAGAATGGTGAAATGAAGAAGAAAAATCAAGGGGAAGAAGAAGGTGAATGATGCTAATGGAGGAAGAGAAGTTGATGGAAGATGAAGCTAAAAAGCAAAAAAAGAGAAACAATGAATTGGGAGGCCAAAATTTCGACCCCCACACTCTTTAACTTAGCAAAAGCTGAGCCAACTTAGTCAAACTGAGTTGACTCAGTCAACCCTAAAAAAAAAAAAAAAAAAAAAAGCTTTTTCAAAATTTTCAAGGATCTTTCAAAATCCAAATTTCCAATTCAAAAATTTTCATTCCTAAGCCTTCAATTTCACATTCTCAATGCCCAAGTTTTAAACTCAAGCTTCAGTTTTCGAAAGAATTCAAACCTCAGATTTCATGATCAAAATTTCAAGCCTTAATTTTCAAAATTCTAAGGCTCAAAATTTCAGATTTTAAGCTCCAGATTTCAAGTAAAAATTTCTAAGTTTCAAAGATCAAATGTTTCTCAAAAGAAAAATATTTTGTTAATTTTTTTTTTGACAAAATTCAAATCAAGAGTGACCAAATGAAAATCACACATCTCAGAAATGGTGCAACCATGAAGCACCTATCAGTTAAAGTCTAATTTAAAATTTTGACTTTTTGTAGAAAGCAAATCCAGATCGAGGTAGAGTAGACCTCCTTGATCATCATTTTAGTTCCAGATTATCAAAGTAGAGGAGATCCCTTTGATCATCATTCCAAAGCCAGGTCGAGGTAGAGGAGATCCCCTTGATCGTCATTTCAGTTCCAGATTATCAAAGTAGAGGAGATCCCTTCGATCATCATTCCAAAGCCAGATCGAGATAGAGGAGATCCCCTTGATCGCCAGTTCAGTTCTAGATTATCAAAGTAGAGGAGATCCCTTCGATCACCATTCCAAAGCCAGATCGAGGTAAAGGAGATCCCCTTGATCATCATTTCAGTTCCAGATTATCAAAGTAGAAGAGATCCATTTGATCATCATTCCAAAGCTAGATCAAGGTAGAGGAGATCCCCTTCATCGTCATTTCAATTCTAGATTATCAAAGTAGAGGAAACCCCTTTGATCATCATTCCAAAGCTAGATCGAGGTAGAGGAGATCCCCTTGATCATCATTTCAGTTCCAGATTATCAAAGTAGAGGAGATTCCTTTGATCATCATTCCAAAGCCAGATTGAGGTAGAGGAGATCCATTTGATCATCAGTTCTGTTCCAGATTATCAATGTAGAGGAGATCCCTTTTGTTAGGTTCTAGGACTTTAGGAACTAAATGTATTAGAACTTTAATGTGTAATGTGTTGGCAAACCATGATCAAAATATAGAGTCTAGATTTAGGCTACTCAAAGTGTGTTTATTTGAAAAGTTAGAATCAAGTAATTGTAGGATTTATTTGTCTAAATCTACAAGGCTCGATCGATTGAAAATTAGGCTTGATTGATCGAACCTAGTGCAGATTATTTTTTCTGTATAATTTTCAACTAAGCCTAAGCACGGTTTGACGTGTAGGGTTTTATATTTCACTCCAAGTATAAAAAGAAAAACCCTAGCTACGTTTTATAAATATTTTGATGTGCTGTGTGTTGAATCTATTGTGAGATCTAGAGATGTTTACCTTCATTCACACTTAGGGTTATCAGGATTAAGAT
The DNA here is from genome assembly GCF_002906115.3 of Quercus suber. Classification (NCBI taxonomy): domain Eukaryota; kingdom Viridiplantae; phylum Streptophyta; class Magnoliopsida; order Fagales; family Fagaceae; genus Quercus; species Quercus suber. The sequence continues at coordinate 1,031,689 of NW_027069570.1, forward strand.
TCATGTCAAGAATTTGGTGATCGCTTCAATTGCTGCATAAAGAATTTAAAGAAAATCTAAAACCTTTGAGTGGAGTCTCAAAGTCACAAGTGGGAGTACTTATGATTGCAGTGGATCAAGGAAAGAAGTAGTTTGTGGACTTGGAGCTGTCACGTGGTCGTGGTAGTAAGTTTTTTACTCGATGTAGCAATAGGACGTTAGTGGTCTAAGTCTTATTGTACAAACTTCAATTCTTCCATAGTGGATCTGTTTAACCTTGAGGATAACTAAGTTAAATCCTCCCCAGGTTTTTTACTGGTTTGGTTTTCCTAGGTTATCATATCATGTGTTTTTTTTTTGTTTTTTTTATTTATTTATAGATTTTCGCATTTTTTACTCGATATGATTTAATTGTGTTAACTTAGATCTGAATAATTTATCTAAGTAATCGTTTGACTAAATAATTAGGTTAAACAACTTGTGTTTTAAGGGGTCTAAAAACGTACAAGTGGTATCAGAGCGGATTATCTCTTGTATTTAGATCCTTTGATCTAAGAGTTGAACCTTGACCCCTATTGTCATGGATTCTTTGAAGTTCTTATTGCTAAAACTCTAACTTGTCTAATTTTTGTTTGTGTCATTTGTTGCATGTGTTAAGTCTTTCCTTGAGTATCTTGGTATAATTACATGTGATGATAATTTTGTGTGTTATACCATTTTAACTGCGTTAAAGGCACATGCTTCTTGTCTTTGGTATTTGGATAGTAGTTGTTCCAGGCATATGACTGGAAACAAAGCTCTATTCAAGACACTCTTTGAATGAAAGATTGTGATAGTTACATTTGGAGATGGAAGCAAATCTGTGATCAGAGGCATTGAAACTATGGCATTCCAAGGTTGTCGGTATTTGAAGATGTCTGGTATGTTGATGGGCTGAAAGCTAACTTACTCAGCATTAGTCAGATTTGTGACAATGGACTGAATGTTCTTTTTACCAAGTATGAATGTGAGATACTTGATGGAGGAGGTGACTGCATGTGTATTGGTGTTAGGATAGCTGATAATTGTTATGGTATAACACCAAGTATAAACAACAAGTGTTTTAGTATGAAGATCAATCAAGTAGACTTATGGCATCAATGGTTGGGACATGCAAGTCACAAGCAATTAGAGAAGATTTCAAAGTGTGATGTAGTTATTGGTTTGCCCAAGTTTGAAAAGACAGAGAAGTGCATTTGTGGACCATGTCAGATGGGTAAACAAGTAAAGTCCAAGCATCTATTTGTAACTAAAGTTCAAANAGCCCGTATGAGCTAAGAACTAGTGATGAAGATGAGGAAGGGGTAACAACCCCTAGTGATGATAAAGATGGAAGTGAAGACAAGAGTGATAGTAGTAGTGACAACAACAGCAATGATGGTGGACATGGTGATGAAATAGTAGCACTAATAGTGATGACAACAGCAACAGAAGTTATGATAGCCCGTACAACGGAGATGATTGGGGTGAACCCCCTAGTGAAATAGAAGATGAAGATGCAGACCTATTCTATGAGGAATATGACAGTGATGTGGACTACTATGATCAAGATATTGAAGATGATACTGAAACTAACAGGTGGAGCAATACTGATAGTGAACAATACAGGCTGATAAATGTGTTAGAGAATGCAAGAGAGGAGAATGCACAAGCCAATCAAATGTATCATGAAGAATATCTCTATGGGCATCTTTCAGATTGGAGTGATATCACTAATGTTAGCTCATGGTTTGGCCCTAGGTATGACAAGCATGAAAGAAAGGTTCTTGAATTGGGGTCGTAATATGATTCAGAATCAAGTACACCAACCTTACATACTGTAGAGGATGATGACATAGATGCCAGGCTAGCTGCTCTAGACCAAAAACTGATGGTCCACAGTCTAAGAATCATGACACTTAGAATGCTAAACGTAATGAGGAGAGAATGGAACGAAGTGAGCCAGAGCATCTCCCTCAACCCACTGATTTACGCAACAAAGGCAAGTATGAGCTATTTGATGAATGGATGGATAGCATGGAGCGCTTGGATGCTTTTATGACCGACAAGCCCACAGATATGGAGGTTGAAAAAGAAGCTACGAATTATATGGATGTAGACCCCACAATATTGATGCTAAGGGAAGAAAGAGCTTACTGGGAGCCATCTGCCATTGTGGAAGCCACGACCGAGTTAAAGAACTGAGCATGGGAGGACTCTGTGAGGAAGATCAAGACCATCAAGTCAATTAACTTTGCCAAGAAGATCAAGACCGCCGAGCCAATCACTCTTGCCAAGAACATTGCTTCTATTCCTATTGAGTCTATTTCTGCTAGTGTTTCTATTCCTATTAAGTCTATTTGTAATAGTTTTTCAATTGAGTCTGTTGAGTCTATAGAGTCTGTTAAAAACTCTTTCCCTTTTAATGTGATGTCTGATTTTGCTTATTTCCTGGCTTTGAATATTTTTATTTTTGAAATTAGTAAAGAACTCTTAATAATAAGGAATTAAAACATGGATACCTAGAACCTATAAAAGAAAAACCCAACCCATTAACTTGGGAATTAATGATGATCCCAAAATGATCCAAGTAGGCAATACCCTAACTACCTCGAAGAAAGATGCATTAGTGGCACTACTTGCTTGGTCATATGAAGACAAGCCTGGGATTGATACAAATATAGTACAGCATTGCATTCCAACAGATCCAACCATGAAGTCGGTCAAGTAGAAATTGAGAAAAATGAAGCCAGAATGGACTCTCAAGATCAAAAAGAAGTAGAAAAACTGTACAATGTAGGATTCCTAAGAGTGGTCAATTATCCAGAGTGGTTAGCTAATGTGGTTTCGATACCAAAGAAGGATGGGAAGGTCAGAATGTGTGTAGAATTCTGAGATCTGAATAAGGCCAGCCCAAAAGACGACTTTCCTTTGCCTCACATTGACATCCTATTTGACAACATAGCAGGGCATGCGTTGCTCTTGTTTATGGATGGATTTTCAGAATATAACCAGAATAAGATGGCTCCAGAAGATATGGAGAAAACCGCCTTTATCACTCCATGGTGGACATGCTGCTACAAGGTCATGACATTTGGCCTTAAGAATGCTGGTGCTACTAACCAACGAGCAACCACCACTTTGCTGCATGATTTGATCCACAAAGAAGTAGAAGTTTATGTTGATGACATGATAGTAAAGTCCAAAGATCGTGAAGGGCACATACCGGCTTTAAAGAAGATCTTTGAGAGAATCTAATTCTACAAGTTGCGGTTGAATCCAAAGAAGTGTACTTTCGAGGTCACATCTGGAAAACTATTAGGCTTTATGGTAAGCCAGAAGGGAATAGAAGTTGATCCTGACAAAATCAAGGCAATCGTAGAGATGAAGCCTCCAAGGATTGAAAAGGAGATCTGAGGATTTCTGGGGAGGATATAGTACATCAACAAGTTCATAGCCCAACTTACTATGACGTGTGAACTAATCTTCAGACTGCTTAAGAAGGAGGTCCCAACTGTGTGGAACGAACAATGCCAAGAAGCCTTTAAGAAGATCAAGAGTTATCTGATGAAACCACCAATACTTGTTCCACCAGTACTTGAAAATCCAATTATTGTATCTCACCACTACAGATACAGCAATGGGGGCTTTACTTAAAAAAAAAAAAAAAAAAAAAGCTTTTTCAAAATTTTCAAGGATCTTTCAAAATCCAAATTTCCAATTCAAAAATTTTCATTCCTAAGCCTTCAATTTCACATTCTCAATGCCCAAGTTTTAAACTCAAGCTTCAGTTTTCGAAAGAATTCAAACCTCAGATTTCATGATCAAAATTTCAAGCCTTAATTTTCAAAATTCTAAGGCTCAAAATTTCAGATTTTAAGCTCCAGATTTCAAGTAAAAATTTCTAAGTTTCAAAGATCAAATGTTTCTCAAAAGAAAAATATTTTGTTAATTTTTTTTTTGACAAAATTCAAATCAAGAGTGACCAAATGAAAATCACACATCTCAGAAATGGTGCAACCATGAAGCACCTATCAGTTAAAGTCTAATTTAAAATTTTGACTTTTTGTAGAAAGCAAATCCAGATCGAGGTAGAGTAGACCTCCTTGATCATCATTTTAGTTCCAGATTATCAAAGTAGAGGAGATCCCTTTGATCATCATTCCAAAGCCAGATTGAGGTAGAGGAGATCCCCTTGATCGTCATTTCAGTTCCAGATTATCAAAGTAGAGGAGATCCCTTCGATCATCATTCCAAAGCCAGATCGAGATAGAGGAGATCCCCTTGATCGCCAGTTCAGTTCTAGATTATCAAAGTAGAGGAGATCCCTTCGATCACCATTCCAAAGCCAGATCGAGGTAAAGGAGATCCCCTTGATCATCATTTCAGTTCCAGATTATCAAAGTAGAGGAGATCCATTTTATCATCATTCCAAAGCTAGATCAAGGTAGAGGAGATCCCCTTCATCGTCATTTCAATTCTAGATTATCAAAGTAGAGGAAACCCCTTTGATCATCATTCCAAAGCTAGATCGAGGTAGAGGAGATCCCCTTGATCATCATTTCAGTTCCAGATTATCAAAGTAGAGGAGATTCCTTTGATCATCATTCCAAAGCCAGATTGAGGTAGAGGAGATCCATTTGATCATCAGTTCTGTTCCAGATTATCAATGTAGAGGAGATCCCTTTTGTTAGGTTCTAGGACTTTAGGAACTAAATGTATTAGAACTTTAATGTGTAATGTGTTGGCAAACCATGATCAAAATATAGAGTCTAGATTTAGGCTACTCAAAGTGTGTTTATTTGAAAAGTTAGAATCAAGTAATTGTAGGATTTATTTGTCTAAATCTACAAGGCTCGATCGATTGAAAATTAGGCTTGATTGATCGAACCTAGTGCAGATTATTTTTTCTGTATAGTTTTCAACTAAGCCTAAGCACGGTTTGACGTGTAGGGTTTTATATTTCACTCCAAGTATAAAAAGAAAAACCCTAGCTACGTTTTATAAATATTTTGATGTGCTGTGTGTTGAATCTATTGTGAGATCTAGAGATGTTTACCTTCATTCACACTTAGGGTTATCAGGATTAAGATTCATGTCAAGAATTTGGTGATCGCTTCAATTGCTGCATAAAGAATTTAAAGAAAATCTAAAACCTTTGAGTGGAGTCTCAAAGTCACAAGTGGGAGTACTTATGATTGCAGTGGATCAAGGAAAGAAGTAGTTTGTGGACTTGGAGCTGTCACGTGGTCGTGGTAGTAAGTTTTTTACTCGATGTAGCAATAGGACGTTAGTGGTCTAAGTCTTATTGTACAAACTTCAATTCTTCCATAGTGGATCTGTTTAACCTTGAGGATAACTAAGTTAAATCCTCCCCAGGTTTTTTACTGGTTTGGTTTTCCTAGGTTATCATATCATGTGTTTTTTTTTTGTTTTTTTTATTTATTTATAGATTTTCGCATTTTTTACTCGATATGATTTAATTGTGTTAACTTAGATCTGAATAATTTATCTAAGTAATCGTTTGACTAAATAATTAGGTTAAACAACTTGTGTTTTAAGGGGTCTAAAAACGTACAAGTGGTATCAGAGCGGATTATCTCTTGTATTTAGATCCTTTGATCTAAGAGTTGAACCTTGACCCCTATTGTCATGGATTCTTTGAAGTTCTTATTGCTAAAACTCTAACTTGTCTAATTTTTGTTTGTGTCATTTGTTGCATGTGTTAAGTCTTTCCTTGAGTATCTTGGTATAATTACATGTGATGATAATTTTGTGTGTTATACCATTTTAACTGCGTTAAAGGCACATGCTTCTTGTCTTTGGTATTTGGATAGTAGTTGTTCCAGGCATATGACTGGAAACAAAGCTCTATTCAAGACACTCTTTGAATGAAAGATTGTGATAGTTACATTTGGAGATGGAAGCAAATCTGTGATCAGAGGCATTGAAACTATGGCATTCCAAGGTTGTCGGTATTTGAAGATGTCTGGTATGTTGATGGGCTGAAAGCTAACTTACTCAGCATTAGTCCGATTTGTGACAATGGACTGAATGTTCTTTTTACCAAGTATGAATGTGAGATACTTGATGGAGGAGGTGACTGCATGTGTATTGGTGTTAGGATAGCTGATAATTGTTATGGTATAACACCAAGTATAAACAACAAGTGTTTTAGTATGAAGATCAATCAAGTAGACTTATGGCATCAATGGTTGGGACATGCAAGTCACAAGCAATTAGAGAAGATTTCAAAGTGTGATGTAGTTATTGGTTTGCCCAAGTTTGAAAAGACAGAGAAGTGCATTTGTGGACCATGTCAGATGGGTAAACAAGTAAAGTCCAAGCATCTATTTGTAACTAAAGTTCAAACTTCAAGACCTCTAGAGTTGTTGCACATTGATCTCATAGGTCCTACCAAAGTTCAAAGTTTAGGTGGAAAGAAGTATATTCTAGTTGTTGTGGATGATTTCACTAAATATACTTGGGTTGTGCTTTTGAGAGATAAGGCTGAGGCTCTTGAGAAGATGATACATTTGTGCAAGAAATTGCAAGTTGAAAAAGGTACCGTGATAGCCAGAATTAGAAGTGATTATGGCAGAGAAGTTGATAACACAAAACTGGCTACCTTTTGCAATGATCAAGGCACACACCAAGAGTTCTCATCACCTAAGACACCACAACAGAATGGAATAGTGGAACAGAAGAATAGGGTTGTTCAAGAGATGACTCGTATCATGCTACATAACAAAAAAAAATGCCCAAGTCCTTCTAGGGAGAAGCAGTTAACACTACTTGTCATACACTCAACCGAGTGTATTTCAGACTTGATTCCAAGAAAACTCCTTATGAACTCTAAAGAAGAAAGAAACTTGTTGTCAAATACTTCAGGATATTTGGCAGTAACTGTTATATTCTGCATGATAGGGAGAACCTAGAAAATTTTGATGCGAAGAGCGACAAGGGATACTTTCCGGGATACTCTTCTACTAGTAGAGCATATAGAGTGTACAATCTGAGAACTAAAACAATCATGGAGCCTTCAAATGTGGTGATCAATGATGAATTGTGTTCAGAATCTCATTCAGAAGACACTTCTCTAGTTCAAGAAAAGACTATGGAGGTTAATGATTCTCTTCCTAAAGATTATGTTGGAAAGCATAGTGATGAAGATCTACAATTGTTGAATGATGCTGTTTCAAAACCGTTAAGTTTAGAACCATCCACTCCTGTTCGTGAAATTCAACAAGAACAAAGTGAGCATAGTTCCTCACCTAAACAAAAAGTACCTTTATTTCTTTTGTCAAAGGTCCATCTTCTAGAATAAAGTTAAATCACCCTGTGGCAAACATATTGGGTAGTTCTAAATCACATGGTCTTTTCTTTCTGGTCTTTATTCATAGGGTTTTGTTATATTTAGGTTTAGAGGATTTTCCCACGTTTGGGCTTGTACATATTATAGCTCCCATAGGTGCCACCTTTCTTCGGCAAAGAGCAGCTCATATGAAAGCTAGCTCTAAACGCCCTAGAGTCGAGTCTTCTACAGGTGCATCTAGACCTCCTACCTCTGGCGACCCTACTGCTGAGGAGTATGTCGATCCTACCACTGCTGTTGATCCTCCACCCATTTCATCGAGCGATGCTACGAAGTATGCTAGACATTGTCATGATCGTTCAGGCAGTGCATGGACAAATTTTGGTGGATGTGCTTTCGAAGCTTCAAGTTTTACATGCTAATTTGCCGAGTGCTCGACAGTCTCCTCCACCACCTCATTTTGATGATGAGCCTTGACTGCCATTTGGCAATTCATCACAAAAAGGGGGAGTACATTTTGTGCATAGAGATAGGGGGAGTTTTTGTTTTGGAGCTAGATTGTATTTAGGAGCTTCTTTCTTGTATTTTTTTTTTTTTTTTGGCTCATGATGTATTTTTTGGTAATGCATTTCAGTTTTATGGGTTGTATATGATGTTAGGGGGAGACACAATGTTTTATGTTTCTTTTGTTGTTTCTTGTTTCACATGTGATACATTGGTTATTGATTTATATTATGAGGTTATTCATGGTATATGTCTTTTATTTTCTGTTTTGTGAAATCAAGAATTTTCTTTTGTTTTACTTGTATTTTCCACACATGCATTTATGTGTTTGTTGACTGTTTCAGGAATATGCATTTATGTGGCATGTCCCTCTAAGCACAAACTGATAATCAATGAGAACATAACATGGGTGCTTTTAATGATCTCAGCATCTTCTTGTCGTAGATCTCTTTGTGTGCTTGTGAAGGTGTATTCATTTGAACTCTTCCAACTTGTTTGGGAGAGAATAAAAGTAAAATATATTGAAAAGGAATTTGACTAGTTGAAAGTATAAAATGATTAGAAGAATACATGTCTCATTTTTACTTAATTTTACCTCAATATCCCAAAAAGAAAAAGAAAAAGTTAATTCCTCTTAAAAGTGGGATATACACTATTTCCTTTATTCAAATAAAAGTAACATATTGATTTTATCCTTATTAATTATGAGAAAAGACAAAGAAAAAAAAGAAAAAAAATAAATTAAGGTAATGATATAATGATAATTTTTTATAAACTTTCAAAGGTAATAATGAAAGTACATCATCTTTCCATTCCAATATTCCATTGCATTTTGTTTTTAATAAATTCCCAAAACACAAGTACTCATATGATACATCTTAAGTATGACTCAATAATAATATATATGATCATAATTGGCCTTTGTTCTTGAGTTTAACCAACATGCAGTGTAAGTTTTAGATCTCTCTTTTACTAAGGAAATTAAGTTTATTTTACTTGGATTTATGTATGAATATATGAATGTAAGTATGTATGTGCCCTCATAGTAACACGTTCAATAAAATTTTATCTCTCTACTACCCTTTCTCTAGACAAATCTTTGTCTTCTAACACACATACCATAAAGCTACTCCACTACTTTATTTATAGAGACTACGACACTTTACATTTTTTAATTAAAAAATAAATAAACAAGAGTAAATGGTTAATATAATATAATTAGGTCCAAACCTACCAACTTGAACTTTTAGGGCCAAGTGATATCCTTATGTGTTATATTAACCTCTTTTTTTTTCTTTTTTTGTTGAGAAGAATGTGTTATATGAACTCTTTAATTAAAATCTCACCATGATGTTATCTGCCCAACCGCCGTACCATCTAACTGCAATTATGGAGTATAGGATGGACAATATGTCTTCTTGCATTTTATTTTTTTCTTCACTTGCATTTTTGAAACACAAAATATAATAATTATATGGTGAATAGACATTTAATAGAGTTATGATTATACATGATATTATCTATCTTTTATTTGGGAAAAAAAATTATGTGATAGTATTTTGGTGGATGATGCAAATGTCATTACTTAAAAGTTACACTCTATGCAAAAGTTACACTGTTTTCAATTTATTTACAACTATGTTATTAAAAACATTTTTTGTATCCTGAAAACACCCCCTAGCCGTTTTTAAAATCTTGTTCTAAACCCTAGGAAAAGAGGATACAGTTTTTTGAAAATTGTATTTAGAAAATATTAGCCAAACAATAAATTCAAGTGTGGGACTCACCATTTTATGGATTGTAAAAAAATATAAATATATATATATATATATAAAACTCTTACCAATTATATATCTTAGCTTAATCCATTTGGGTTATTTCAAATTTGGAAGAAAAGTAAATGTAATACTCAAGTAATTTTCCTTTTTCCTTTTCCTACAAACATAGCAAGAATTGATATGGTTGCTTGGAGTTTAAAGTATTTGTTTTAATTTTTAATTTTTATTTTTTAGGGATAGCTGAATTTGATTTTGATTTTGCCTTTTGTTTTATTTTGGGATGGAAAATGTAATTGGACTATTTGCATGCCTTTTTTCTTCTATATCGCACAAGATAGATTGTTTTGAAATTCATCAGTATATATTTGTCACATAAAATAGAGTCTCATTGGTTAGGAATTTAATATAGACAAGTAGCAATTGGTCGAGGCAGAGAAGAAGAAGATAAGTCAAGTGTACAAGCAGAAAGAGAAGCAAGGTGATATATGAAATAAGTAATTTGTTTTTCTAAAATTTCCTTTCATTTTTTATTTTATTGATCTAAAAAAAGTGTTTTGAATAATCTGTGAGATGAAATTTTAAGATTAAGTTGCTCACAATTGGTGGAAAAAGATTGAAACTTAGAATTTAGGACACAAGTAATTGCTGGAATTATTTTGAATTGTAGTTTCACTTTAAAGATGCTTTGGACGTGATAGTTTATGGTAACATGTAATCTTTCTCTTCCTTCAAGTTAGTCACTCCTTTGATGCATAAATAGATTATTTGTACATTAGCCAATCTCCACATCAGCCCCTCCACTTTTTTTTAGAGAGTATATTTCACTAATTGGTTGATTACCATAAGAAGTGTATGGTTTAAAAAAAGTGTAAGCTAATATCATATATAATTTGAACCATATAATTGTGATTATTTATAATTGTATCCGTGCATATGCATGAGTCTACACACTAGTATATATTAATAGCCAAAACTGAAAGAAAATTCAATTAGATTTTAATTGAATTTTCAATTTTGAGTCATGTGTTCCATTTAATTTTTAATTTTTAATTTTTTGTCAAGTAAATTATTAAGTGTAAAAATCGAAGAGTCCAAATTCAATTAGATTCTAAATTGGATTTTAATTGGAGTCCAATTTTCCACTACATGTCCATCTAAGTTTTTAATTTTTGTGGCAAATGAATTATTGGGTGTAAAAACCAAAATTTCTAAAACTAATTAAATTATTAATCATATATATATATATATATATAACCATTACATATTTTAGAAATATATGGTTTAAAAAAAGTGTAAGCACCATATATGATTTGAACCATATAATTGTGATTATTTATAATTGTATCCGTGCATATGCACAGGGCAACACATTAGTCTATATATCTAATAATAGGTGAAACTGAGAGAAACTCAAATTAAAATTCCAAATTAGAGTTCCAATTTTGCGCCGTGTGTCCTAAATTATCTATTCTTAAAGAGTTTTATTTCTTAATTTTAGAATAAAATGTAGGAATTTTTTTTTTTTTTTTGGCTCATGATGTATTTTTTGGTAATGCATTTCAGTTTTATGGGTTGTATATGATGTTAGGGGGAGACACAATGTTTTATGTTTCTTTTGTTGTTTCTTGTTTCACATGTGATACATTGGTTATTGATTTATATTATGAGGTTATTCATGGTATATGTCTTTTATTTTCTGTTTTGTGAAATCAAGAATTTTCTTTTGTTTTACTTGTATTTTCCACACATGCATTTATGTGTTTGTTGACTGTTTCAGGAATATGCATTTATGTGGCATGTCCCTCTAAGCACAAACTGATAATCAATGAGAACATAACATGGGTGCTTTTAATGATCTCAGCATCTTCTTGTTGTAGATCTCTTTGTGTGCTTGTGAAGGTGTATTCATTTGAACTCTTCCAACTTGTTTGGGAGAGAATAAAAGTAAAATATATTGAAAAGGAATTTGACTAGTTGAAAGTATAAAATGATTAGAAGAATACATGTCTCATTTTTACTTAATTTTACCTCAATATCCCAAAAAGAAAAAGAAAAAGTTAATTCCTCTTAAAAGTGGGATATACACTATTTCCTTTATTCAAATAAAAGTAACATATCGATTTTATCCTTATTAATTATGAGAAAAGACAAAGAAAAAAAATAAAAAAAATAAATTAAGGTAATGATATAATGATAATTTTTTATAAACTTTCAAAGGTAATAATGAAAGTACATCATCTTTCCATTCCAATATTCCATTGCATTTTGTTTTTAATAAATTCCCAAAACACAAGTACTCATATGATACATCTTAAGTATGACTCAATAATAATATATATGATCATAATTGGCCTTTGTTCTTGAGTTTAACCAACATGCAGTGTAAGTTTTAGATCTCTCTTTTACTAAGGAAATTAAGTTTATTTTACTTGGATTTATGTATGAATATATGAATGTAAGTATGTATGTGCCCTCATAGTAACACGTTCAATAAAATTTTATCTCTCTACTACCCTTTCTCTAGACAAATCTTTGTCTTCTAACACACATACCATAAAGCTACTCCACTACTTTATTTATAGAGACTACGACACTTTACATTTTTTAATTAAAAAATAAATAAACAAGAGTAAATGGTTAATATAATATAATTAGGTCCAAACCTACCAACTTGAACTTTTAGGGCCAAGTGATATCCTTATGTGTTATATTAACCTCTTTTTTTTTCTTTTTTTGTTGAGAAGAATGTGTTATATGAACTCTTTAATTAAAATCTCACCATGATGTTATCTGCCCAACCGCCGTACCATCTAACTGCAATTATGGAGTATAGGATGGACAATATGTCTTCTTGCATTTTATTTTTTTCTTCACTTGCATTTTTGAAACACAAAATATAATAATTATATGGTGAATAGACATTTAATAGAGTTATGATTATACATGATATTATCTATCTTTTATTTGGGAAAAAAAATTATGTGATAGTATTTTGGTGGATGATGCAAATGTCATTACTTAAAAGTTACACTCTATGCAAAAGTTACACTGTTTTCAATTTATTTACAACTATGTTATTAAAAACATTTTTTGTATCCTGAAAACACCCCCTAGCCGTTTTTAAAATCTTGTTCTAAACCCTAGGAAAAGAGGATACAGTTTTTTGAAAATTGTATTTAGAAAATATTAGCCAAACAATAAATTCAAGTGTGGGACTCACCATTTTATGGATTGTAAAAAAATATAAATATATATATATATATATAAAACTCTTACCAATTATATATCTTAGCTTAATCCATTTGGGTTATTTCAAATTTGGAAGAAAAGTAAATGTAATACTCAAGTAATTTTCCTTTTTCCTTTTCCTACAAACATAGCAAGAATTGATATGGTTGCTTGGAGTTTAAAGTATTTGTTTTAATTTTTAATTTTTATTTTTTAGGGATAGCTGAATTTGATTTTGATTTTGCCTTTTGTTTTATTTTGGGATGGAAAATGTAATTGGACTATTTGCATGCCTTTTTTCTTCTATATCGCACAAGATAGATTGTTTTGAAATTCATCAGTATATATTTGTCACATAAAATAGAGTCTCATTGGTTAGGAATTTAATATAGACAAGTAGCAATTGGTCGAGGCAGAGAAGAAGAAGATAAGTCAAGTGTACAAGCAGAAAGAGAAGCAAGGTGATATATGAAATAAGTAATTTGTTTTTCTAAAATTTCCTTTCATTTTTTATTTTATTGATCTAAAAAAAGTGTTTTGAATAATCTGTGAGATGAAATTTTAAGATTAAGTTGCTCACAATTGGTGGAAAAAGATTGAAACTTAGAATTTAGGACACAAGTAATTGCTGGAATTATTTTGAATTGTAGTTTCACTTTAAAGATGCTTTGGACGTGATAGTTTATGGTAACATGTAATCTTTCTCTTCCTTCAAGTTAGTCACTCCTTTGATGCATAAATAGATTATTTGTACATTAGCCAATCTCCACATCAGCCCCTCCACTTTTTTTTAGAGAGTATATTTCACTAATTGGTTGATTACCATAAGAAGTGTATGGTTTAAAAAAAGTGTAAGCTAATATCATATATAATTTGAACCATATAATTGTGATTATTTATAATTGTATCCGTGCATATGCATGAGTCTACACACTAGTATATATTAATAGCCAAAACTGAAAGAAAATTCAATTAGATTTTAATTGAATTTTCAATTTTGAGTCATGTGTTCCATTTAATTTTTAATTTTTAATTTTTTGTCAAGTAAATTATTAAGTGTAAAAATCGAAGAGTCCAAATTCAATTAGATTCTAAATTGGATTTTAATTGGAGTCCAATTTTCCACTACATGTCCATCTAAGTTTTTAATTTTTGTGGCAAATGAATTATTGGGTGTAAAAACCAAAATTTCTAAAACTAATTAAATTATTAATCATATATATATATATATATATAACCATTACATATTTTAGAAATATATGGTTTAAAAAAAGTGTAAGCACCATATATGATTTGAACCATATAATTGTGATTATTTATAATTGTATCCGTGCATATGCACAGGGCAACACATTAGTCTATATATCTAATAATAGGTGAAACTGAGAGAAACTCAAATTAAAATTCCAAATTAGAGTTCCAATTTTGCGCCGTGTGTCCTAAATTATCTATTCTTAAAGAGTTTTATTTCTTAATTTTAGAATAAAATGTAGGAATACATTATAAATATTCATCCAAGTGAGTTATTAAGTACAAAAACCAAAGAGTCTAGAATAAATGGAAAAAAAAAAAAGTGCTTCACAATAATTTTTATTTAAAAAGAAAAATTTACATTTTATACTTAATAATATCCCTACAAATTTTTTTTAAAGAGTTAACAAAATATAAAAATGTCTATCAATAATGTTTAAATTATATATATAGGAATTATATTATACATCTTGTAGGGGGCCGAGGATCGAAAGCGGTTAATAAAGAGAATAAGAGCATTTCTAAGGAGGGGAACTTTACAAAGAGGACTTATTTAACTAATAAGGAGTTTGGGATGTTGCCGTTGATGAAGATGTTGAGGGCTCCTACTTAACATCGGAAAGGCGAAGAATTAGGAATGAAGGGAGCACGGTGCAATCCCTGGGGAGACAAAGGTAACTTGGTACTGAACAAGAAAGAAAAGAAAAAAGAAGGATAAGGCAGCTATCCCCTTCGCATTTGCCGCAAAGAGGATTTAATTTTTGTTTTTTTTTTTTGTGTTTTTGTTTTTGAGTAAACAACAACTATTAGCTATAACTAGTCGATAACCTGTGCTATGCACGAGAAGACTATTAAAAATAAGATCTAATGAAATGTTTGTTTCTTTTTCTTCTTAAGTTAAATATTTATTTTTCTTAATAATTTGTATGTTAAGAAATTGTTTTTTTTTTTTTTTGGTTAAAAAAACTGTTATTTCCCTGTTAATGTCAGGGTACCAGGGTTAGTTGCCATATGTTAATGTAACTGAGGAGCTGAAGTTATAGTACTTCAGTGCATTTGGTATGAATTTTAGGAATGGTGCTAATTATATTTTTGCTTATTTTTAGAACACGCATATTGTCTTCTCCGAAAAAATCATGTGCAAAGGGTTGTAGGCCCATAGGCCCACTGGGCCTTCAGTCCCTTGCAAAGAGCACAGTTTTCTACTTCTCTCCCCCCAACAGCCCTTCCCAGGCTTCCCTAGTTGTGTGCTGGCCAACATTACTGTACGGATGTGGTGCACAATGCCTCTCTCCCTCCTATTCTATGGACCACAGCCCTATCATCTCTTAACACGTCACACTGTGGCAGACAGTTGCCCTTACCTAATTGGTTCATTCACAACCAAGCAGTTCACTCTAGTGTGCATGCCATCTTGGGTCCCACGTGGGTATATTTTTTTTTAGGCTTAGAATTTTTGGAGCAGCGAAAAAGAAGAAGAGAGGTAAGCTCCAAAGGCGAGAATCGAGCCTCTACTCTTCGCTTTTTCATTCTTTGTGTGTGGGAAAGTTCGCTTTCCAAGAGTTTCCTCAAGCACCGGCTTTCCTGTGAATCAATTCGCAACATGAGTGTGGATTCCAAGTTGTTGGAAGAGGAGGCAGAAGTAGAACTACAATACACTGATAAAAAACCCAGTACTCGAAAACGGAAATTGAATCAAAAGCTTGATAATAATAATGGCAATGTCATGCCCGAAAAACTCGTCAAAAGAATTAAATCGTTTTTGACCAAGCCATCAACACTTCTAGCACTTGCTCCTAAGATTGGTTCCAAGGTTGTGAGGTGGGAAAATCGTGTACGGCTGTCCCATCTTTTGCGCAAATTGGCGAAACGCCGCAATTGGGTAGAAGTTGGTGGTGTGTTGAGCATGTTGTTGAAAGCGTCGTGTAAGGACCGGTATCCATTGAACAATCGTTTCAAGTATTCGGTACGCTTCCTTTGCTTCCCTTTTGTGTTTTTTTTTTTTTTTTTGATGTGTTCTTTTAGAAATTCATGTGTTATAACGTGTGTTAGTGATCATTTAGAATGTAGAGGGCAGGGGACAGTGATGTGTGTATTTTGCTGCTCTTTGTGTTTTTGATTTTGTTTCTTTAGAAATTTTATTTGTTATAATTGTGTGTTTAGTGATAATTTAGAATGTAGAGGGCAGGGGACAATGATGTGTGTGTGTGGTGACTTTTAGTCATTTTTGGATTAGGATTTTGATGTTTACAATGTAAGTTTGTGTTATGTGGTATTCATGCATTGTTTGATTCTATAATGCATGCTCTTTCTTTTGTGTGTGTGGAACTTAGGATGAGAACCAATATTTTGTGAGATGTTCTAACTTGCACCTTTGATGGCAGCTTGGTATGGAATATGGGCTTTCTATCATAAAAAAAATATTTTTAGAACACGCATATTGTCTTCTCCGAAAAAATCATGTGCAAAGGGTTGTAGGCCCATAGGCCCACTGGGCCTTCAGTCCCTTGCAAAGAGCACAGTTTTCTACTTCTCTCCCCCCAACAGCCCTTCCCAGGCTTCCCTAGTTGTGTGCTGGCCAACATTACTGTACGGATGTGGTGCACAATGCCTCTCTCCCTCCTATTCTATGGACCACAGCCCTATCATCTCTTAACACGTCACACTGTGGCAGACAGTTGCCCTTACCTAATTGGTTCATTCACAACCAAGCAGTTCACTCTAGTGGGCATTCCAACTTGGGTCCCACGTGGGTATATTTTTTTTTAGGCTTAGAATTTTTGGAGCAGCGAAAAAGAAGAAGAGAGGTAACCTCCAAAAGGTGAGAATCGAGTCTCTACGCTTCGCTTCTTCATTCTTTGTGTGTGGGAAAGATCGCTTTCCAAGAGTTTCCTCAAGCACCGGCTTTCCTGTGAATCAATTTGCAACATGAGTGTGGATTCCAAGTTGTTGGAAGAGGAGGCAGAAGTAGAACTACAATACACTGATAAAAAACCCAGTACTCGAAAACGGAAATTGAATCAAAAGCTTGATAATAATAATAGCAATGTCATGCCAGAAAAACTCGTCAAAAGAATTAAATCGTTTTTGACCAAGCCATCAACACTTCTAGCACTTGCTCCTAAGATTGGTTCCAAGGTTGTGAGGTGGGAAAATCGTGTCCGGCTGTCCCATCTTTTGCGCAAATTGGCGAAACGCCGCAATTGGGTAGAAGTTGGTGGTGTGTTGAGCATGTTGTTGAAAGCGTCGTGTAAGGACCGGTATCCATTGAACAATCGTTTCAAGTATTCGGTACGCTTCCTTTGCTTCCCTTTTGTGTTTTTTTTTTTTTTTTGATGTGTTCTTTTAGAAATTCATGTGTTATAACGTGTGTTAGTGATCATTTAGAATGTAGAGGGCAGGGGACAGTGATGTGTGTATTTTGCTGCTCTTTGTGTTTTTGATTTTGTTTCTTTAGAAATTTTATTTGTTATAATTGTGTGTTTAGTGATAATTTAGAATGTAGAGGGCAGGGGACAATGATGTGTGTGTGTGGTGACTTTTAGTCATTTTTGGATTAGGATTTTGATGTTTACAATGTAAGTTTGTGTTATGTGGTATTCATGCATTGTTTGATTCTATAATGCATGCTCTTTCTTTTGTGTGTGTGGAACTTAGGATGAGAACCAATATTTTGTGAGATGTTCTAACTTGCACCTTTGATGGCAGCTTGGTATGGAATATGGGCTTTCTATCATAAAAAAAAGTCCAATTTATGAGTAAATTTTCTTGTTTGAAACAATGAAATCTTTTCCCTGGAAAAAAAAAAAAAATAGAAAGGAATTTTCTTTTTATTTTCATATAGTATAATCTTAAAATTTTGGGTTGGGCCAACTAAACTAGAGGCATGAAAGCTTGATTATTTTAGTCTAAATTCTACAGAGCTGATAGTCTTTAAATCAGAGTCCGATTCCTGATTTAAAGCTTTTTATTCCTCATTGCTTTGTTTGAATGGATAAATTCTTTGGGTGCTTGTGCTTCTTTGTTTGAGTTACTTGATAGTTGTACTTTCCATGCATCTTTTTTATTGATCTTTTTCTGTATCCTTCGTACACTTCCTGTGTGCTTGGATTCATAGTACTCTTTTGGTTGTTTTTCGATGAAGTCTTATTATTTATAATTAAAAAAAATAATATATTATAACATTTAGTATGCATGTTCATATGCTTGTTGTTTTAGGCATTGTTTAAGCTACTCACTTTAATAATTTTTACTCATGCAATTTTATTATCTTGAATCTTTATCTTTGATGTCCTTGATTCTAAAATTAAGGAGCCCACTAATAAATTTTTGCAATAATTTTAGGTTTCAATGGAGCTTCTTAAGCATATGAAAAGTGATCGTATCAAGTTCACCAAAATCAGGAACATATATGACATTTGGATGAGAAAGAATGGATCAATGAAAGAATGGCCCATAGAGGTATGCTTTGGAAAACACTAATCTTCAATATTGTAGAATCATAGAGTATTTGTTTAGTGTTTGTTAAGTTGGCACACATTAAAGCCCTAGATATTTTCCAGAAAAAACATAAACAATAGCAACAAACCCACACACTACAAGTAAATATATTTCCGAAGAGTAATGTCCTTTAGATATTTTGCTTTCATCTTGGTGGAAAGTGTGAGTTTATATTAATCTTTGTGTTTTGTATTCCAAAGAGGGGTTAAAGTCCTTTGGTATGCTTGAAGAGCTGTAAAAATTTAATATTTTTCTTTTTAATTACTGCTTCCCAAATCTGTTGATCTTGGGTAGGGTTAGCCATAATGCCTCCTTGCACCAAAGACAAAGCTAGACTATCCCCAACTCCATGGTTAGAATTTGAATAGACTCTGTGTTGATGCATCAGTATGATGCAAGTCATCTGAATGTCTACCATATAATATTCAACTTGATTCAATCTAATGTTGGAGGGATATATGTGTGTAAAAGTCTTTTGACAAAGTATAGAAGAGAGCCTGATTCCTTTTTTTTTATTTTCCCAAAGGATGAGGTATGAGGTAGATTGAATGCCTTGGTTTACAAAGTGGAGCTTGATTTTTTTATTTATTTTTATTTCAAAGGCTGTTGCAAAGTCCCATCAGAATCACAGGATGAATTGCTAATTAGCCACATTGACTTTATATCTGGTTATTGTTAAATAGAAATTGCAACATGGTACAGTAAGTTTGTACAACATAGACCACATTGTGAAAATTTGTAACAAATTGTCAATATAAAAATTGTAGTTAATAAGTTAAATGCCTTTTGTAATTCACAATTTGTTACATATAATGCACTTAACTTATTTAAAACACTGAAGTTTCTTATGTAGATTTTTTTCTTATTGAGCAGGATAGATTTCTGGTTCATTTTGAGTTCATTCTATTCTGTCTTACACAAGGGAATGTTGAGGAAGCACATCAGGCTGCTATATGGTATTGTTCT
This sequence comes from Quercus suber, assembly GCF_002906115.3. Taxonomy (NCBI): domain Eukaryota; kingdom Viridiplantae; phylum Streptophyta; class Magnoliopsida; order Fagales; family Fagaceae; genus Quercus; species Quercus suber. Next base: position 1,051,228 of record NW_027069570.1, read on the forward strand.
TATTTTTTCCTATGACCAGTGAATAGCTTGCTTGTTGATTACTTGAATGCAATTTTAAAAGAATAATAATAATAATAATAATAATAACAAGAAGACAATTAGCTCTTGCTCCTTTGACAAGTTTGTACAACATCCCCTGTGAGAATGCAGTGGATGTATAGTTGTGAGCTTCGACCCATTGGGTGCATGCATCACTGTACCAATAGAAAAATGTCACAAGTAGTAGAACTTTCAATATCCCTTCTAGTATAATACTTATATGTAAAATGTAGGATTTCTAAAAATTGCCATTTTATATCTTGGTGGCCTTGAAATAATGCGTCAGTTTTCCAAAGATTTAACGGCGTTTTTTTTTTTCTCAATTTTGTAGCTAGTTTTGTTTTTTTTTTTTTTTTTTTTTTTAATAGCTGGGCTGTTCTCCATGGCAAAGAAGGATCAAATTCTTTTTAAAACATTTGCTATAAAAAATTCACATTAGTGAAATTGCTCTTTAATTCCAAGGGTTAGCACACAGATGGAAGTGGAGGTTACTAGTTTCAATCTCCCTCCCCCATCTCTGAGATGCTCAGTCAGTCCTCCGGCTTCCACTGGAATTTAAATGAGCTCTAAAGGCTGAGTGAGTAAAATAAACTTTGGTTGATCTTGAGGCCACCAAAAATAAGCAGTAACGGTGATATGGCATGTTAAATGTGGTATAAAAATATCACTTGTGAGCATTTGAAGATCGATTATTTAGGTCTGGATTATTCCATTGCTTGCTCAAGTTTGAGACTGAAGCAGTCACCTATTTGGTGGTCTTATAGTTGCTAGATCACTTGGAGCTATTAACTTCTGACTTGTGCCTACCAACATGCAGAAACTCACTCAAAACAAGCTGTTTTTGTTGCATGTTTGGGTTGATTTTGGATGCTCACATTATGCCCAGGTCCGAAACTTTGTCATGAATTCAGTTGGCTGGTTGGCTGTGCAGTTTTAATATAAACCATTTAGTATGAACTATCGCTAGCTTTAACATTTTCTCTCAAGGATAGGGTTATGTGTCATTAAATTAGGTGATGTTAGTGTTTTTAGGCCTAGACTAGTTGGTGTACATGTTTTATGGAGTACAATTTAATCTGGTTCATTTTGGATTAGAAGTCCTTTATTGGGTGACATATTGTCATAAAAGTCACAAGGTTTTTATGCTGATGCAAATCAATGGTTAGTTGGTTATTTGCAATCACTCTCATAAAAGCAAGTTACATGGTGTTTGAGGAATAATTGCAGTGACGGTGGAAGTTGCAGAAGTACAAACTGCAAACGTAAAGTGAAAGGAGGTAGTAGCCTTGTGGCTGTCTAACTGCACTATAACTGTCAGCATCAGAAAGGTAGTTCTATCATTATTACGTGCAACTTGCAACAGTTGTTAATCTCTTTAAGAACATACTTGTGTAATTAGCTTGTATTTTACAAGCTTTTCAATATGAGTTCCGACGTAGGAGAATTTAAGCCAAGAAGGGGAAAAAAGGCCGATTAGTCCACCGCCTTTTATTTGTTTATGTTGTGTTTAATTTATTATTGTGTCTTTAGTATTTTAAAAAATCATATTACCTATTTTAAAAAAAGATCATATAACTAGCATGTGCATTTGAATGAAGTCTCCGCTAATTTGTAGGTTTGGTGAGTGCCAAACATACATGCAAGATGTGGTTCTTACAGATAATTTATATGGATAATGGAGTGCAACCCCTTTATTGATTGGGTGTAGAGCCTCCCCTTGAAAGCTTAAGACTTTCTTTGCTAGGGACAAAATAAAAGGGAAAGCAAGGAAAAAAAAGTAATCAGTTATAACTAATGAGGATGATTTCTTTTTAGTGTTGATCAGTAAGAAAAGAAACCTTATTAAATCAAAAAAGAAGAAGAAAGGCCAAGGCCAAAGTACACAGGGAGTACACTAAGGACACCCCAAAGGAAAAGTAAAGAGAAAAAGAAAACAAAATAGCCCCAAGATTCAGGAAAGAGCCAAACCGTCCGAAAAGGTCAAAAGATCTAAACCTGAACCGACAGAGTACCCAAAATTTGAGATATCAATTGAACATTCGAACATTCTGTTCCTTCAAAAGCTCTCAAATTTGCTAGCGTGCATGTGAATATTTCTTTTAACAAAGTTTGAGAGCTAATCATAAATTCATGCTTGTTCAATTCCTTTAGGTTGAACATGCTGTGCTACTTCACTCACTTTCTTCACCACATGATTTGGAATTACAAAGGGGCAAGGCAAAAAACCTTAGGAAGATTGACAGTATATATATATATATATATATTGTAAATTCTAAACAAGATGATTTTGCAGTGTTCTTTATTAAAATTGTGTGGTCTTGAGAAATATGCATTTTCTAATGACTAGCATATCTTTGAGATGGTGTATAATGATTTTTAGTGTCTTTGGAAACAGTCATACTTGTGCTTGTGTTTGTATCACTTGTAAATTTCAGCATTCTTTTATGACAAAATATACTAAGTTCAATCATATGATTAGAGGAGACAGTATTTGAATTTCTTCACCAGAAATTAGTAATTGTGAATTGTATTTATTATTTCACTTGTACTTTTCAGCCTCAAGCAAGAACAAGAACTGGACACTGACCCTATGTCAAATATGGTCATGGGCTTGACATTCTATGAACTGTGGTATTCAACTATCCCAGAAGAGATGCAGTGGAGAGATTCAGATCTATTTTCATCTCGTCGCCACTCTGATATAATGGAAACAAGATTCAGCAACCCTGTCAAAAATTCAATGTGGTGTAGTGCAAATGATACTCACAAGGCTGATATACCCATTCAATGCAATTCAGACACCTCTGTCATGAAGGATAAAAAAATATCTAGCAATGATGATATTAATCAAAATAGAGAAGTTTCTATGGATGCTGATGTTAGCCTGCAAAGTGAACATCCCATGCAGAACTTCCAGCCACAAGAGTTTTCCATGAACTCTGATGAAATTACTGGAAATGAAGCCTCATTCTCTAAACACGGTGATCATATGCAGTATGCTTCCAATTTCTATTCTCTTCGTAAGTTCTAGATTCTATACTTTTTTTTTCCCTAAACGTATGTAGGTATTTACTTTTGGATTAGTTTGTTAAAAGTCCTTCCTCATCCTTCTTTCTTACTTTAACTACTTTACTTTTCCATCTCTACATATTATGTGGTGTATCTGAGGCAGTAGTTAATAATGGAAAACAAACGTTTATAATCAACTTGCAGTTGGTCTCACTTTATTTAAGTACTTGTTTGATGAGATCCTTTGATTTCTTTGTTCATTAAAGTGTATGCTTTCTCTAAAATGCTTGGCTTGATTACCACCATTGGGTGAAACTGGACACCAATGAGAATAATTTTTGCCCTTCTGCACTTATTCAGATGTTTTAAAACTAAGTTAACTAGTAGGAGTGAAATATATTGGCCTACTTAAATTAATGAACGAACTAAATGCTATCCCTAGTAGGTTAGGATTGTCGAGTTTTGTCATATATGTCTACTGCTAGATTGTGTTTTTCTTTTTAGGTGATAAAAGCTGCTTATTCTTGGAACAAAAAGGTTGTAAATGGCATTTTCTGTTTTTTAATTCTAATGATTGCCGAAGACCAATCTATGTACATTTACATTGTGGGACAGATTATAACTTCTTAGTTCTATTGATATAATGCCTGGACATGGATTTTGAATTATTGGCTTTTAAGTCCATTGAGTTGTGAAGTTTTTGTTAAATAATTTGATGTTTAGTGGATAGAGTGGAAGATATGCTGGTTAGATCGAGCCAAAGTAGTCACACGACACTATGCATAGCTGCTGTGACATACATTTAAAAAGAAAAAAGGAAAAAAAAGACATTGATATACACTTTCATGTTTGTTTGAGTTGAGAAATTGATTTTAAACCTGAAGAATAGACATTTCTATGTGGGTACTGCTTGGGAGGTGGTATTGGTGGTGCCTGATGGAATTGGTGGTGGTAGGAGTCTTGAAGCCTTTTTGCCTCCCTAATATCTTTCTTTGCATATATATATATAGCATACAAAGTATGTAAGAAACTCAGCTTCACATCTGCCACTAAATATCTCCTATATGCTTCCTAGTGTACCGCCCCTTCCAACGTACCAATTTGGGGTGTGGTGGATTATGCCACTACCCTTTTGGGCATAATCCACTACACCCCAAATAATTAGAAGACAAGTAACCATAATTCTCTAGCCACAAGACATGAATGTTTATGATGAATGCTGATTATTATTGTTACCCATTCTCAAGTGATTCCTTTGACTGATAATGTTAGCAACAAATAAACATTCCCTATTAAAATAATGTTTGGTGTTTTAGGCTTTGGAAAATCTTGTCACAGTTATTGGTTTATGAGCAAATATAATGTTAACTGAATTTCTTTTCTCTTGCCAAAGGGGGCTTGGAGACCTGGTTGTTGCCCTTGCAATTGCCGGATCCTGAAGAAAATTGTGAGGACTTGATCAATTTGCATAGGGGAATGCTTAATGATTATTATATGGATGCAGTTAAGTATTTTCAACTTGCTCTTTACTCAACACCGCCATTATTGGTGGCCTTACTTCCTTTGGTACAGGTATGTAAAGATTTATTCCTATACATATATTTTTTGCAAGTAAATTTTATAGCCTTATGAGATATCATACTTTTTTTTGATAAGTAATGAGATATCATACTTTAATTTAGTCTAACATATATCAATAATGAAACTATTGCAGCTTAGGGAGCAATTAGGAATTCAGCACTATATTTGGGTTCTTAGAGAGATCACTTAAAGGGTTCTTGAATCTTGAATGAGTTAAGGGTTTAGGTAGGGTCAAGTAATAAAAAGATTGGATCTTGAATGAGTTTGATGTCTGTTTGTGGTTCAAAAGGTTAATTGAATGAGAAAAAAATACAAGATTAAACCTATGTGATCACTCCTCTAAGCTTAAAATTAACTGTTGGAATTTTATTAAATTCAATCTCTCTATCTGCATCTTTTATTGGATACATAAAACACACTTTCATTTCATAGGCTATTGCCAATATGCCCTAGGACTAGGACTAGAACTCACGAATAATCTTTTCCTAAAAAGACTAGGACTCCTAATAATAACAAAGAATATTAAGAATTTCTAAACCAAAAAAAAAAAAAAAGAGACTCATGGGCCTTTGGAATAGCCCACTACAGCATATTCCTGAAAATCTGGAAATTACCAAACTATCTGTATTTTAAACTTCATTAAAACTGAAACAATAACTTGCTAACCTATGGAAATTTTAATAATAAGAATCATTATAATTAAGTAGCCTATGAAAGGTGCCAAGAAGGCCCCATGGTGAAACTAGACCACAATTTTTGAATCTTTTAATTTGTAGTCTTACTTTTTCTCGAACTCTTTACTATTTCCATCATGGTGTATTCTACTAGTTAAAAATAGAAAAATAAGGGGAGAGAGAGGAATATGCTAGGTTATCTTTTCTTAGACTTGAAAGATTCAATACTCAAAAATCTAATTTAATCACTACATTGAAGTGAGATGCCCTTTTGAAGACATTATTTAATTGGATGAATTCTGTGGATCACCTTGCTTCCTTGAATTTCTTTTAGTGTTTAGATTAGCCCATTAGGTGTTAAAAGCCCTCGGATTACCCAGTAACTGGTTTTGGCAGGTGGATAGTGAGGATTGTTGTACAGTATGCTCTACAATGTGCAACTAATTTGAGTGAAGTTCTCTTACGTCATAAAAATAATAAATATGGTCACTGATTTTGTCCTTAAATTCATGTATGTTCTTAGTTCTTTTGTTCCATAATTTCAGTTGTTGCTGATTGGAGGTCAATTTGATGAGGCCCTAAAAGTTCTGGAGAAGCTCTGTTGTAAATCAAACACAGCACTTCCTATTAGGTACTGATTCCTTTGCTTGCTTTATTACTCTCACTGATTGGGAATAATTTTATTTATTTTTATAAGTACTGATTGCTAATAAATGAAAGGAGTTTGAGAAGATAAGAGTCTATGTGGGGAGAGAAACTTGAAACTCAATTGATTTGGAAAGAAGATTTAAGTTCATCTAATTGCTTGAGAAAACATTGGTTAAAAAGCATATGGAGTAGTTGCTACCACAGGAACTGGAGTTGGTTTGTTGCTAACTTGCCATTGGTTGTGGTAGTGAAGGTGGTGTGCCAGCAGTACCATGGTGTAGTGCTGTGCATGGTTCAGTCAATTCAGATTTGGGGGAAAAAGGCCTCACCAGACTGAAGCAGTCAGGTTTTTATTTATTTATCATTATTATTAATTTTTTTTTTAAAAGAAAAAAAATGGCACTGAACTGAGTCAGTACAACAACCAGCCAAAACCAAAGCATCTTGAGCACTTTTCAGTTGGTTGCACAGTGATGGTCTCAGTGGATATATGCAATGTGGTGGCAGTGGTGATCATTGAAGAAGTGATCAAAAATCTCATCCCTCCCATGATTACTGGATGATCTTGACAAATATGATGATGGCAACACTGCAGAAGGTTGAAGTCACCTCTGTGACAGAACAATAGAGGCAATTGGAGAGTAAGAATACAAGATGAGAGAAAAAGAAAAGTTGGCAGACAAAGGAGTTAAGGAGACTAGATGAAAGACAAAGAGGATTGGGGTCTGGCAGCAATGGGTGAGGTTGTAAGGCAGTGCTGATGAGAAGGGCTGAAGGAGGTGAGATGTACAGGAGGGCATCGATTATTGAATGGGGAATGGGGGAATGAGGGTAAACTGATGAGGTTTTATCGGGTAGCTAACAATGTGTGTGCAGGTTCATGGTTACCCGCCACTAAAACATTGCCACATATTTATAACAGTTAAATGTATAACTTGGATTCAATCAAATTTTAGTCAAGCATGTTGGTTAGTTAGATTCTGACCCAAATCCTTAGGTTGTAAATATTTGGACTGACCTGACCTCTTTCCCTTAGAGAAACCAAAAAATGTGATCGAACTTCGAACCAGGCTGATTCATTATTGTTGGTGCACATCCCAACCATGTTTTCTGGAGGATGGGGCTTGTTTTTGATAAATGCACACAAGTGAATTTATTTCTCTTTATAGTCTTGGTGTACATCCCAACCCAGTCTCTCAGTTCATGATGAAAGCTTGAATGATGTATTTGTGATTGTTATTTGGCCATGTTAGATTGCTTTTAGTACCATCTTCCAAGAAATTTCATTTTTCTTTGTTTTCCCTAAAGGATGATTCACATTTTGTTCATAGAAAACTGGTGGTATTTCTGAAGATGTGTGTCTTGCCAGTTCCAGGGAAAGGCTGGATGTTAACTAGGCAGCAATTGTCCACTTTCCAGACTAGGAGTATAACCAGCTGATTTGACCAAGTTCTATGCTGCTTGAGTCAAGCTCTATTCACCAAGTTTGAGCTTGGTTTAACATGGCTCAGCTTGGTTGATTTACCTGATCAGCCTTTGTCAAGCTTTAGCTAGAGAACTCAATTTTTCCCACAAGCACTTTTTTTTTTTGGGGGTCCTTTTTAGCTAGACCTGAAAAGGAAATAATTCCTACAGAATTATTTCTAACTGTATTTATATTAGTCAATTAATCTAATCCTGTGTGTATGCTAGGCACTTGCCCTTCAAAAGTTATATTTCTAATTTTTTTTTTTTAGTATATAAAAGCTCATCAGCTCATGAGCCAAGCTTATGTAAGTTGACCTTGAGCTCCCTTACTCTACAAACCCAGCAGCCCACTTTTGGGCTCAAAGTCAGCTTGTTTGCTATTCGAGCTTGTTAAATTATTGATTGTCTCCTTTTTTGACTTTATCTACTCTCGGGTTCCAACCGGCGTGGGGAGTGATAGATTACATTGTTGCCTTAAGGGAAGTGTTATGTTAGACACTCGGTCTTTTTACCAAGAGATTTGGGGTGCTCCTAACCCCATATTTCCATGGAAGGGTATTTTGAAAGTAATGGTTCCTAAAAGGGTTGCTTTCTTTTTGGCAACAGCGACTTTATGTTGGACTCTTACATTGGATAGCCTCATGAGAAGGGGTTTGCCTTTAGTGAATCGATGTATGTGCCACTGCACTGGGGAATCTATGGACCACCTCCTTCATTTTGATGTAGCACATGCTTTGTGGGTGAATACGTTTCAGATTTTTGGGGATCAATAGGTCTTGCTAGACTCTGTTTCTAGTTTACTATTTTGTTGGAGATATTGGCTTGGGAAGTACAGATCAGATATTTGGAATTTGATTCCAGGTTGTTTGATATGGATTGTTTGGATGGAGTGGAATTGTTGCTTGTTTGAGGATACTGAAAATTCATCGGATCATTTAAAAAAGTTGTCAGCAAACTCTATTTGACTAGTCTTGGATCGGCCCCTCAGATTGTTCATCCAGCATAGAGTTTCTTGTTTCTCTTAGAATAGCCTTTTGATTTTTTTTTTTTTTTTTTTGGTGTTCATCATCATGAACTGTTTGTTTTTTTTATTTTATCAATAACACTACTCTTATTATATATATATATTGGGGGGGGGTCCTTTTTAGCTAGACCTGAAAAGTAATTCCTACAGAATTATTTCTAATTGTATTTATATTAGTCAATTAATCTAATCCTGTGTGTATGCTAGGCACTTGCCCTTCAAAAGTTATATTTCTAAATTTTTTTTTTTAGTATATAAAAGCTCATCAGCTCATGAGCCAAGCTTATGTAAGTTGGCGTTGAGCTCCCTTACTCTACAAACCCAGCAGCCCACTTTTGGGCTCAAAGTCAGCTTGTTTGCTATTCGAGCTTGTTAAATTATTGATTGTCTACTTTTTTGACTTTATCTACTCTCGGGTTCCAACCGGCGTGGGGAGTGATAGATTACATTGTTGCCTTAAGGGAAGTGTTATGTTAGACATTCGGTCTTTTTACCAAGAGATTTGGGGTGCTCCTAACCCCATATTTCCATGGAAGGGTATTTTGAAAGTAATGGTTCCTAAAAGGGTTGCTTTCTTTTTGGTGACAGCGACTTTATGTCGGACTCTTACATTGGATAGCCTCATGAGAAGGGGTTTGCCTTTAGTGAATCGATGTATGTGCCACTGCACTTGGGAATCTATGGACCACCTCCTTCATTTTGATGTAGCACATGCTTTGTGGGTGAATACGTTTCAGATTTTTGGGGATCAATAGGTCTTGCTAGGCTCTGTTTCTAGTTTACTATTTTGTTGGAGATATTGGCTTGGGAAGTACAGATCAGATATTTGGAATTTGATTCCAGGTTGTTTGATATGGATTGTTTGGACGGAGTGGAATCGTTGCTTGTTTGAGGATACTGAAAATTCATTGGATCATTTAAAAAAGTTGTCAGCGAACTCTATTTGACTAGTCTTGGATCAGCCCCTCAGATTGTTCATCCAGCATAGAGTTTCTTGTTTCTCTTAGAATAGCCTTTTGATTTTTTTTTTTTTTTGGTGTTCATCATCATTAACTGTTTGTTTTTTTATTTTATCAATAACACTACTCTTATTATATATATATATATATTGATTCTCTCAAAAGTTTAAGCTAGTAAGAAATTGTGAATATAATCATTTAATTTGACACTCCCCCTTCACGTGGAAAGAAAGATGTCTTTATAAGACCATCTTCTGACTCTTGTCCTTCATGTGTGAAACCCTTATTAAGTGGGGCTTAACACATGAGAATTTTAAAAAAATGAGAGGTAAGGTGAAGACAGGGTTTAAACCCAATACTTCTTCCTTTGATATCATGATAAATTACCGTCTTTCCTAAAAGGTTAAGCTGCTAGTGATAAGTAAAGGTGACTTTAATCATTTAATCTAACAGAGATGAATTAAGTGGATTAGCTGATTTGGAACCCTATTTGTTATTGTTAGTGAGGTAGCAGTTTGTGACATAAATCACCATTCAGTTGGATTTTTCTCTAAGATTCTTTGATTAGGCACAGCAAAGTTGCTTTTTGCCTGAGATCTTTTCTGGTTCATCATCGGAAAATAATCTGTTTGATATTCTTAATCTACATTTATCGATAATTCAGATTAATACATTAGTGAAATATCTCGTAGCTCCAACTTAAGCTTCTGTTTTCTGTGGTTTTGTTTGTAATGATATATTTGTTCATTCATGTTAGTTGATGCCCTGATGTCTTGCCACCTTTAAAAATCACTAAATGTATGTGTCATTTACAGGTTGAGGACTAGTCTTTTGGAGCATTTTGATCGTAATAACTCTGTCTTGCTTGCAACCTGCTTTGAGGATATCCTAAAGAAGGATCCAACATGTTCCAATTCATTGGCAAAGCTTGTCAGGATGCATCAAAATGGTAACTTATCATTCTGAAGTCTTGATCTTGCATACAGTCTGGATGAAACATGGTTTCCTAGTTTAATTTCATTTTTTTTTTCCCGCACAACTGGTTAGTCTTCAAAGTAATTATCTAATTAATTAATAAATTTGACCAAAAGAGGGTGTATTCAACTGCATGGAAGGTATGCAAGATTCATGCTAAAAAACAAAACTTAGAAGAATTATGATCTTAAACTAAAAGGCTACAGAAATTCCAAAATCAAGAGTGATGGTAAGCTACTATTAGAGATCAGCTGCTCAAACACCTTGGAAACACCATCTTGTACTCACTGATAATTCAATGCTCTCAAATGTTCTTGCATTGTGTTCTTAGCCAATACACCACATGAGGCATTGGGGAAGCTCTATTTCAGTGACTCGTAAATAGCCTTTCGAACTCACCAACAACTCCACAATCATCTTTAGTTATCGACCTCGCCCATGAAATCTGGAATAAGATAAGAAGTGGCCCTATTCCCCTGCCTCTGCACAATGAAGCAAAAGGTGTCAACCAATGCCCCACTTTTTGTTTACACATACAACACCAATCCACTGCCATATTTCCACTTAATTTGTAATAGGAGTAAGATTACAATAATACAGCGTAGTACTAACTAGTATACATATCCCAATAGTGATGATTTATTATACAAACATTTACAATTGCTTTCTCCTGATATTTTGTAGGGGATTATTGGCTCGAATCCCTATTGGAAATGATAGCATTGCATTTAGATTCTACCTATGCAGAATACAATACCTGGAAAGAATTTGCATTATGTTTCCTTAAGCTTTCTCAATATGAAGAGGATCAAATGTCTGTGTGTACAAATAAAAATGAAGATGGGCAGGAGCAAACAGAGACTATTTATTTTAGTAAGACCCCCAGAATATTTACAAAGGGAAAATCAGGAAAAAGTTGGAGGCTTCGCTGCAGATGGTGGTTGACACGTCACTTCAGCAATAATATGCTTGTATCCGAGAGTGCTGCAGGTACCTTCCACCTTTCAGTTTCATATCAAGAAAAGCATGTCACTTTATGCTATTTGTATTGATGTTGCTTCTGATCTCTGTTTGGATGATAAAGTTATTGAACCATGCTGAAATTTGATTTTATTGTCAAGGATTTGGTCTTCAATTAGAGAATAGAACTAGCAAGATCTGAGATGGATCCAAAAACTTTTTGGGTTTAGTCGGATTCTTATTGACCAATTTAATAACTTGATTTGATTCAGTTAGCTTGATTAGTTGTGATTTATTGAAGCTCCTCCCCTTTAGTGTAAGCTGTGAGAAACATGAGGTCTGCAGATGGCATGTCTAATTTTAGCCGTACAAACTGATTTTTATTTATTTAAATTTTTGGGTGCTGCAGGTGATCTGCAGCTATTAACTTATAAAGCAGCATGCGCATCGCATATGTATGGAAAAGAGTTCAATTATGTTGTGGAGGCTCATAATTGCTTAGGAAAGGAAAATGATAGGGATTTGTTATTGTTCCTGCAAACGCATATGGAGAACTCAATTGGAATTTATACAAACTTTCTAAATTAAAATAATAAAAAAAAGAGATCACCTTCTTTTCTGCAGGCAAAGTTTTATTTACTTATGGAATGGTTGGTGAATGATCAATCAGCATTACTCATTAGTTGTCCTTTTCCTGGCCTTTATTACCCTCCCAATATTTTATTTTATGATGCCATTAAGGTTTTGTGTTTTATATGTTTGAAAATATTTTCTTGCATTATTATGTCCTTATTATTCTTGTAACAAATTTGCCCCCAAGGGTCAATGTTTCAGCACAAAAGATGTGGGTCAATGAATGTACATAAGTCTAAGTTAACCCGCAATGCATGTTTAAATTTTAAAATAGAATCACGATGACGGCAATTTAATTCTGTCTAGTATAATTATCTCCCTTTCTCATTATTAAAAGGGTGTAATAGTCCCTATCAAAAAAAGGGTGTAAGTGTAACATCCTTGTAGTGACCTTAAAATTAGACCCACGGATGAGAGGTTTGATGTGTATCCTCAAGTCCTCAACAGCTTCTTGTTGTGGGTCATGTATCCACATTCCACAAGGAAATATTAAATGATGATTGTAAACTTGTATTACTATTTATTTATTTTTAATGTCGTCAAAGTAATTCGTAATGTAAAAGGTAATTTGTTAAGTTTACGTATAGGTCCCTAAGTCGTTACATTCCATTTAGGATTAGGAAAGGCCCAAGGCCAATTTTAGGAAACAGTAAAGCTTCGTAGGGCCTTGCATTTAGACAAAGAAATTCGTTATATAACAGGTAAACTGCTTTTTAAACACCATTCTCAAGGATGATTTTAAATTAGACTGTCTGTTTAACAAAAGCTAAATAGCTTTTTACAATTTTTTTTTTAATTTTTTGGCTAGCTTTTAGCTTTTAGTCATACATTTATTTATTTGATAAGTTTTGTCATACATTTATGATTTAACATAAAAACTATCAGAAACTATATTTTCTAATAAATAGGGTAAATTACAAAGTTGGTACTTATCTTTTATACTATATGTCAATTTGATCTTTAATCTTTCAATTGTGTCAATTTGACCCATAATATTTTTTGTGTTGTGTCAATTTAATGTCTATGGTTATTTCTTATATGAAAAAAGCTGATGTGTTAAATAAAATAATAAAAAATTATTTTTCATGTCATGTTAACTTCCAATTGTACCACTGTGTTAGATTAAAAAAAAAATTAAAATTTTTGAGTCCGGTGTTCACATTAGGGATAGAGGAGAAGAGTTCAGATTTTGCAGAGTAGTAAATAATGGCAGAGGACAAAGAAGACATAGAAGGAAGATTCCAAAATCAGAATCCTAACTCTAATAAGAAGAACAATAACAAAGAATCCAAAGGAAAGTCATGCAAGGGATGTCTCTACTAATTGTCTCTGCAGAGATCCAATTCCAAAAACCTCACTTGCGTTGGCCTCCCCTGAACCCATCTCTCTATAATCCCTTCTTCTTCTTCTTTTTTTTTTTTTCCTAAGTCGTTACATTCCATTTAGGATTAGGAAAGGCTCAAGGCCAATTTTAGGAAACAGTAAAGCTTCTTAGGGTCTTGCATTTAGACAAAGAAATTCGTAATATAACAGGTAAACTGCTTTTTAAACACCATTCTCAAGGATGATTTTAAATTAGACTGTTTGTTTAACAAAAGCTAAATAGCTTTTTACTTTTTTTTTTTTGGCTAGCAGCTTTTAGTCATACATTTATTTATTTGATAAGTTTTGTCATACATTTATGATTTAACATAAAAACTATCAGAAACTATATTTTTTAATAAATAGGATAAATTACAAAGTTGGTACCTATCTTTTATACTATATGTCAATTTGATCTTTAATCTTTCAATTGTGTCAATTTGACCCATAATATTTTTTGTGTTGTGTCAATTTAATCTCTACAATTATTTCTTATATGAAAAAAGTTGATGTATTATATGAAATAATAAAAAATTATTTTTCATGTCATGTCAACTTCCAATTGTACCACTGTGTTAGATTAAAAAAAATATATATTTTTTTTGAGTCCGGTGTTCACATTAGGGATAGAGGAGAAGAGTTCAGATTTTGCAGAGTAGTAAATAATGGCAGAGGACAAAGAAGACATAGAAGGAAGATTCCAAAATCAGAATCCTAACTCTAATAAGAAGAACAATAACAAAGAATCCAAAGGAAAGTCATGCAAGGGATGTCTCTACTAATTGTCTCTGCAGAGATCCAAATCCAAAAACCTCACTTGCGTTGGCCTCCCCAGAACCCATCTCTCTATAATCCCTTCTTCTTCTTCTTCTTTTTTTTTTTCATTGATTCTTATGATGTTTATGGGTCGTTTGGTTGCCGAGAAAATCTAGGAAAAAGAAAGAAAATTATGGGTTTTCTGTTTTGTGCTGTGTTTGTTCACTCCGTTTGATTTTTTATGGGTTTTTGCATTTGGAGTAGAAGAGTGGATGTTGTTATTTTGATTTGATTGTTGTTTGGGTATTTTACTGAAAACTAAAGAGTGAAATAGGGATTGGTTGTGATGATTTTGATATCCTTAGCATAAGACGATTTCAGGTGGGGGCTGATGTAAATTTTTTTTTTTTAATAATGTAATACGTTTACTTGAACGTTAATGACCATTAGTTTGGATCCAACGTTGTATTTTTACGTAGAATGGCTGGAAATGTTGATGAAGTTTAGGGATTTTAGACTCACATGTCATCATTTTAATTTGGATTTAAAAAAAAAAAAAAAAAATCTGATATGGTGGAGTTGGCAATTGATGTGGTATGAAATTATTATTATTATTATTATGTTTGACACATTTCCATCCAAGGGAAAATGACAATAAATAAATTGACACCAAATTGAAAATGTTAAGAACCGAATTATTGGAATTGAAAAGTTAGAAACCAAATTGATATATGATGTAAAGGATAAAAACTAACTTTGTAGTTTACCCTAATAAATATTATGCATATTAGTTATGATCCGTTTGAATTGAGAGAGAGGGAGGAGAAGTAGAGTAGAGTAGAATAGATTTAACTTAAAATTAGCTTATTTTTAGTCAACTCTATTATACTCCACCTCCTTCTCCCCTCCATCCAAACAGGTTAATGTAAATCATATATGATTGAGAATGAATTTTAACACATATGTCTATTTAAGAATTTTCCATTAATACACACACACTACTATTTAAGGGGCTTCCTCTATTTTGGACTGATCATTTTTTGGCTCTAAAATACCCCTACAGTCTACATTTAAGTAGAGGCAAAACTTAAGAATAACTTTATAAAAATATATCTCTAATTCTCACCTAAAACATTTCTTACAAAATATGATTACTTTTCTACTAACCCACTTTTTTAGAGCAACTATACATTTCCGGTGTTTTTAAAAAAGAAAAACAAGTTGAACAAATATATATATATATATATGAAACATTAAAAAAATGAAAATTCTTAAATTGTGAGGTTTAATTTGAATATAGTTCCTTCTTAAAAAAAAGAAAAGAATAAAAGAGAGGTTAAATTGCAAACTACGTCCTTAGAATTTGGAGGTGTTTGGATTTTACACTTTGAAATTTTTAGAATTTAGATTTTACCCTTTAATTTTTGAGAGTGTTTGAATTTTATATCCTGAAATTTCAAAATTTAAATTTTATCCTCTAAAGTTCATGGTTATTTGGATTTTACATTCTCAAATTCTGAAATTTCAAGGTATAAAATTTAAATACCTCAAACTTTAAGTAATAAAATAAAAAAATTTCTAAACTTTAGAAGAGTAAAATTTAAATTCTGAAACTTCAGGAGGTAAAATTCAAATAAATTTGAATTATGAATTTTAAAATGTAATTAGACCCAAAAAAAAAAAAAAAAAAAAAAATCCACTAACCCACTTTTTTAGAGCAACTATACATTTACGGTGTTTTTAAAAAAGAAAAACAAGTTAAACAAATATATATATATATATATATGAAACATTAAAAAAATGAAAATTCTTAAATTGTGAGGATTAATTTGAATATAGTTCCTTCTTAAAAAAAAAAAAAAAAAGAATAAAAGAGAGGTTAAATTGCAAACTATGTCCTTAAAATTTGGAGGCGTTTGAATTTTACACCTTGAAATTTTTAGAATTTAGATTTTACCCTTTAATTTTTGGGAGTGTTTGAATTTTATATCCTGAAATTTCAAAATTTAAATTTTATCCTCTAAAGTTCATGGTTGTTTGGATTTTACATTCCCAAATTCTGAAACTTCAAGATATAAAATTTAAACACCTCAAACTTTAAGTAGTAAAATCAAAAAATTTCTAAACTTTAGAAGAGTAAAATTTAAATTCTGAAACTTTAGGAGGTAAAATTCAAATCAATTTGAATTATGAATTTTAAAATGTAATTAGACCCAAAAAAAAAAAAAAAAACACTCAGAATCTGAAGTCTGAACCCATATGATATCAGTTTCACAAGTCCAGAAGAAGACCCACAAGTCCAAGCCCAAGCCCAAAGAAAGCTACGTACAAATAAAATGAGGTGACATGGGTATATGTGTTGCTAAAGCGAAACGTAACGTTGGTCTCTGAAATCGTTTCCAATTCCCAAATTCATTTGATCTCTCTCTCTCAAGATCAAACGTAACATAGAGCATAATAGTAGTAGAGTAATATTGATCCCATCCGAGTTTGTTGGAGAATACTCAGACAGACAGAGTGTGTGAAATAGAAATAGATAAAGATGGCGGCTTACAGTCACAGTGCAGAAGATGACTACGACTACGACTACCTGTTTAAGGTGGTACTAATAAATATATAGGAGACTCAGGTGTAGGCAAATCGAACCTGTTGTCTGTCTCGAGTCCAAGTCCACCATTGCAGCATCCGTACGTGTCGACGACAACATTGTCATTGTCTTTGTCAAAGCCCAGATTTGGGACACCGCTGGGGCTGGCCAAGAAAGGTTTTCCCATCTTCTTCTTTATTCAGTTCTGAGATAGCAACGTGTGTCCCAATTGCTAGGCCTAGGAGGACTATTAATTGGATTTGGTAGCTTTCATGGAGTCCAAATGCAAGAGGCTCCACTTATCTTTCAGGTGGTTAGACAGACTTGTTAGATAGAGATATTGAAGGATCGAGTAAATGAAAATTGAAAGGTAACAACTACAAAAGCAGGAATGGAGGTATTATTATTTGTTCATGTCGTGTGCATATTTATTCTATTCCACCTAACAGCTGGATAGAGGGAGTAGAAATTTTTAAGTATCATACCACTGCCAGTAAGTCATGGGATGAGCCTTCTCGATTCTCCACTAGGAGTTTTCCTGATATATAGTGCTGGTGGGTGAGGTCGAGTATTTGTGGTGGGTGGGTTCAAAAAAATAAGTCACGGGAAGGAGAAAAGTGTTTCTTTTTTTCATAATTCGATAATTGGGGAGAGGAGATTCAAACTTAGTTCTCCTACCAAAGGATAGCAGACTACGCCACTGAGCTATGAAGCTCTTTGGCAAAGTGCTCTTATAATTCACCAAATAAATCTTATGGATAGGACATCTAAATCAAAGATCAAGTTTTAAATTAGGTTGATTTATCTTCTTGGTTGCAAAGAAAATGCAGTCAAATAAAATAAATGATCCTAGTCCATCTATCTAAATATGGATAATGGGCCATACTGGTTTAAAAACACAGAAAAAGACAGCAAGTGTGTGTGTGTGTGTGTGTTGTAAGTTTCTCTCTTGCTGCAGTATCAATAATGTTAGGGGTTTCCACATGTCTCCTGCATTTGTGTACATAACCAGCTGGAGTCTTTAATACTTTTTGCTTTAATATGTTTAGCAATTTGTTTTTCCACACAATTCAACCATTTCAATGGTTTATTAATGAAGATATGAACAAAGATACAAGGGAGACTTATAACTCTCTGGTGGATGATTGTCAACCTTAATTACTTAAATGTTGCATAGTCATTTAAACACTTAAAAGATTTAGCAGTTTATTTGCAACCCTGTTTAGTTTTGAAGTAAGCCTAAATTAACCTATTTTTAGAAATTCAACAAGCTAGCAGTAAACAAGATTAACTAAATATGAAACTTAATTTATATCTGTTGCAGACCACCTTAGATGGGGAAATCTCTTATATCGTTACTCATCAGGCTTGACCAAAGTAAGATTGACCTTACTATATTCTGCTCTGAAATTTTGGACAAGCTTTATCAAGTTTTAAATTAGGTTGATTTATCTTCTTGGTTGCAAAGAAAATGCAGTCAAATAAAATAAATGATCCTAGTCCATCTATCTAAATATGGATAATGGGCCATACTGGTTTAAAAACACAGAAAAAGACAGCAAGTGTGTGTGTGTGTGTGTGTTGTAAGTTTCTCTCTTGCTGCAGTATCAATAATGTTAGGGGTTTCCACATGTCTCCTGCATTTGTGTACATAACCAGCTGGAGTCTTTAATACTTTTTGCTTTAATATGTTTAGCAATTTGTTTTTCCACACAATTCAACCATTTCAATGGTTTATTAATGAAGATATGAACAAAGATACAAGGGAGACTTATAACTCTCTGGTGGATGATTGTCAACCTTAATTACTTAAATGTTGCATAGTCATTTAAACACTTAAAAGATTTAGCAGTTTATTTGCAACCCTGTTTAGTTTTGAAGTAAGCCTAAATTAACCTATTTTTAGAAATTCAACAAGCTAGCAGTAAACAAGATTAACTAAATATGAAACTTAATTTATATCTGTTGCAGACCACCTTAGATGGGGAAATCTCTTATATCGTTACTCATCAGGCTTGACCAAAGTAAGATTGACCTTACTATATTCTGCTCTGAAATTTTGGACAAGCTTTAGTTATATTTGATCTGTGGCATATTTTGATGGTTGCCAGTGTGAGTTTTATAACGAATTCTCATTTCCTATTCGTGTAGCTAGGCTTGCTTTATTGACTAGTGCATGGCTTAGGGTCAAAAGGAATATCTTGAGTGCAAATTGTTTTAAAATGGTTGCCATTTTCTTCTCTCTTTATTGATAAGTAAATAAATTTTTTAATAAAAAAGTGCAATCCCAATACACAAGCTGTGTACAGAAGAAAGCAAAAATATGATACAAAAGAAAAGGGAAGGACAGAGCCAAAAAACAATTTACAACTAATTAATGTACAAAGAATCCATCAAATCTAATAATCCCTCTACTGAAAAAGATACACGCTGCAAAGTCCACTCAATATAAAGTCTTCAAAAATAAATACTTCAACTTCACAACACTAAGTTCTTGGTTCTCAAAGCAGCAGGCGTTATGTTCTCTCCAAATACACACAAAGGAGCCGCTTGCCATACTTTCCCAATACCTCTCCTGCCAAACAGTCCCTTCCAACACTCCAACAACATCTCCAGCACCTAAAGTTGCATCATCCAAGAAATTCCCAACAAATGAAATACCATAGACCACAAATCCCTAGCCACATCACAATGAAGAAATAGATAGTTCACATCCTCCCCATTACATTACACATGAAGCATCACTTGGTAACAAAGAGACCCCCTACTTATGCAATCAAGATCCTCCCCAACACCGCACACCAAGAAAAGAAAGCAACCCTCAAAGGGATACAAGTTTTCCAAATGCTCTTCCAAAGAAAGTCTGCACCACCCCCTTGCAAAGTGTTGTAGTAGCTCTTCACTTGAAAACCCTGTTGAGGCGAAGGGGTCCACACCAATCAAATGTATCATCCTTCCCATGTTGAATATTTGTGTTGTTTACCTATTAAAAAAAATTGTTGAATATTTGTGTTGTAGAGTTCCTCCAACAACCGAGGCACATTGTCTACTTCCCAATCCTGCACTGCACGAAGAAAGAAAAGAATCTAATGCACCTAACCATGCCCACGCTCAATATAATAAGCCACTGTAGCATCACTACTTCGCTCTATAAGGAACAACGTACGATACCTCTCCTTGAGGGGGATCTCACCTTGCCACAAATCATGCCAAAATCTAACTGTAGATCCATTACCAATCTCAAAACGAATTAAGCATTTGAATCTAAATCCCATCCACTTCTAATGTACTTCCACAAACCCACCCCATACACTCCCCTAGGCACCCAAACACCAAAACTCTCCATCTGTCTCGAAAATACCATTTCTTCACACCCATAACACTAGAACCGCTTATCCAACAAAATTTGATCAAAGGTCAACAATTTATTAATTCCCAAGCCCCCACTGCAAACAGGAATGCAACAAATATTCCAATTGACTAGATGAAAGAAAATCCCTCTGAAATTTCTCCAATCTATTTGATACGCCCATAGGTGATAGAAAAAAATATAAGAAATAAATGGTGAGACCGGATAACAAACTCTTAATAAGTGTGAGGCAGGTGTTGCACTTGAAAGAGGGAGATTCTAATACAAGATTTTTTCACAAGATGACTAATTCTAATAGAAGAAATAATGGTATTGAGAATCTTAAGGTTAATGGGAGTTTGTCTTTCAATCAGGATATGATTGCAGATTGTTTACTTAGTTTTTCATGGATTTATATTTTGAGCAACAAGTTTTTAGACCTTTTCCAAATGTGTTGGACTTTCCAACGATATTCGAAGATAAAGTGACTTGGTTTGAGAGACCTTTCAAGTAGACAGATTTTTGAAGTCATTAAGGATTTCAATGGTGACAAATCGCTCAAGCCAGATGGTTTTCCCATGTCATTTTTCCAATCTTGCTGGGAAATTCTCAAACCAGATCTTATGGCTATGTTTCACCATTTTTTTGTTAAAGGTTAATTTGAAAAAAGCTTGAACGCAACCTTCATTACTCTCATTCCAAAATATTTGGTATCGTCGAAGTCAGGCACTTTCGCCCTATTAGTCTTGTTGGGGGGTTTATAAAATTATTGCTAAAGCTTTAGCTACTCGACTACGCGCGATCATGGGAGATATAATTTTAGCTTCATATAATGCTTTTGTTATGAACATGCAGATTCTTGACCTAGTTCTTATTGACAATAGATTAAAGTTTGGTTTGCCAAAATTACTTTGTAAACTAGATGTCAAGAAGGATTTTGATCATGTGAATTGAGGTTTTCTTATGAATTTGCTAGAGTGTAGTGGTTTTCCTGATAAATGCAACATGTGAGCCACTATATCCAGATGATGCCCTTGTATTTTCAGAATGACTGTTTAATGTGCAAAGTATTCCTATCCAGCCTCGGGCCCACAGTAATAAGGTGGTTCAATACTTCAACGTCTTAAGGAAAGGGTCCATTCACAACTTTGGAGAACTAATTCAGGCATTCGGGGCTCAATTATCACCTGCAATTGGGTCCCTTAACCCATCGACGCATTGCTATCTATAAAAATGGGCAGCAGGGAGACTTTCCAATCTTATGCCAATTGGTATTATGAGTTATACAATGAGATAGGCTGGGGGAATAAGTAGGTCGTAGCAAGTACATTCAGACTAAGGCTCCATCAGGAGATAGAATTTAGGGAGTCCTTGACTATGCAACCCCCTGAGAACATGCATCAACTCATGAGGAAGATCGAAGAACATAAAAGGCTGGAGAATGATTGACAACAGAGTAAGGAAAGACACCAACAACCTCCCAGTATCGCAGGGACCCGCGGCCCAGGGGCTTCTAGCAGAGGTTAAGGAAGGAATATAGGTCAGTAGAGCTCAAGCTTCGAACTGGAGGGGTGAATGTCGCGTTTAAAGAACCAGTTCATAAGATTCTCAAGTGGATAAAGAAAAAAAATGTACTTTCGATGGTCAGGTAAGATGGGTAGGGACCCATCTAGGAGGAATCAAAACTTGTACTGTACTTATCACCATGAGAAGGGGCATACCACTGAACTGTTGCGGGCAAAAAAAGTTTCCCTTTTGACAAATGAGATTTATGTTGGGTTGGGGACCTAAACCGAAACTCGACGATGGGCTCGATACACGGCCCAAAGGCTATCGGTGAAAATCCAAAGAATTCACTGTATCTTATGCCTTGGGCTTAGGTTAAGACTGACAAGAATATCCTATAAACAATCCCTACAGCAGACACGTCAACACGATTAAAAAGCATACTGTAAGAAATAGCCTAGTTGGGCCACTTTTTGCAGAAACATTTTACCGGTAGGCCATTGTCAAGGATGAATTGAACTCCAAAATTCATAAATAACAAGTCCTTAAGAGCATTTTTCCACTTAAGTACTTTCTTCAAGTTTGAACTCTCAAGCTTTGTACGACGCATATCCAGCAGCACTGCAACAAGCAATTGAAGTTCGGATTTCCTCAATGGAGGACTTAGCTTGCATCCAACCATGAAGTGCAGGTGCTTCCTTCCCATTGCTGCCAATAGTGGCTGACCTTCTGTAGGAATTTCAGACCCCTGGAACATAACAATATCACTTGAAAGGGGATAGAAGTTAGTTGCCACTTTTTCATTCTCTTTATCTTTTGCAAATTTCTCCAAGAATTCTTCAAGGCTCATTCCCTTGATAGCAACACTAGAAGACTCAACCCGTAGCTCTACAAAAAAGAGGCATGGTTATGTCCCCAACAGAAATAGAAAAGTATTCATATAGCCAAGTATTATTAAGCAGTAAACTTGCTTTACTAAATATGAACAACTCAAAGTTATCATACCTGGAGGTTCTTTGCTATGGTGTGCATCATGAACGGTTGGAGAAACAATGTGTCCTTGGCTGGACACACCAGCAACAGCTTCTCCAGCAATAACAGTGACCTTAGGACCCTTGCCAACAGCAGCTTCTCCTGCAGTAACATCAACGATAGGACTCTCACCAGCCATCTCTATACCTTCATCAGTTGGACCTAGAGAACAAAGGATGTTAACAAAGGAAACGTGAGAAGAAACCAAAGCGAGGAACAGTAGTTTACCAAAGTCATTAGCCATATACTCAAAGTCATACCCCTCCGATTGTGTCTCTTCAGACTCACTAGATTATTGCAGCTATGAAAACACATAGTTGGCACCAAAAAATGAAGGCAACGAAGAAAAGAAAAAGAAAAGAGAGATAGAAAAGGTGAAAGAAGATAAGGGCTCTGTAGGGATACCTCTTCTGAAGTCTCAAGAATCTGCACTCTGCCAGCACTAGTTTTCCTTCAGTATTACTTCAACGGTGAAGATGAACTAGCAGATGCAACAGCTGGGACATTGGACTTAGTGGCTAGAGCCGCACCAGAACCAGACTGGACAACAGCTGGGGGCTTGGGACTGCTAGCCTTAGGCTTCTCAGCACTTGCTCTCTTTTGTCTTACTTTTTTGGGCTTGTCTTCAGAGGAGGGTGATTTGCCATAAGATCTCTTGGGTGCACTGGTGGCTAGGTTAGACTCAGGGGCTTTTGCTATGATATTCTTCTCACTTCATTCTATGGGAACATCGCCTCTATGAACCACCTAGCCATTGAGGTCAGCTCGCCATTCAGCAAATCCTAGATTCTGTCTAGTGGCCTATGCTAAAGCTGCTCTTATATTTGAAATAAGCCGAGTGTTAGAGGAATGTTCCTTCAAAGGAGGACTTATTACCACTTCCTCAACCTCCCGATTGTTCACATAATCCACAAAAGTGCTCATCACCCTTCTCTAGTACAACTTCGTATTTGTGGTATCATACCCCTCACGATGTCTGCTTGCAATCAAGACCCTCTCTACCTTGTTAGCCAAATACTCTATTGTTGTATCGTGAACTAGTGGCTGCATTGCATCACTCAAAGCACAAACTGTGGTATTAATATCCGAAACATCTTGATCAAATCCAAATTGTCTCAAAACTCTATGCGGATTGTATTGTGTCAAACCAATCCCAGCACCACTAAGATATGGAATGAATGAAAGAGGTGTCATGAGCAAGAAATTGGGAATTTTCTCATAATCATTCAACCCAAACTCTTGAGATTCGGGTCTAGCATTTGGAAAAGGGTTTGGGCAGCAAAACCCAGCTGCAACATAGGAATAGGGCGCGCCACAAAGCGAAGTTCCCTCACATCTCTGTACATGTTCCACCCACGGGATAAAACCACAGCTTCAAATATCTTGGCATCCTTCAAAATCTAACAAAATCCTTCATTGGCAACCTCCTGCTCCACCCAATCCGACCAACCAACGGTTGTGCCACAAGGACATAAAAACTGAATAGGAGCTGGCAAAAGCTCTTTCCGTTGGAACCGTAGGTCTAGTATGCAAGAAGTAGCTGGGACCCACGTTGCCTCAAGGCTGGGGGCTTTACCTTTCAAAATCCACTTCTTTGGCACCTTGGGTGGGCTTACCTCAGGAGCCCTAACCGTTGGGAATAGAGAAGATGAACAATACCAAGGGTGCTCCAGTGGCAGTAAGCGCTCCCCTAGCCTAACCTCCACATCATCACCCCGGCAACTGCTTCAGCCACGCCCCTAGCCGCAGCCTCACTTTTTGGCACAACCACCCCAGCAGTATTATCATCACCAGAACCCAGTGGTTCTTCTTCTTCAACCATAACTCACAGAACTAGAAATATTGTTTTCTCAAGAACAAAAAAAGAGGTAGAAGAATACTCATTGCCATCACGGGAAGCAAGAGAAGTTATGGGTCTTTCTCTCACTTGGTCAAAATCAACAAGGGAAGAGAGAAAAGATTCCGTTTCTCTCTAAACCCTAGTCGCCGCTCTCTGTCTCTCTCACTCTTAGTTAAAGACAAGGAAAATGAGTATGAGTAAGAAAAGGCTCTGTTTCTTCCTCTATTTTGCTGAGAATCTTCGTCACTCTTTCTGCCTTGGTTAAAGTTGATGTTACTCTCTCACCCTTGGCCAAAAATAGGAAAAGGAAGAAGAAAATGTGCTCTCTCTACCTTAATCTCTTTGTTTTTCAGTCCAAGCAAAAAAATAAAAGAAGAAATAGCAAAGGCCAACCTTTTACTAGTAAACGTGAAAGGTGCAAATGACAAGACATGGGGAAAAGACTAGCATTTAATGCAAGAAACCTGGGGAGTAATTGGAGACCCACTAAGTGCTGAATGTAGGAATGTTGCAGAAGCCCACTATTCATAACTACCACCAAGAGTGAGAGAGTAATACCCACTTCAACCAAGGCAGAGAGAGAGTAATGAGATTCTTAGCAAAACAGAGAGAGAAACAGAGCTTCTTTCTTTATCCTTTTCCTTGCCGCCGACCAAGAGTGAGGAAAACAGAGAGCTTCGACCTGGGTTAAGAGGAAAACGGAGTCTTTTCCTTCTTCCCTTGTTGATTTCGACCAAGTGAGAGAAAGACCCATACTTCTCTTGCTTCCCGTGGTGGCAGTGAGTATTCTTCTGCCTCTTTTTTCTTTATTCTTGAGAAAATAATATTTCTAGTTCTGTGAGTTATGACTAAAGGAGAAAAATCGCTGGGTTCTGGTGATGCTAGTATTGTTAGGGTGGTTGTGCCAGAATGTGAGGCTATGGCTAGGGGCGTGGTTGAAGCAATTCCTAGGGGTGATGATGTGGAGGTTAGGTTAGAAGAGCCCTTGCTACCACTGCAGGACTCTTGGTATTGTTCACATTCTCTGTTCCCAGCAGTTGGGACTCCTAAAGTCAGCCCACCCAGGATGCCAAAGAAGTGGATTTTGAAAGGTGAAGCCCCCAGTCTTAAGGCAGTGTGGGTCCCAGCTGCTTCTCGCATACTAGACCTACAGTTCCAGCGAAAAGAGCTTCTGCCAGCTCCTATTCAGTTTTTAAATCCTTATAGCAAAATTGTTGGTTGGTCGAATTGGGTGGAGCAGGAGGTTGCCAATGAAGGATTTTGTCAGATTTTGAAGGATGCCAAGATATTTAAAGCTTTGTTTTTATCCCGTGGATGGAACATGTACAGAGATGTGAGGGCACTTTGCTCTGTGGTGCGCCGCTGGAATACTGATACCCACACTTTCTTTTTACCTTAGGGTGAGACTATGGTCACCCTTAAAGATGTAGAAAGGATCTGTTTGCTACCTAGCATGGGAGACATCAACTTGCTAGAGCTAGAGTTGTCTGATGAGGAGTTTGTGATTGCTGGAAAGCTACTGGAGACTTTCAGAGATACCTCTGCACCTTAGGGAGGTAATAGAGCTAGATTTTCTTTTTGGATTTCTAAATTTAGAGAGTCTGGGGATGTTGATACAAGAAGAGCTGCTTTTTTGGCTTTGTGGATGAGCAAGTGTGTGTTCAATTCTGACTCGATTCAATGTATGAAACCTTTTACTTTTCCTTTAGCTGTAGTATTATGCAGAGGTATGTCCCGCCCTTAGATGCTTTATGTTTAGGCACTCTCTATTCTGAGCTTGATAGGTTACGCACTGATGAGCTTAAAGGGTCACTATATCACATTATTGAGTCCAGTATTAATGTGGTATTGTTACAAACCTTTATATGGGAACATTCGAAAGATTACATTGATGTTGGTAAGGATGTGGGTGATGTGAAAGCAACCAATTGGGTGGTTAGACCTGCTGGTCCCAACAATGAGCTCTAGTTTCTTGGCTTTGAAAATGGCCTTCCTTTGTTAATAAAGGATGGAGTTGAAGGTGTGGAATCTCCCTTCAATTACACTGCTGGATAATGGGGTTTATTTTGCCTGGAAGCCCAATTCCTATGTTGCAACTAGGTTTTGTTGCCCAAACCCTTTTCCAAATGCCAGACCTAAATCACCCTCCTCTAAAGACAAGCCCAAAAAAGTAAGACGAAAGAGAGCAAGTGCTGAGAAGCCTAAGGCTAGCAACCCCAAGCCCCCAAGTGTTATCCAGTCTAGTTCTAGTGCAGCTCTCGCCACTAAGTCCAGTGTCCCAGCTATTGCATATGCTAGTTCATCCTCACCGTTGATGCAATATAGAAGGAAAACTAATGCTGGCAAAGTGCAGATTCTTGAGAGTTTAGAAGAGGTATCCTTACAGAGCCCTTTCTTCTTACACCCTTTCTATCTCTCTTTTCTTTTCCTTTTCCTTTTCTTCTTTGTCTTCATTTTTTGGTGCTAACTATGTGTTTTTATGGCTGCAATAGTCTAGTGAGTGTGAAAAGACGCAATCAGAGGGATATGACTTTGAAGATACAACTGCTGACTTTGGTAAACTACTATTCCTCACTTCAGTTTCTTCTCGCATTTCCTCTGCTGACGTCCTTTGTTCTCTAGATCCAACTGATAGAGATACAGAGATGGCCAGTGAAAATCCTGCTGTTGATGTTACTGTTGGAGAAGTTGTTGTTGGCAAGGTTCCTGAGGTCACTGTTACTGCTAGAGAAGTCATTGCTGGTATGCCCAGCCAAGGACACCTTGTTTCTTTGACCGTTCATGATGCACACCATAGCAAAGAACCTTCAGGTATGATAACTTTGAGTTGTTCATGTTCAGTAAAGCAAGTTTATTGTTCAATGATACTTGGTTGTATGAATGCCTTTTTGTTACTGCTAAGGACATAACCATGCCTCGTTTTTGTAGAGCTACAGGTTGAGTCTTCTAGTGCTGCTATTAAGGGAATGGGCCTTGAAGAATTCTTAGAGAAATTTGCTAAAGATGAAGAGAATGAAAAAGTGGCAACTGACTTCTATCTCCTTTCAAGTAATATTGTCCTGTTCCAGCAGTTTGGAATTCTTGCAGAAGGCCAGCCACTGCTGGCAGCAATTGTAAGGAAACACCTACACTTCATGGTTGGATGCAAGCTAGGTGCTTCATTGAGGAAATCCGGACTTCAATTGCTTGTTGCGGTGTTGCTGGATATGTAGCATACAAAGCTTGAGAGTTCAAACTTGAAGAAGGCACTTGAGTGGAAAAATGCTCTTAAGGACTTGTTGTTCATGAAGTTTGGAGTTCAATTCATCCTTGATAAGATTCGGGCTGCTGTTGAGGCTTGTATTGCTCGAGATGATGAGTTCACAATGAAGATAGCTAATTTTGAGAGAGAAATTACAGCAAAGAGAGCTGAGCTTTCACATTTGTTAAGTCAAAGGGATGAAATAATGCGGTCCTCGTTAGCTGGAGGTGCATCTTCCTCAGCAGAAACCTTTGGCGATGGCTTATTTGACTAGCTTTTTTATCATTATTAGTAGCTTGGTATTTTGTACAGTTTGTTTTTATATTATGATGTAATGAAACATGTTATGTATTTTGAGTTTATTTAGCTATATAGGTTGTGTTTTGTGCAGAGGTGCACCAGCTATATGAACCTTATTTTGATATTTTCCCAGTTGTACAAGCTGTGTTTTGTTTATGCACAAGTACATGAATTCAATTTGTGAAAGATACTTCATTTATCAAAGAGTAGTATGTTCAAGCTAGAATACAGTCATGGAAATCATATGCATAATTTTGAAAATGCTTATTGTGTTCATGACCATTTTGGTTCAAGATGCCTAGCTATTAGGGATGTAACTTTATTCATAGCTTAGAGTGTGCATGTTTATGTATGGAAAGTAATGTTAAAGTACTTATAAATATAAGAGATTCATATTTGAGGCAAAAGGCAATGCTTACTTCTTATTCACAGGGTAGTAGTAGTTTAAGATCATACAAAAGAGAGTTACTTGGTACGTACTTGAAATTTGAGTTAAGCATAGTACAACTTAAGTCATTTGCCATTGATAGGTTCCATGAGACTTTCACCCTCTGTTGTAACTAGACGATAATAACTACTGGCACTGGCTTCCCTTATGAGATAGGGCCCCTCCCAACTTGGGGCAAACTTAGAGGGTGCTAAGAGATTCCTCTTGATATGATCAGCTGCCTTTAAAAACATTTGTCCCTTGACAAAAACCCTGGATTTCGTGGCCTTGTTGTAAGCGTTAGCCATCTGTTGTTGATACCGCTAAGTGCGGTTATAGGCAAGATTTCGCATCTCTTCCAAGGTTTCAAGGTCTGTAGTTTTGATTTCTGTTAGGGTTTGTGCCCTAAAATCCAATTTATTGGCATGTCATGAATAATTAAGTTGTTTAATTGTATGAGACCATTTATGAACTAATGGGACATTATCTTAGTCCATGAGATGCATAGTATGTGATTTATGTGAAAAGTCACAGAAAGATATAAATCACAAGTTCTTTGTAAACTCAGAATTTTAGTTCGTAGTCGGTGATGAAATTGGGCGTTTCATCTGTGAAGACTATAACATATCAACTAAGATGATTTGTCTTGATCATGGAAGTGGAGACTTCTAGTTGGTATGTTGATATGTTTAAGAGTTAAGACATATTGAACTGGACCGCTGTGAGATTTATTATTCTCCTAATGACTGTCAAATGAATAATAAAGCTCACGACTTCTATTTACATCAACTCTAAATCCTGAGAGAATAATGAACCTGATCATGAGATGTAGGTTGCTTTGATATATCAGGAGTGAGATCTATAAGTTATGGTCAAAACCTCAGTATGTTGGGCAGCCGCATTTAGTATTGATGGAATATATATTCTCAAGATGGAATTCATAGTCTCTTAACGGAGATATAAAATATTCCCTTGAGATAAGTTTAATGGGTTTGGTTATTCAGAGTGTTGGGCCCAACCACTTTAGTAAAGAATTACTAAAGTATATATATATTTGTGAAATTGGATTTCATAAATATATATTGAATAACATAAAGGATTAAACTGGGTACTCAAGGATTAAGATGTAGTAATCTACAAAGTGGCAGTCAACATTTCATGACTTTGTATTACTACGAATATTTTAATGAAGGGGTTGCATGTACAATAAAGTCTTGGGAAATAATTTATTGATAAGGCCTAGAGTGCAACTATTTTTATATAGTGGTATTAAATATAGTTAATGGTAACTTTGGACTTGTCAAGAGTTGACAGAAAAGCCTAAGGCCCATTGGAGCTAGTGTCTTATTGGTCCCTTTTGGTCCCACTCCAAGCCACAAACTTAAGCCTAATTGGAAAGGCCCAAAAGGCTAGCCCAATTAGATAATTGGTTAGATACAAAAAGGGAAAAACGTTCAGAATATTATGAGTGAGAAACATCATTGTGAAGTGGTGTGTATGTGAGTTTTTTGTCACTCTCTAATCACCCTTTTGTTACCGATTGAGAGACCACACATCTTGGGTATCAAGTGGAATTGGAGTGAAGATTAAAAGTCTTCCCGAGAACGTTTGATCTTCGATTTTGAAATTTACCGCTTCAAGGTACGATCTCTTGTTCTCGAATTTTGAAATTTACTTAGTACGTGTTATCAATATCGAATGAAGTAGATCCGTTTAAAACTTATTTTCCACTGCATTTATCTTTATTTCCAAAAATTTCTGCATAAGTGGCAGCATCTATGTTTATTTCTTGTCCATGAACAACCCTTTGAGTGGGAACCAATAACTTAATTGGAGATATAGCCTCGGTACCATATACAAGGGAGAATGGTGATAGTCCGATGGCTGTTTTGCTTGAGCTTCGGTATGCCCACAGAGTTTCCAGCAGGTGTTCTATCCAACCACCCTCATATTCATGCACCATCTTGCTGAGAATTCTCAATAGCACTCGATTGGTAGCTTCTGCTTGATCATTGCCTTGTGGATAATAAGGAGTGGACTTGCGGTGTTTGATGTGGCGATGGTCAAGTAATTTTCGGACATCTTTGTTGACAAAAGGAGTGCCATTATCTGTAACAATCTTGTGAGGAATACCAAACCTGCAGATTATGTGCTCTCGGATGAAATTGGCAACAGCTAGGCCTGTAGCCTTTTTTAGGGAAATGACCTCGACCCACTTTGTAAAGTATTTGGTGGCCACTAGTATCCAAATATGACCCTTGGATGGTGGATTGATTGGGCCTATTAAATCGAGCCCCCAAGTATGGAATGTCCAAGGAGTCATCATGTTTTAAAGGTTAATGGGGTGAGTATGTATGAGATACCTATCAATGCATGGTGACAAGAATGTTCCGGGATAAGATTGGAAGCATAGTGGAGGTTTACATCAACAATATGGTAGTAAAGAGCAGGAAGGAGGAAGGGCATGTGGTGGACCTGATCGAAATGTTCAAGATCCTTAGGCCACACAAGCTTTGCCTTAACACCAACAAATGCACATTCGGTGTAGGTGCTAGAAAATTCTTAAGGTACATGATCTCTAATCGGGGAATTGAGGTGAATCTGGATCAAATCTAGCACATACAACAACTAGTACCATTGAGTAGCTCTAAAGATGTGCAAAGACTCACCGGGATGATTGCAGCATTGAATCGTTTTGTGTTAAGGTCAACGGATAGCTGCAGGCCATTCTTCTAACTGCTGAAAAAGTGAAAAGGGTTTTAGTGGACCGAGGAGTGTGTGGAGGCATTCTAGGATTTAAAGCATTATCTGATGACCCACCCATCTTATCCTGTCTTGAGCATAGAGAAGACCTATGTATCTACATGGTAGTCTCCGATCATGTGGTAAGCGTCGTGTTGTTAAAAACTCGGGATGGGGCGCAGTGGCCAGTGTATTATGTTAGCAAGACCCTGGTGGATGCTGAAACACAGTACCTGGCATTGGAAAAGCTAGCTTTAGCCTTGGTCCACACGACGAGGAAGTTGCCTCACTACTTCTAGGCCCACACGGTCTATGTGTTGATCGAACACCCTTCGCAGTCACTATTAAGGAAATTTGATTTCATGAGGCAAATAGCTAAATGAGGAATGAGGCTTGGGTCATTTAATGTGAGGTATAAGCCACGAAATACTATTAAAGGACAAGTGTTGGTGGATTTTGTGGCAATGTGGATCGGGTTTGTTTAGTTTCATTAAGGCCAAGGCAAGTGTATGTGGATGGGGCATCTGATATCCAAGGGCTTAGAGTCAGTATTGTGCTTGTGTCACCTGAGGGTGTAAGGTTAAAGCATTCATTGAGGCAGAGCCTTAGGGCTTCCAACAACGAAGCTTAATATGAGGCACTTATAACAGGGCTGAAGGCAGTTAAGAAGCTAGATGCACAAGTGGTTGAGATATTTTTCAGATTCTTGCTTGGTGGTAAGCTAGGTAGAAGGAAGTTTTGAGGCTAGGGATCCTTGGATGGCTGAGTATTTGAAGATGGTAAGTACGTTAATAGCCAGTTTCCAAAAGGCGAAGGTATCATAGATTTCAAGGGTAAAGAATAGTCATGTCAATTCGTTGGCCACATTGGCTTCATCCATGGATAATTATGTTCCTCGGATAATTTTAGTGGAGGCACTAGAGAAGCTGAGTAAAGAACGTCAACTAAATGTATCGGTGGTCTCCGTGACCAGTCCGAGTTGGATGGACCTGATTATAACATTTTTATTCGACAGCATACTATCGAGCTAAGTGAAGGAGGCAGAAAAAATACAGAGAATTTCAGCTCGGTTCTGGCTATGTAGAGATAGGAGATTGTACCGATGATCGTTTGGTGGACCGTACCTATTATGTATTCATCCCAAAAAGGTGGACAATCTCTTAGCCGAGTTGCACGAAGGGATCCATGGCGGTAGTGACTGGAGTAAGTGTGTGCTCAATGGAAGGAACGTCGGATCCTATGAAGGGCTTGTCGGATATCCTCAGCCTCTTTTTGTGAGTGTTGGGTGTAGGGGAAGGTGTTTGTTGAGAAGTCTGTTGTGGGCTAACTAGCCCTTGGTGGATTAAGTGCCTAGGAAGAAGCGCTTGAGGTTCATGTTGCACTATTGAACCATCTCATCGTCGTCCTTAGCGCAGGTCGAATCTTCAACGGGAATATGTTCGGCTCTTCCCTGGAAAACTAAATCTGCCAAACCTTCTCGGGTCGGCACTAAAAAGCCCTCTCTTACGTAGCGAGAGCCTCTTTCCCGAGCTTCACCAACTGTAAGACCCCTCGATAGGAATCTGGGTAGACGAACGTTGATGTATGACAGTAGAGGGCTACCGACTATCAGGGCAGGTCTGGGATCCTGGTAGCTTGTATAGGATGGAACACAGTTGAGGATTAGTTGTGATGCCCTAAGCTGCTCGTCATAGTGCACGAAGATCTCCGAACTCAGGACAAAGTTTAGGTCTTTCACGTGGATGGCGTGGATGTCCAATTTGAAGCACTTGGAAACTACACTATATACCAAAGACAAGGTCGATACAAATGAAAGTCAGCAAAGATCTTATGTACTGAATGATAAATAAAGCAGATCAGTGAAAAATGAAAAATGATAATGAAACACATGCAAGAAGGGGATAAAGGAAAGGTAGGACAAAGGCAATCAACCATACACTATGTGTGCTCAGGAAATAAGAGTATCGACCAATTTGTCGAGGCAACATCGGGCACGTGATTTCACTTGCGAGCCAGTTCCCGCTCACTTTTATAAACTCCCTTGTGGAGTTCCTATTTAAGTCGGGGAGAGACAATATTTGCCTCACTGTGGGGTCGCAAATTTTTAGGTAATAACTGGTTTTAAGGCCACCACAAATTGTTTGGGTGAATCACACTATTAACTACTCTATAGAAATTAGGGAGACACTATTTGGAGCTGAGTTTGTAGAAACTAAGGGTCCTAAGCAATATAGGATACACAAGGAATCTAACCCCACCCTTAAGGATTGACATAAGGGGGAAGAAGACCACCCTAGGGAGCCTGTTATTCTCAATGTTCCCCCTAGGGCAAAACTCCACGTTAACATCTAGGGGGATGTTGAACCTTGTTCTAAACGTCGCTAGGGAAGAATAATTAGGAAGAATAATTAGGAATAATTATGCAGAACCCATTTTTAGGGGAGACTAGAAGAAAAATTAGGAAGAATAAGGGAAAGGTTAGAGGACTTATAGTGAAGCCTTTTCATTTGGAAGAATGATCTCAAGAGGAAGGCTTGGGAGGATGAGACAAATGAGGCTAAGAGGGGGAAATGAAATAAATATTTTGGCCAAAGGAGGTCATACTTGTAAGGAAAGAAACTTTAAATGCATTTGGAGGGAAAAATGAATAACTTCCCCTAGATATTCATTACGAGTGTGCCTCGGTATACGTAGCGACAGTGAATCTTGACCGTTTGATGTGATAGTTGTCGTTTCGCATGCAAGGAATGTGGACAAACTTGTCCTTCACATTTAATGATTGACGGTTGGCTTTTCCTAAGAAAGAACAGTATACCAAAGAAGTCGTCCACCGACATGCAATATTAAAATCGACCACCCCTCTACTGATAAGCAAGGGTTAACCCTGATCCCATCCCTATGGCATGAGAATGGAATTGTGGGGGTCTATTGTACGAGCGTGATATAAAGGCCCAACTTAGTAACTCTTGTATTCCCGAGAACTCCGAACCCAATAACAAGTAGTAGGTCACACTGGCCTGAAAATCAGCTACATATTGGGGAGCTAACTAGTCGGTAACAATAATGTCTTGGGGGAAATTGCCTGCCAAGAACCAATTAGTAGCGGGTGTAAGTTTCAAGACAACCACATTTGTCTTGAGAAGTAGGTCTCATCTGGTCAGGAATCTGTCCTAGAAGGGCCTTATAAAAAGCCTTAACATGATCATGAAAATCCCATCAAGGGAAGTCTATAATTAGGGGCCGAAGGAGTAAGAAAAGGGGTTGAAACAATTGGAGGTGAGAGAGACATGAGAGAAAACTGTGATGGTAAACAAAATAGGAGAAACTCGCTTCTACACTTAAGCCTCCTCGGGGGATACACTCAAGGTAGAAGCACACGGGTTGGGACAGAAGCTCTTTCACTTGGGCCATCAAATTGGCCTTAGGAGGTTTTCCCATTGTAGAAAACTCTTTACCCACCTTATACAAATAAATTGGGGGCCTTATGTCCAAGCCCACAAGGCAGTTTGGGCTTAGGGTCTTCATAGTAACTATTGGATCTTTGTGTTGTACTCCGAGCTCCTCAAATTAATGAAGGAAGAATTTCTTTAATAAATGAAAATCATTCCTTAGCTTTTACTTTGAATACTACCTGTCTTTTCTTCCATCTCTCTAAGCTTTCACCACTTTAGTTTGGGCTATTGACTTTGATCATCCACCTCTTCCAAATTAGTTGTATTAGGCCTACTACATTGGTAGTGCCCTCAAATTGTTGGGCTAGATCTGTTCACGACCGTTTTTGTCCCCTACAGTTCGGGTTAGGATTGATTTATGTAGTCAAATATTCTTGTCTCGGCATAACATGAACATGTCCCGCTAACACAAATTGTCACCCCTAATTCTCTCCTCTCCAATGTAAATAAAAAGAAATATGTACTTAATTTAAAAGTTGGGCCTATATATATATATATATATATTTTTTTTTTTTTGAGCTTTGATGACTGGGTCTTCGATCTGTTCTATGAGATCTAAGAGGAGCTCTTCTTGCTTAGAAAGAACATTGAGAGTTTTGTTCTTACCACAACTATCCATGCAAGGTATGGTTCATCTAGGCCACTAGAGGCGCTAGAAGAAACTCTAGAGGGTTCAGAGGATGACTGGTAGATCTGACGAATCTCATTACTAGAGGACTCACTTTCTGAGTGATTAAGTTCTAGGAGTTTAAAGATTTCATCTTTACCGGCTTGGTCACTAACGAGGGTATTGATATAGGATTTGGCCTTAACTTTACACTTTTTCCTGAAATGACCTCTCTTTCCACAGTTGAAGCATTTTTCTGATGCTTTGGGTTCTAACCTCAGATTATTCACCTCAGGAATCCATAGTCTTCAACCACCGTGGAAGTGATCTTATTGCCTCACCCTTCAAAACCCCTACCACTCAAGAAGAAACGGTAGTGAAGAAGGCCATAGAGCAAAACAACTATACCAACCAGTGTTTAGGTGTCATAGGAAAACAGCTTGATAGGATAGAAGACAAAATAGATAGCAAGGTCATTCCTCAACCAGGAAGCCCTAGCAAACCTGTCAAGACCCTAGAGAAACCTCTAGTCAAGCTCCCCACATCTAAGTTTCTCCTGCCTCTTCAGCGGCCTCAATCAACAAATATCCATTTGACCCATTACAGGATTCCCAAGATCCCTATGATGGTTATAATTTGGATGAAGACTAAGCACCAGTCACTATTTGGAACAGTGTTCAGAACCGGTTACTATTCAAAATTCTTAACATGAACAGTACCAGAACTCTCCAATAAATCACTATGAACAGTGAATCAGAAAAGCAAGGGACAAAACACTATTCATGTACAGTGACCATTACTGTTCACTCTACAGTACCCGACAAAAATCATGGAGTTACTATTTGCTTTCGGCTGAAATGATTATTCACCCGAGTTAAAGCATTTTACCTCCTCCAGATTTTCAGCAGTCTTCAGCAAGATCTGATGCTCCCTTCCTCTATATAAGGCAGCCTCTTCTCCAGTCTGAAGCAGGTCCTAATTTTAGTCACCAACAGAAGGCCTTATTTTAGCTACCTTAGAAGTCTTTAGCTCAGAGTCAGCAAAACACTTCACAACCCTCTCCCTTACAATCTTGTAATCAGATGGCTTTAGTTTGTATCCCAGTTTACATTTGTATCCACACTTGTAACTTGTTTATTTATTCATTGCACTCAAATGGCAAGAACCCATCACCTGTAGCTTACCCCCCCCCCCTTTTGGTATCAGAGCCAAGTTTGGCCGATCATAGTGTTGTAAGTTACATTTTATATTGAATTAATCAAGTTGGCCAGCACTGCCGCCATAGTTATCCATTATTTTCTGCATTATTATCATTATTTTGAAGATGTTATCTCCTGTCAGTTATATTTTGTTTTACATCTATTTCCTGATAGTTCTTGAATTACCATACATAGCATTCTATTTTTATTATCTCTTGTTCTGTACTATTTTTTTGTTGGAAGGCTGAGCCTCCTATCTATCTGTTTATTATTCTGTGATTCTTTGTTCTTGTTGCTCAATTATATCCCAGTTATCTGCTTCTTCTTGTTTCTGTGTTTATCCGTCCCATTTGTTGCAGATGTGTACTGTTGAGACACGTAAGACCAGATCTGTGCTGTTGTCAACCCAGTAAATCCTAGGCTGAGTGTGTGTCCTGTACCAAACAATAAGTCCCAACGGTAGGGCATGAGCGGAAGGGAGTTATCTCAGAGTAAAGATCGTGGCGGTAAGAGATTGAGTTTGCATGAGATTGAGTTTGCATGAGATTAGGCAATAGTCTTGTTGTACCCATGTTTTAGATCTATGGATAGATCCAGAAGTTTGAGGTTAAAGAGAATTAGGTTGTGATTGTTTAACTAGGCTTTTAATCCAGAACAATGAATAGGTTGTATAGAAGTAACTCTTCCACCAGCATTAAATCATCTAGTACAAACCTCCCAAAGATACCTCAATCAGATGGAATTCTCAATTCCAAGAGTTATGAGCTATCAGATACAGATCAAAACTAGGAGATTGGAACATCCCTAAGGTTCCCACAAATAGGATTTACAAATCCTCATGGACCCTTAAGAATGCCTTTAAGACTAGTTACCATGTCTGAACCATAGAACAAGTCTACAGTATCAACAAGGAGTACGAGACGTGCTACTTGTTACCTGAAGCAGCCTTGTTAGCACATATGAATGAAGGACATAATTTCATCCACATAAGTTTAGTCCAGGTCGGAGTTAAACCTTTGATCAGAGAAGGATTAAATGCTTCTATCCTTATGGCCCTTAGAGACACCCGTCATATAAAGTTTAATGATAGCCTCTTAGGAACCATAGAAACCAGTCTTAGTAATGGACTTGTCCATTTTGTAAGATTGTAAGGGAGAGGGCTGTGAAGTGTTTTGCTGACTCTGAGCTAAAGACTTCTGAGGTAGCTAAAATAAGACCTTCTGTTGGTGACTAAAATTAGGACCTGCTTCAGACTGGAGAAGAGACTGCCTTATATAGAGAAAGGGAGCATCAGATCCTACTGAAGACTCCTGAAAATCCGGAGGAGGTAAAATGCTTTAACTCGGGTGAATAATCATTCCAGCCGAAAGCAAATAGTAACTCCAAGATTTTTGTCGGATACTGTAGAGTGAACAGTAACGGTCACTATACATGAATAGTGTTTTGTCCCCTTGCTTTTCTGATTCACTGTTCATAGTGATCTGTTGGAGAGTTCTGGTACTGTTCATGTTAGGAATTTTGAATAGTAACCGGTTGTAATGGGTCAAATGGATATTTGTTGACTGAGGCTGCTGAAGAGGCAGGAGAAACTCTGTCTGCTGTTTCTGATCTTTTTGATTTGAAGAAGCAATTGCTGGGTAAGATCTTTGAGTACATTGCTAGATTTTCGTCGATTTGGACGAAGTCTAGTTTGGACTGAGATCTTGTATTATAAGCAATGGCTACCTGTACTGGAGGAGTGAAAGCCTTAACTGGAGAAGGATCTCTGGATCATTCTTTTGGGCTTATAGTCCTTATTGCTGAATGGATACTAGTCTGTACCATAATAATCCGAAGGAGGACTATGATGGTAATCATGCTCATGGAAAGTAGCAAACTGATTACATACACCACACCAATTCAAGGCTTCATATTCTGGTCCTTAGTGATGAATCTTCTTGGATCATTGTTGTAATTAATCCATTGGAGATCCATAGCTGCTTCGGAATATGGCTAGCTGGTGAATACTGAAATTCTTCCAGTGCTACCAACAAAATGATAATTTGCCCATAAATCTTGGGCCACAGTGAGGATTTCGTTGTTGGAATAGTTACGCCAACAATCTGCAAGGTTATGAGGTTCCCTATAGGATAAGTAAGAGTCTCCTTCATACCAAGGACCTTGGTAGGTGTAACCGTTAATGAGGACAAGGTGTCTTGATGGAATGACAGTCATCCAATTGTTACCATCCCATTGTGGGAGTGTGCTCCAGCATCTAATGGATACAAATGGACTTCTGATCTTTCTGACAACTTGCTGTATGATCTGGGGGAACTGGATAATTTGGTCATGGCGTGTTAGCTTGATTAGCCTAACAAACCCATATTCAAACATCCTGGAGAGCCAACTTGAGTTCATAACTTCTTCATCTGTTCCATCATCTGATCCATCTTCATAATTGATTATCAGACCAGGGAAAGGATGCCTTTTTTCCCATATATTTTTTAGAGATTGTTTTCCACTAATTTTTTTCAAAAAAAAAAAAAAAAGAAAAAAAAAGAAGAGAAAATATGAAAATTATTAAAGATAACTCTATCTTAAGTTTAAAGTCGCTACCAAATATAAGAAAATGAGATAGTTTTCAAAATATACTTTTAGAAAATTACTAAATTTTTAGAAGATGTTAATAATGTTGTAACATATGGAGTCATATGAATTTGTTTGTTATTTTTTTGAAAGAAACTTATTTTTATTCTTTAAGTAGCTACGATTCAATTTTTATACATAAATATGTAAATTTATTATAATGATAATCTTAAAATGACACTCTAGTGATGGAAATACAACACTAAATAAACAATTTTAATACAACAAATACTATCTCAAATATTTTATCAAGAATGCAAATTAGAAAGAATGAAAATAAATATATGCAAATATAGGAACAATCTTATAGTGCTATAGAATCACGTAAAAAGCGTCATCCTTCAAGGTAAATTCGTGTCATCCAAAATATATATTGGTATCAAAATACTTTGTTTCAATAGACAAATCAAAACGGTATTCAAAACATCCAATCATTTGTTGGAAAGATACTACAACTAATTAATATGGATGCTTTGATCAGGATTAGGTGTACCTAGTGCAAGTACCCTCTTTCCACTAACAAAAACTTTTTATCACCTTCACTTTTATTATTTAATGGTTAAGATTTAAAGTTAATTTTTTTAATTTTCAATCTCACCCATTGAGAACTATTGTATTATTTGCAATGCACTTGACATTGTGCATAAATTTAAAAATAATAAAAATTTAGAAACGCATATTTAGTAGAATATTTTGGTAAATGTGTATTGGTTAGCATTAGTAACACTGTTTGGGGGTTTACTAGAGTTATTCAATATTCACTAATTAATATGCGTTTCTAGATTTTTATTCTTATTCTTTTTGAATTTATGCACTAGAATGCACAATGTTAGGGATGAAAACTATAGGAATATAATTCCACAAAAAAAAGAAAAAAAAGAAAAAAAAAAGAAAAAAGAGAAGATACTATAGGAATATAAGGAACTTTCTTAATCAACAGTTACGACTTACAAGTTATGGGAACCACCTGCTACATTAATTATCTCCTACCGAAATATAGAGAGTATCATATTCGTTATACATGGGAAGACCATTCCTTTGTTTTATCTGTTGATTTTCTTAATAAAAGTTTCTTCAGAGAAAATGGGCACATGAGCTATCATGGCAATAACTTCTCACACATACAATGTCTTTCTGAGTTTTAGAGGTGACGATACTTGTAATAATTTTACAGGATATTTATATGACACTTTAAAGAAAAGGGGTATTCGCACTTTCATAAATGAGTTGAATCTTAAGAAAGGGGAAGAAATTTTTCCAACAATTGCTAAAGCCTTTGAAGGCTCAAAATTTTCACTCGTTGTGCTCTCAAAAAATTACGCATCTTCTACATGGTGCCTGAATAATTCTTGAGATGAAGTATTATGGGGATTGGGGAAGCTCCGGAGGCAAGCAATCTAATTAAAGAATAATACGCTAAACATCTTCCTCCGTGTGATAGAATTAAAGTTTAGAATTAACACTGATACTGTGTTATAATTTGTCATTTGTGTTGGGATTAAGAGTGAAAGAGAGAGGAGAGAATGAGAAAGTGGAAGCATAGATTTGCGTCTAGATTGGATAGCTCCTAGTAGCTATATAATCACTATCTTGGATTGTGTATTATAATGAACTCATTTGGTGGTATATTATATATAGAGACTAACCTTAAGCTGACAATATACTAACACCCTAGGTTACTTGCACTTTAAGTTGAAGTACTTAGTTTATACAAGAAGTTTGTATTGTTACATTGAAACTAGATTACAATGGGCTTAGGACAAGGCCTTGATATCTCTAATCCCCCTCTCAACCTTAAGGTGGACATTTGAAGATGCCTTGAGTTTGAAATGAGAAATTATGAAGGAAAACATAAGCATGAAGGAACAAATAGAATGAAAAATTTAGTGAGCACGATGTAGAGTAGAACTTGTGATACAATTGTGGTAGCCGCAAATGATGATTGTTAGTGGTGGATGGAGGTCATAAGATAGCTACTGTGGTTGGAGGATGGTTACATCTATACCAAGTATGGTTACTATGACCCGAAAATGGCTACACTAGTTCCCTTGGGGACATCAAGACATCAACATAGGACTAGTGGCTTGAGGATGACACAATGCAAGACAGACATTGGTGGTCACAGAAGAGCAGTGGTCGAAGTACAATATCAACAATGACCAAAGGAGAGCAACATTGTTTGCCAAAAGACATTGGCTAGGGATATCATCACAAGAGGTGGAAGAAATTAGTTGAAGACAGTAGTAGTGTTGAAACACATGAGAGAGTTGGCAACCTTTGGGGAACCATACAAGGGGTTGATGGTGAGATATAGCATTGATAGCATATTAGAATTTATGTTTGGGATTAATAGAAAGAGAGAAAGCAAAAACACATAGGAAATAATATGGTTTGACCTAACACAATTGTTAGGGGAACGAGTCTAGACTCTGCTTAATGGGTCACCCATTGATCACTATTGTTGTGTATCCCTTGACAAATGAAATACCATAATGAGTATTTTTTTTTGAAAATTCCATAATGAGTATTTGAAATAGGGTAATCAATAATGTAGAGGAGCTTTTTTTCTTTATAAAGATAAATAAGGAAGGAGAAATAGTGTTCATACTTCATATGTAATATAAGGGAGTGTTTGTTTCGGTGGTAAAGGAAATTCAGAAAATATTTTACACCCTTGAGGGTGTTTGGATGCACATGAAAATTCGGTCAAATTGAAAACCAATTTCAGTTGACTGTAAAATAGGCACCCCAACTTTGTAAAATCATTTCCATACTTATTTTACCTTCAAATGATTTCCAACCTCACTCAGAACTCAACAAGCTGAAGAGAGAGAGAGAGAGAGAGAGAGAGAGAGAGCACCGGAGGAATCGGACCGCCGTGCAAGCTTTGGTCGCCGTGCAAGCTCCGTCCATCATCCACCGTCCGCCGTGCAAGCTCAATCCACCATCTGTCGTCCGCCGTGCAAGTTGCGTCCACCGTCCCTATTCTCTTCCTCCATCGTTCTTTCTCTTTTCCTCTGACCAACCATGGCTGAATCTTCAAGCATGTCACCGAACTACAACCCACCACCCACCACCCACCCTTGCCATCGCTGCCGCCTTTAGACCGAACCACTGATCTCGTCGCCCAAAGCCCCAAGCTTGATACCAATCCTGACAACCGATCTGGCCGCCACCACCAATCACCGATCTGGTCGCTACTGATCACCAGCCCACTCCACTCCACCCCCAAACGCAATCGATCTGGCTGCCGCCATCCTCCATCCACTCGAATCCTCTCTTTCCCTCGTTCTCTTTCTTTCCCTCAATCTCTCTTTCCCAATCTAACGAGTTTGTGAATAAAAAGTGTTTTTATTTTGATTTGTGGTTGTGTTGAGCTTATATTTTGAATTTTTTTGTTATAAAATTTGTTTGGATGCTAAGAAAATGGTTGGGAAGATGTGAAAATTTTATAAGAAAATAGCATTTTCAGAATGTTATCAGACACCAAAAATTGTTTTCTAATATAATTTTTAAAATGCTACCAAACATTAGAAAATATTTTTTGAAT
This sequence comes from Quercus suber, assembly GCF_002906115.3. NCBI lineage: Eukaryota > Viridiplantae > Streptophyta > Magnoliopsida > Fagales > Fagaceae > Quercus > Quercus suber. The sequence continues at coordinate 1,093,772 of NW_027069570.1, forward strand.
ATTTTCACATGAAAATATTTTACACCCAAAAAAATATTTTACACTGAAACAAACGCACCCTAAAAGTGAGTTTGAAATAATACTGTACAAATCTTATTTTGTTATTGCTTGGAACGGAAAAAGAAGTTCAGTAGGCCTTCAGGGCTTCTACCTCCAACGCGTTATTGCTCTATCAGGTTTTTGTCCATTTGCGGAAAATATCCCACTGCTGCCTCCCGTAAGAGTCTGGATTGCTTTTGCATTAAAGAAATATTAGCCCAATAGTGGTGGAGAGGATTCAGTAACAATACGCTAAAGTTAATCTTCCACGGTTCTTCTTAAAAGAAAAAAAAAGGTTAATCACTCGTGAAATAGAGGCTAGTCGAGTCAGTCAATACACGGGTCAAGACGCGGCTCAACAAGTCAAACCGGATAGGATGACGTGGCCTAGAACTTTGGTAATATGCTCCTACGGGACGAACTTTCCTAGCAACTATTGGATAATTTCCCCACATTTACCTTTTGCCTTATTAATTGACTCCTTGCCTTATAACTGTATGAGCATGCCTCCTACTTGACTCTTTGCCTTATTAATTTACTCCTTGCCTTATAACTTGACTCTTTGCCTTATTAATTGACTCCTTGCCTTATAACTGTATGAGCAATTAATAGGGCAAAAGGTAAATGTGGGAAACTATCCAACAGTTGCTAGGAAAGTTCGCGGCTTCTGAGCATTAATATCATATTACCAAAGTTCCTATCTATATATGGCTCACTTCACGGTTCATACTTAAAGAGGGCTTGGTTTTTGGCAAACGTATTACAAGCTACCCACTTACCTTTTGCTCAAACAAAAAATAAAATAAAATAAAATAAAGGGTTACAAGCTACCCTATCAAAAAAAAAAACTATCATGGCGAAGTCTTTTCATACAAACAATGTCTTTTTCAGAGGGAAAGATACTCGTAAAACTTTTACGAGTCATTTATATAACAGTTTGGAGAAAATGAAGATTTGCACCTTCATGGATGAGAGGAAACTTAAGAAGGGGAAAGAAATTCATTCAACACTTGCTGAAGCCATTGAAAAGTCAAGACTCTCAATTGCTGTGATCTCAAAAAATTATGCATTTTCTACATGGTGCTTGAATGAACTTAAAAAAATTATTGAGTGTAAGAATACAAAGGGTCATGTTATTAAACCCATATTTTTTGAGGTGACTCCGTCTGAAGTACAAGACCAAAAGGCAACGATTGGAGAAGCATTGGCTAAACACACCAAAAAAAAAAAAAAAAATCAGCCCTGGAAAGGTGCAAGAATGGAGTAAAGCTCTCCACCAAGTTGCCAATTTGGTAGGATGGACTACAGCGGATAGTTAACTACTCCTCGGCCAATGTGAACGCAAATCATGTTTAATAATTATTCAATCTCATCAGTAATCATCGCATAACAATTTTATGGCTAAAGCAAGCATTAAAAAGGATTGAGATCTGATGTAATTAATAATTGCATCGTGCAATTCACCCTCACCCTCTCACATTTTTTTTAAAATTTTTTTATTTTACTTTTTCAACTTTATTTTTTTACTTTAACTTATTTTTTATATTCAATGGTTGAGATCTTAGCCATTTATACTATTTGCATCAGGTGCAATACTTTAGAAGGCTCTAATTCTAGTGTTTAAATTTTAGATAATTAGTGTACTTTAAAAGAACTGGGCTCTCAAGTTGATTATTCTACTACTTTGTCTTACTAGCATTTATATAACAAAATGGAAATGTAAACTTGACTGTTTTATTTGTTTTATATATATATATATATATGGAGAGAGAGAGAGAGAGAGAGAGAGTAATTTTATTCTGTGTACGACACTATTCTCACTTATTGACTCTATTAAATAATGTTTCATTTAAATTTGACGCATGTGGACACCAAATGGTTGGTGGGTTGGGCAATGCCTTGCCAGTTTTTAACACTACTAATTGCAGTTTTTTACAAACATAATGATAGTTATTACTATAATAAATTATAGTTACTAACTTACTATACTTCAGCTTTAATTCACAAAGCTAAAATGATGAGTTATCAATTAAGTTCACTTACCACAATACACCATTGACATAATAGTTATTCTACAAGTACATAATTCTAGTAAGATGAGGAATAAAGGCTAGAGTAGAAGTTTCTAAGGGAAAATTTTATACATATATACACTTAGATTTGTATAGAGTATAATTCTATCTTATCAAAAAAAAAAAAAAAAAGTCAAGTATACTTTTGTATGGAATTTCTGTGGCTAAGTCTAACGTAATACAAGTTTTTCATGTCTTTATATTGGCAGGAATCAATCTGATCTGATTGAAGAAATTGTTAAACATATTATCATTCAAGTAAAGCGTGTACCGATCATATCAATTCCTGAACGCCTGGTTGGAATTGATGCTCACCTCAGCAAGATTGAATCGCATTTGGATATCAAAAATCCAAATGAGGTTCGCATGTTAGGGATCTATGGACCTCAAGGAGTAGGGAAGTCAACGCTTGCCAAAGTTTTTTATTACAAGCATTTTTCTGAATTTGAATGTAGCAGCTTTGTAGAGTGCATCCGCGAAAGGATCAAAGGAAAACATGAAATAGTTGAAGTACAGAAAGCTCTTCTTTCTGAAATCTTGGGAGATTTGAGTTCGATTGCATTGTACAACCAGGAGGAAGGAGCTAAAATGATAGAGGATGTGCTTTCATCTAAAAGGGTTCTTTTAGTTCTTGATGATGTGGCTAATAAACAGCAGTTAGAAAAACTAGCAGGGGGATTTCATTGGTTTGGTCCTGGAAGCAGAATCATTATAACCACACAGAAAGCAAAATTGCTACATAATTATAAAGTACATTTTACCTATAAGATGAAGGGGATGAATCCAGCTGAAGCTGTTCAGCTCTTTAGCTGGTTCAGGGTTTCTGAGAAAATGAGCACATCATCAATGTACACAATGATGTGACTAGAGAATGGATTAAAAATCTCATTCATGATGTTTTGGAATTCAGAAGGTGCATTTTTGAGACCAAAGAGCATTACATTCCATTCGTAATGGCCAAAGGGTGTGGTGAAGGCTGTTTTGTATCTATCAGGTTCTCTGATTTGGATTTGTCAAAAACCACTCTTCATGTCAAACTTACTGAAAACCACTGCTTTGCTAAGCCTGTTAACTAAGTCCTTTTTGTTTGGGATTGGATATCTTATCCATTCTAAGACTTTGTTAAGGGGCTTGTAATTTATGACCAATCTAGGGACACCTCTCTCAATTTTAGCATTTTTTTGGACATAAAAGGCTGAACAGGACCAAGGGGACCTAGATTTTCTGATGATTCCTTTTCTAAGAAGATCCTCAATTTTTTCTCTACAAGTATCCATGAGTTCTTGATTCATTTGGATAGGTCGAGCTTTAGTTGGGATGTCCTTTTCTTGGAAATCTTTGACATAAGGGAGAGCAACCTCGTGCCTTTTCCTATGCCAGAAAGCTGTTGGTAGATCAGAGTAGACATCTTGTCTAAGTTTCTCTTCGAACTTCCTGATCTCTTCTTGGGTATTTTTACAAGCTAGTTGTTCTTCAACTTTCTTGTATTTCAAATCTTCCTGGAGGTGATTAAGATGGTGAGTTTTGGCATGGATAAGGTTAAGGGTCTTAGAGATAGCTATTTCCTGGAGAGTGCTAATATCTCTAGGTTCAGGGCTTCTAAGAAACTTAAATTTAACAAGTTTGCCAAAAGGATGGGTAGTGATTCCTTCACTATCCGTGGTGAAAGGGTACAACAGACACATAAAGGGATTTCCTAAGATCACTCTATCTGTCATGTTCTTGACAAGGACAAGTGTGGTTTTGAAACATGTGTTGTCCTGACACACATGAGCTTTGGATATTTTGAATTCAATCTGCATTTTACCACCACTTGCAGAAGTTAACCTTTCTCTGGTTTTTCTGAAGTACTTAGTGGGAATGATTCCTTCCTGAATGCAATTGAGGTCAGCACCTGAATCCATTAAGGCGATGGTCTTGAATTCAAATTCTTTGCTGATGACAATCCTGACTTTGGAGTGCCATTTCTGGAAGTTAATCCTACTGATGGTTACTAAGAACTTATCATTGGATGGGACAGGGTCTTGTTCTTGAACCATATCAGCAGTTGGATTAATTGTTTCTTCAGCTTCATCATCGGAAGGGTTATGAAATGAGGTTCCTTCCTCATTGCCTTGATGAGAAGTACTTTCCAGATTTTTTAATCTTTGATCAGGGAAATTGTGATCAATTCTAAAGATGGTTAGCTCTTGCTTAAGGGTTCTAACCTCAGACTTGGTTTCCTTGATTTCCTTTTGAAGGTCGTTCACTGTAACTTCCTTCTTGGATTTGGTAAATCTCTTGTAGATTTGTTCCAAATCAACTTTGGGTTCCTGAAGCTTAGGTCCAGGCTTACTGGTTTCCCTTACTAAGGTTCTCTTAAATTCTGTAAGCTTCTGGGCTTTGATGACTGAGTCTTCGATCTGTTCTATGAGATCTAAGAGGAGCTCTTCTTGCTTAGAAAGAACGTTGAGGGTTTTGTTCCCACAATAACTATACATGCAAGGTATGAGTTCATCCGGGCCACTAGAGGTGCTAGAAGAAGCTCTAGAGGGTTCAGAGGATGACTGGTAGATCTGACGAATCTCACTACTAGACTTACTTTCTAAGTGGTTAAGTTCTAGGAGTTTAAAGATTTCATCTTTTCCTGCTTGGTCACCAATGAGGGTATTGATAAGGGATTTGGCCTTAGCTTTACATTCTTTCCTGAAATGACTTCTCTTTCCACAGTTGAAGCATTTTCCTGATGCTTTGGGTATAAACTTTCCTGTGGATTTGGATTTACCTTTCTTATAGAAATCATCTTTGCTGTACTTTTGCTTTCTATAATACTTGACTGAAGTTTTCTTCCTATGAGGATGGTCAGAGGATTCTTTGCCTCTGTACTTGGATTTCCTTTTAGGAAGGATGGAGGGTAAGCCATACTGTGTACAGAAGTTTCCTACTTCATACTTGGCTTTTCCTTTGTTGGCTTTGCTTTGGATTTTGAGATCTCTACACATCTTCATTCCTTCACTTCGAATGGTGCTAGAAATGTTTCCATAGGTTAGGTTATCATAATCTATGACACCTAAGGGATTACACAAGGTTTCCTTGACCTTTTCTCCAAAAAGGGTAGTTAAATCATTGATGAACTTCTCCTTCCAAAATGGAGAGTTACAATCACTTCTGTGCATGACTCTGGTAGTAAACACATCTTCGTACAACCTAAAGTCGCCAAGGGTTTTACATCTAAGGTTACTCAACTGGTCGTAAATCTTAGATGTGATGTTGCTGGGTTTTTCTACGAAGTGTTTCATGATCGTATAGACCAAGGTATTGACTCCGTCGGGGATACCTCTTCCTAAGTCTGTATCAAAGATGGGGAGTCCTTCCTCATCTTTTTGGACAGCATGCTTGACTAAAGTCGCCAAGGGTTTTACATCTAAGGTTACTCAACTGGTCGTAAATCCTAGATGTGATGTTGCTGGGTTTTCCTATGAAGTGTTTCATGATCGTATAGACTAGGGTATTGACTCCGTCGGGGATACCTCTTCCTAAGTATATATCAAAGATGGGGAGTCCTTCCTCATCTTTTTGGACAGCATGCTTGATGTCTTCCTTAGATTCTTCTGTTAGACAATTGTTCCACCAGTGGAGGAGTTTACCTGTGAATCCTAAGGAAATGAGTTCTATGACCTCAGTATAGGGATGTCCTTCGCTGATGTAGTTGTTGGCTACCATGGTCATAAGCTGGAGTTTATTCTAGATTTCCTATTTAGACAAACTATCTATGTTCCATTCATAGAGTTTACCTAAAGAGACTGAGAATTGGTTGCTAACATTCCTTTCCTCAAACTAGAGGTTAGGAGGTGTAGGTCTGGGGTACCAATTCCTAGTTAGGCTAGTAGGGGTTACCTTTAGATGGGTAAACCTTTTTACCTCTAAGTTCCTGAACTGGTTTTCTAGGTGTTCTATCTCCTTTTCATTGTTTGAGGAGGTTCTGCTAGAACTGCTAGAAGCTGTATAGACGTCTAAAACCTGTAATCTAGTTTCTAGACGGGGATCATCACTGGTTGAAGTACTAACTGGTAGAGGGGTGACTGGTTCCTTCTTCACTAGTTCTTCAAGCTTTTGGTTGACTATTTCTAAGGCTATTTTATCCTTAGATCTAAGGTTGGGTTGCTTAGATGTAGGGAGCTTGACTAGAGATTTCTCTAGGGTCTTGACAGGTTTGCTAGGGCTTCTTGGTTGGGGAATGACCTTGCTATCTATTATGTCTTCTATCTTATCAAGCTGTTTTCCTATGATACCTAAACACTAGTTGGTGTAGTTGTTTTGCTCTATAACTTTCTTTACTACCATTTCTTCTTGAGTGGTAGGGGTTTTGAAGGGTGAGGCAACTAGATCTGTTCCACGGTGGTTGAAGACTATGGCTTCCTGCGGTGGATGATGAGATCTAACAACTTCTGGGGGTTTGGGTTTGCCACTAGCGTCCTTGCTAGGGGGTTTGGTCCAATTGGTTTTGGTGAGAACACAAGACTTCTTGTGCCACTCAAAGTGGTTCTCAAAATATTCAAAGAAAGGGACATTACTGGATATCTCTTTCATGAATTTCGTCCAATTTTTGAGAACTTCTTTCTTTTGTTCAAGGGTATGATTGGCTCTATAAGCTTCTCTTTTGAGTCTGTTTTCTTCTGACTTAAACTCCTTAACTAAGGCATCCATATCAGGAGTGAATTCTTTCCTAATAGTCATGAGCTGGCAATCAATTCCAGATTCCTGCTGGAAAGGATCCTGGAGTTCCTGTTGATATGGATTTACCATATCACTACCTGTTGGTGAAGGAGGTTTCTGTCATTTCTAACTTCTATTGTCTTCTTCCTCATCAACAATTGAATCTTACCTGGCTGTGTAACATGGTGTGCTAACCTGGAATCTGGTCTGGACACCTTGGAGCTCTAGATCTAAGTCTCTCCTAGACTTGGGAAAGGGTACTAGAGGTCTGGATGTGCTACACTGGGATGCAGGTTTATCTTTAAGAGGGATAGGGAACTGCGGGAGGTGTTGGTGTAGATCTACTGGTGATCTAAACCTGGGATCATATGATTCTAGGGGTGAACGTAATCTAGATTGGTCAAAACTTAACCTAACCTTTTCGTCGGCTAGTTGCTGGACAAAATCTAGATCTGGGTTGCTAGATGGTTATTCTCATTTTCCAACATCCAATTGTTAGGGAAAGTAACATCAGTCCATTTCAGGGTCTTTGGAACCTGAATTGTGGAGTGAGGGTCTTTGGTTTGGATAAGAGTAGTTTCTCCTATCTTTCTCTTGTCAAGTGCTTGAACATTCATGTTCGACCTTATGCACTTATAGTAAACTCTGTAGATCAAGGCAACTTGCTGGACACCGTGCAACATGAGGGTTCTATGGGTCTTGATGTTGAGAGTGAGGGTTTTCATGACATGTGGGCAGTTAAGTCCTACAGTGAAGTTAGGGAAATAGTCGAAATGAACTGGTCCACTACTTAGACTGGCTTGGATGCTTCCTAAGAGGCTGTCATTAAACCTGATATGACGAGTGTCTCTGAGGGCCATTAGGACAGAACAATTTAACCTTCTCTAAACAAGGGCTTAACTCTGACCTGGACAAGTCCTATGTGTAGAAAGTTGTGGTTTTCTTTCCTGTGTCTTTGAAGGACAGAGGAGGGTAACAAAAAGCACGTCTCGTACTCCTTGTTGATGCTGTAGACTTGTTCTATAGTTCTAACATGGTAATCTGTCTTGAAAGCCTTTTTCAAGGACCATGAAGATGACTTATAGATCTGGTTGGTGGGAACTTTGGGGATGTTCCAATCTCCTAGTTTTAGATCTGTATCTGATAGCTTATAAGACTCAGAATTTAGAATTCCATCTTCTTGAGGTATCTCTGGGAGGGATGTACTGGATGATCTAATGCTGGTGGAAGAGTTACTTCTAAATAACCTATTCATTGTTCTGGATTAAAAGCCTAGTTAAACAATCACAACCTAATTATCTTTATCCTAAAACTTCTGGATCTATCCTTAGATCTGAAACAGGGGTACAACAAGACTATTGCCTAATCTCGTGCAAACTCAATCTCCTACCGCCACAATCCTTACTCTGAGATAACTCCCTTCCGCTCACGCCTTACCGGCTAGACTTATTGTTTGGTACGGGACACACACTCAGCCTGGGACATACTAGACTTACTAGGTTGATAACAGCACAGATTTGGTCTTACGTGTCTCAACAGTACACATCTATAACAAATGGGACGGATAAACACAGAAACAAGAAGAAGCAGATAACTGGGATATAACTGAGTAACAAGAACAAAGAATCACAGAATAATAAACAGATAGATAGGAGGCTCAGCCTTCCAACAAAAGAATAGTACTGAACAAATGAGAGATAACACAAATGGGAAATAAAGTTAGAGTTATCAAAATAAAACTGTCAGGAGATAACATATAATTCAAAATAATGAATATAATGCAGAAAATAATGGATAACTATGGTGTCACTACCGCCAACTTGATTAAATCAAAATAAAATGTAACTTACAACACTATGATTGGCCAAAACTTGGCTCTGATACCAAAAGGGGGTAAGTTATAGGTATAGGGGATGGGTTCTTGCCATTTGAGTGTGAAAATGTAAAATAAACAGGTTACAAGTGTTCATACAAATGTAAACTGGGATACAAACTAAAACTGCCATCTGATTACAAGATTATAGGTTGTAATGAGAAGGGAGAGGGTTATGAAGTGTTTTGCTGGAATTGAGCTAAAAGACTTCAGAAGAACCTAAAATTAGGACTTGCTTCAGACTGAATGAGAGGCTGCCTTATATAGAGGAAGGGAGCATTGGATCCTGCTGAAGACTGCTGAAAATCCGGAGGAGGTAAAATGCTTTAACTCGGGTGAATAATCATTTCAGCCAAAAGCGCACAGTAACTCCATGATTTTTGTCGGGTACTGTAGAGTGAACAGTAATGGTCACTGTACATGAATAGTGTTTTGTCCCCTTGCTTTTCTGAATCATTGTTCATCAGTACTGTTGGAGGAATAGTGATCTGTCGGAGAGTTCTAGTACTGTTCATGTCAGGAATTTTGAATAGTAACTGGTTCTGAACACTGTTCTGGATAGTAACTTAGTCTTCATCCAAATTGTAGCCATCATAAGGATCTTGGGAATCCTGAAATGGGTCAAATGGATACTTGTTGACTGAGGCTGCTGAAGAGGCAGGAGAAGTCTTTTCTACTGACTCTAGCTTTTCTGCTTGGATTTACAATTGCTGTGCAAGATCTTTTAATTCCTTGCTAGATTTGCAATTTCTAGCTTTTCTGCTTGGATCTTTTATTGTTATTACGCTTTAATTGAGCAACATCAACGTCCACGTCATTATCATTTTTCTTTCCAATTTTTCTATAAATTTTTTAATATTAAATCATTTTTTTATATTTACACTTTCTCCAACTTTTTTCCATCTCTTACCTTTTCATCTCCCCACTACCCTCTACTTTAATATCACTCTTCACTTTCCTTTCATTTTCCTTTCTTTTCTCTCCACTTATTCACACCCTCTTACTATAAATTTATCATTCTCTCTTCCATTTTATTTATAGTTTTCCCTCACAAAAAAAGGTTATTTCTCTCTCTCTCTCTCTCAATTTCGGTGATTTTTTTTTCTTGCATCTCTACTTTAGGTTAATAAATTTTTGTATTTTTGGAACTATACTTTGTGTTGATACGATTTAGTTTTGTGTTTTGAGGTTTTTTTTTTGGTTATCTTTCATTTTTAAATATTACCTCAGTGCATTATAAGGAATTAAAGATAGTCTATATGAATATAAAATTATTCTATTGCATAGCATGATTTGGTTAATTTGGTGTTTATTGTTGTATCTTTTATTTTTATTTATTTTTCATCTCATCTTATTATATTCAACATTTTAAATTTAGTCACATCCTCCATATCATTAAATTATTTACATTTTCTCTGATTTTTTATTTTAAAAATTAAACATAAAACATTTTACTTAAATTCAAATAAATAAAATAGTTCTCATAAATTGTGTACGTGCAAATTAGATTATCAAAACTATGTGAGAGAATGAGTAATGCATCTAATAGTACATTTAAGTGAAAAAGCTTAAGAACAATAAAAACGGAAGTTTTAACACTTTAATGATAGGAGAAATAGAAAGTATAACATAGAAAGTAGAGAAGGCACAGGAAAAATACGTGGAAAACCATTTGTAAGCGATGAAAAATCATGGGTGAGAAAGGGGAGAATGTCTCTCGCTCTTTGAGCTCTCTATTATGTGAAAACGAAAGCCTCTGTACAGTGGTGATGTTCTTCCCAAAGAAAGCTCCAGTTGAAATTTGCTACTAGGAAGTTGTCTTGATATCAAAGGAGACTAGTATAGGAAACTTCTTGAATGAGTGCATTCTCAATGTCGAGAGGTAACTTGAATGAGTATACTTCAGGAAAGTTGATTGAAAAATGTTTGCAATTATAGAAGACACATCCCATAGAATTATTTCCTTGGCATTATATGTCGTTACCAGCATTAGACATGACATCACTTTGGAGCCTCTAAAATTTCAAGTGAAGCACAAGATGCAATATTGCCAAAAAGGCATATAATAAAATAATTATTGATGTACATCTACTCTGGAACATAGCTTGGAGAATTTGACCTTTTCAAATACAAATTTTAAGCTCTGATGGAAACCATGTGATTCCTCATTAGAGAGAGCAGTCCAATAATTATTACTAGCAATTTTCATTTTTCTCAAATGAATAGCTAACTGAACTTGTCGTGCCCTTGTCAAGCATATGCAAACAGAAATGTGCCAGTCTTAGTATCTCAATGTTTAGCATCATAATTGCATTAGCAGTTTTTCAGTGAAATAATGTTGTAGAAAGCCCTATGCAAGCCATCTTGTAGCATGAAGTGGCCAATTACCTTAGAGTACTCTGTCTCTGTATACCTTCGTATGTTTAACCTCATCCTTGAACATTTTTGCAAACTAAATGTTGCACAAGTTTCTTTCTTTCTTGGTTACAAGTGGAAAATAATAAAACCAAAACCTCAAAGTAAGCTGAGACATAGAATTATGGCAAATCTTGATGAGTTTTTGTCTGCACTAAAACATGTAGTATACTTTTTGTTTTTCCTCATAACTTGTCTTTAAATATCATAATGAGAAATACCATATGTATAATTGTTAATCATTCTACAGCAAATTCTACCCTTCTCATCTACAGTAGTTTAAGTATTTATATATATGACCAATCCTGACTAGTTGAAAACCGTTCTATCGAGCCAACTAAAAAATATGTACAAGTTTGTATTTTCTGCCTTGCAATATCGAATGAGAAGACCATCTGTGAGTTTGGACTAGCCATGCCATAACAGGGCTCATTTCATTAGTCCTCGTGAAAATTTCAATTTTACGTTTTAAGTAAATGCATATGATAGATGAAGTTCTGAAAACATATCTGGAGGGAATTGAAATAATAAAATCTGTTAAATTTTCTTTTTTAATTGTTATAAGTGATTTTGGTTCCATATCTGTTTTTGAAGCAAATTTTGTCTTTCTTTGTCGAATTTTAATTGTTTTAACTGATTAGTCTGTCAGGCTCTAGGAATTCCTGTTCATAGGCTGTTGCAAGCTGCTGACTCAGCTTCGGTAGGCATTCTTAGCCCTCTTTATTATGCAAATTTTTGGTAATTTTACTCATTATTTAGTTAATATTAGTTTGCAACTTAATTCTGAAATTCATGATTTTCTGAACACATTTAGATGGATAATTTGATTTGGAGGGACCTAGCATAGCAATGTCTTTACTTTCTTTTCTGTTGTCAAATTTGTGAACCAGATATGTCTAAAGGTCTGGGTGCTCCAGTTGGATCTGTTATTGTTGGTTCCAATAGCTTTATTGCCAAGGTACTGATAAAAATTATGCAGTTTGGAAAATCGACAGTTTCTTTTACAATCATTAGAAGATTAATCATCAAACTCTTCTTTTTCTACCTTTTAGGCTAAAATACTCAGGAAAACCTTAGGTGGTGGGATGAGACAGGTTGGAATTCTTTGTGCTGCTAGCCTGCTGCTATTGTAGCAGTACAAGAGAATGTTGGAAAGCTAGAGGGTGATCACAAGAATGCTAGCAGGTAGGTATTGTAGTGTGTTTGATTCATATGACATTATCCTTGGTGGGAAGACCAATTATTGCCTTCTCTCAAACATCTTTTTAATTCAATTTCTCCCTCAGTGCAATCACTGGAAACATGTTTTCTTTTTCCCCCAGAAGGATTGAATAAAATTAAAGGGACAAGAGTGGATGCTGCTTCAGTAGAGACCAATATTGTGAGTATCTCTTACCAAATTTGGTGTTTTTCTATGTAGAGATTCTAGTTAGCAAAAACAAATAAATAAAGATTGGGAAATTTCTGTACCAAGTAGCAAATAGGTTAAGAAAGTTGTCTTACCTGTTTCATCTTTATTTGTCATCAAAGCGTAGCTCTTTTGGAGGACTTATTGTCCTACACATGCTCTCTCTCTCATCTTTCTTGAATGGGGTGTTGGGTTAATATAATGGATATATAGAGCAATTAAAGTTACCTGGACAGTTACACTGCAGATTTGTTTCATTTGTTATATTTCATACTAGTCCTTTTCTTGATCTTAATGTATATACTCTGAACAAGTACTTAAATATAATTTTTTTTGGATGCACGACCAGTTCTATTTTGATATAGAAGAGAGCTCAAAGCATACAGCAGAATCACTAAGCAAGTACGCTTAGATCCATGAACTCTTCTATAATTAGTTTTTCATTGCTTGTTCCTTAATAGGCAAAAAAATTAGATTTATTTTTTCTACAGATAGCTTCACAACAAAAGAAGAAAGCATGTGTATGCATATTTATTGGGAAAATAACAATTTACTTCCATGTGGTTTGAACCTTTCACTGATACAAATTTATTCTGCATACTTCCAATTTTTACATTTGGCCCCATAAAGTTTGGATTAAAATGAAATTATTAGGTTTTGTTTAAATAACATTTTGCACCAATTAAAATTTTCCTCTTTATGATTTGGTTCTATCCTGATTTAATTCCACAAGCTTTTCAATTGTCATATTTTGACCTCCTAAAGTATGGCTTAAATTAAAATCATGAAGGTGTCACATGCCCCACGTGCAGAAAGATGAATATTTTAGACAAAATCTTAATGATTTCATTTTAGTTCAAACCTTATGGGGTCTATTGTAGTAATTGAAAGTTTATTAAATTGTGATAAGACCAAATAACAGGTGGTATTTTCACTGTTATTGATTGTGTGTGTCCTGATATGCAAAAGGAACTATGCCATGTGCGTGTTTGCTCTAAGAAAGCTTAGTTTTTGTGGTTTCTTCTTGATTTTTATTTATTTTATTTTGGACAAACAAAGTTTATTTTTATTTATTTTGGATGAATGCAACCCAACCCTTTCTTTAACTGTTTTGCAAAAAGACAAATGTGTTGAAGGGCATCACATTGTGGTTTTTACCTTAAAAAATTCTTAATGAAGCTTAAAGTTTCCCTATGTCAACCAAAAATTTATGTCAATTTCAAATTTTATAATCACTTTCAATACTCTGTTTATGCCGATTTCACATTTCTGCTAGTTACATAATTTTGATAATATGACTTTTATAAAGATACTGAATATTTTGTTTTACTGTATATTTATTTTAATATTAAGATGTAAAATTTTTCAGCTAGATTGTATTCCAAGAATATGTATCATTTCTTGGTTGAATCCAGATCTAATACCATGCTGCCTCATTTTTCTTTGGTTGAATCTACATGTTTTTTTTTTTTTTTTTTCCATTTATTTTTCTTTTTATAGAGGAAATAGAGGTAGGACTAGAGAATTTGACAAACTAGAGAGAAAACTGGCCAAAAGCCCCTAAAACCCAGCCAAGATCTGCAACAATGCATGTCAATGTCCTCTAAAAGCTGCTAAAAAAGTTTGCTCCCTATTTTGAGTAGAAGTTTGTTCTGCTGTAGACAATCTTACACACTAAAAAGCTTTACAAATTTTTGTTTGTTTTAGAGATTGGAAAACTGTTCTGCTATCAAGCACTGAGAGTCAGGACTCAGGCAATAGAAGTAGGATTTTACCAGAAGGCTAGAATTCTGAATGCAGAAATTCAAATGGCACATTGTTAATGATCTAGTTTTACCATTTAGCAGTCAATGTTTTTATTCATTAAGCAATTAATATGAAAATTAATTTAGAAGATAAGGTGCATATAGACAACAAAATGATGTTGGTATATTTGCTATTTCAGAGTCAGGATCGTCCTCCACCACCAAATTTCTGAAAGCGATGTGCAATACACCTTGTCATGCTTTCAGGTGATCAATCACCCTTATCTCCACCTCCTTTTTCTAATTTGTCTCCCAAGATTATGACTTACACTTCTTCATTGAATTTTACAGCAAGCTCTAACTGGAGTACTTGATCAAAATGGCATCTAGTGGGAGAAATTGTCATCATTCTCTGTTATCTCCATTAAATTTTATAGCAATCCTTAAATGTCATAGACATGGGAATAATTGCATTATCTTGGCAATCTTCTAAATGGGACAATTTTT
>NW_027069570.1:1111830-1413833 GCF_002906115.3 Quercus suber
AGTTAGAAGTTAGAAATCCTTATTGTATTTGTTATTTATGAAAAATAAGGTTTTCCTTTAATATATATATATATATAAATATATATATATATATATGTTAATGCATTTAATCATACTTAGCACAATCATAATCATAAAAACACATAAATAATTACTCCTTTTTAAGGGTTAATTATCATGCAAGATTATTTAAAAATTAGAAAATGAAATACTAAATTGTTTAAAAATTTCTACTTAAACTATGGGCAAAATTAGGGAAATTTGTCGATTAGATTATACAAATTAAAATCTATAATTTTTAAAATTGTAATGTAATAAATTAGAGAAACTTTTTAGCAAACAGATTCAAAGGAAAACTCTATCCTTGCATTTTATTTCTACTTGATTTTGAGCTCCAATCTTTAATTAGCCATATCTTTATCATTTTAAGCCCATTTGATATATCATTTTAGGGCTTATGAATCCTTCTCTTAATCATATAATTTTAGTCTCTAAGGATGTGTTTGGTGAAGTGGATTTTAGGGAGAATGGGGAAAAATGAGAGAAAATGAAAAGGAAAACTTTTTAGAGAGTGTTTGGTTGGGAGGAGGAGAGGGGAAAATGATTGTGGGGCTTGGGCGTTTTCTCCTCAAGCCCACCAAAAAGTTTTCTATCTAAAATGGGGAGAAAACTGGATGGGGAAATCTGATAGGTAAATCAGAAAAATGTCCTTGTGCACTTACACACAGCTTTGTTTTGTTTTGTGTTTTTGTTTAGACATGATTTTTTTATTTTATTTTTTGGACACGATTATTATTATTTAAATAAATTTGGGTGATTGCTTTTTTTTCTTTTTTTGGTTATTTGTCACCTTTTTTTTTTTTTTTTTTTAAAAAAATTAGACATAATTTTTTAACAAGAGTATATGAATAAATTTATGCAAACTCACTTTTTTCTTTTTTTTTTTGGTGAATTTTTTTTTTCAAACTCACTTTTTTATTCCTCTACTTTTCCACTCACAACCAAACAAAAACAGTGATAAATTAAAATATTTTCTATCCTTTTACCATTTTCTATTTTTCAACTTTTCCACCATTTCAACCAAACGGACCCTAAGAATGACATTTTACAAGTAAAAAACAAGTCAAATAATTTGGTCTCGTTTTAAACAAAGTAAGTTAAAGTTTTGATTTTCTCCTTCTACAAGTTACGAAAATTGAACCATATATATTTGAGATCCTAAGCATCATTTTCATGTAAATTTTCCAATTTTTAAGACATGCTTTAACATATGATTGTACATAAAAATCCAAAAATTTAGAAATACCTCAACTCCAATACAAAACAAGTTTTATAATAATAATAATAATAATAATTTTAAGAAACAGTCATGGAAACTTTTTAGTAAACCATGCTAATAGAGATTTACTAATAGGGGTTTACTAATGTGTGCCTTGAGAATACACTAGTAAATCATTTTAAGAAACTTTTTAAAAAAAAGTCATTTCATTAACAGAGAATAGAATACAAACAATTATTATTTTAGGAACCAATCATTTCATTAACAAAGAATAGAATACAAATAACAATACAACACCTAGCAGCTAATCGCACTAAACCAAGTACAACACCTGCAGAAAATAGAGACGTAGCACAACAAATCCAAAATGTTATATGCAGCAAAACCCACCCTCAACATATAGAGAATCAGCTGAGACTATCCAGATAATTTACAAAGCACAACTCAAGGTCCCACCCTTCAACGCACTGAAGCATTCATCCCCCATTTATAGCATAGCATACGATTCAGATTGAATCCTTGAACATCCTTTTACCTTCAATTCTGCCTCTAGCATGTCTCATTATGACTCTAATAAGGTGCTCTTCAGTATACAATCTCTTAGCATGAAGAACTACATTTCTTTGGCTCAACAGGTGTGTTGTAGATGCCCACCAAACTAATTTACAAAGTATAGCTCTCAAGCCCTTCCCTTTTAGGTGTATTACAGTCCAATCAACTAAATCCTACCTGCTAAATTTGGGATCATAGAGTGAACATAAGCTCATGACATATTCACATACCCTTTTAGTGTGTTGACAATATAAAGTGAAAAGAGAATGACTGAATAGTTTGTATATTGATGTGTGTAAAACAATGTACAAAAGAGAGACTTATATAGGCTAGGTATGTGTGCAGTACAAGTAATATAAGTGTAGTACAAGTAATATACTGGGCTAAGCCCAATGAACTAATCTAGCCTAATCTATACACTAACATCCCCCCTCAAACTCGAGGTGGCAAGGAGGAAGCCAACTGGAGTTTGGATATAAGATCTCGAAGACGACCAGGTGGGTGAGACTTGGTGAAGATATCAGCAGGCTGGTCAGCAGATAAGATGGAGAACAACTTGAGATTGCCTTTCTTGAGATGCTGGCGAGTGATGTGGTAGTCGATCTCAATGTGCTTGGTGCGTTCGTGGAAGACATCATTATGAGCAATGTAGATAGCATTACGATTGTCACAATAAAGAGGAGTAGCAGTGGGCTGTGGAGCATCCATGTCAGCCAAGAGCCAACGAAGCCAGACAAGCTCGCAGGTGGTGTCGGCAAGGGCACGATACTCAGCCTCAGTACTGGAACGGGAAACAACATCCTGCTTTTTGCTACGCCATGAGACAAGAGAAGTACCCAACGGGAAACAGAAACCTGTGATAGAGTATCGATCAGTCGGATCACTTGCCCAGTCAGCATCTGAATAAGCATGAAGCTCAAGAGAAGACCGAGAGGAGTAGTGTAGACCATGATAAAGTGTACCCTTGACATATCGGAGAATCTGAAGAACAGCAGCATAGTGGACAGAACGAGGAGCATCCATGAATTTACTAATCATACCCACGGCATGTGAAATATCTGGACGAGTAACAGTGAGATAGATCAGACTACCAACCAACTGACGATAGCGAGTAGCATCAGATATAGGTTCACCATCCAAGGGTGTGAGCTTTGCATTATATTCCAAAGGAGTGGAAATAGTCTTGTTGTCAGTGATACCGGCTTTGGAGAGAAGATCATAAGCATATTTAGCTTGGGAAAGATAGTATCCATCAGAGGATGAGGTAACCTCAAGCCCAAGAAAATAGCTGAGAGTGCCCAAATCTTTCATCTCAAAATGTTGACTAAGGAAGTGCTGAAGAGAGCGGATACCTGCAGAATCATCTCCAGTAATAATCATATCATCAACATAGAGAAGAATAAGAGTGATACCAGCAGAGGATCTTCGGACGAAGAGAGCAGTGTCATGAGGACTCGAAGTGAAACCCTGCTGAGCAACAACTGAGCTAAACTTCTCAAACCAAGCTCGAGGAGCCTGCTTGAGGCCATAGAGAGCACGGCGAAGGCGACAAACTTGACTGCCTGAGTGTGGATAGCCAGGGGGTGGTTGCATGTACACTTCTTCTTGAAGGTCTCCATTGAGGAAAGCATTCTTCACATCCATTTGATAAAGAGGCCAACGGCGAACAACAGCCACAGCAATGAGACATCTGACAGATGTAAGGCGAGCAACAGGAGCAAATGTTTCCTCATAGTCAATGCCATACTCTTGGGTAAAGCCCTTGGCAACTAGGCGAGTCTTGTATCGTTCAACAGATCCATTAGCATTGGTCTTGATCTTGTAAACCCACCTACAACCTACTACAGACTGACCAGGAGGCAAATCAACCATATCCCGACTGGTTCAATTCCTAAGCCAATACCAAACCCTAAGTCCAAAGCCACAACTACTGAGAATCTTCCACGACTACAACAGATGATTATGAACGACGCCTAGAGGAATGGAGAGTATTCAGAGTAAGATCTTGTCTTGGTTTATCAATACCTCTATCCCTCCATTCATAATCTTCTCCCTCGTCTTGAGACTGCTGAGGCTGCTTGGAAATTTTGGCCGATTGCTATAAATTGTACTAATGATTCAAGCTTGGAGTTCCACATTGAATCAAACTTTATCAAATGCGCCAAGAGACAGGTCAGTCCATTTCTGATTTTTATTCTCAGACTTCTACTATGTGGAACAAACTCTCTGCTGCAGATCCTCACTAGTGTGTTCAAAGGACATTGAGCTCTTTGTCAAATATCGGGATCGCCGTAAATTTATGCACTTCATGATGGGTTTGCGTGAGGATTTTGAGCCTACTAGGGCTTCCTTGCTTAGCCGTCTCCTACTCCTTCTCTTGATGCTACAGTCAAGGAGCTCATCTCTGAGAAAAACCGTTGGCCTGCTTATCACATGTCATCATCTGATCATGTATTGGCTACACCACTCCACAGCCTCCCATTGCTGATTCACTGCTCCTCCAAAATAAACTCTGGGCGTTCCACTCTCAGTCTTCCAAAGGTACTCGCTGCGAGTTTTGCCGTGCTAAAGGCCATGAATCTCAGTTTGTCGCAAACTGCAAAAATTTATGCAGGCAGAATAAAGCTTCTCTTCCTCGGGCAACTGCTGTATGTCTTCCGATCCATCGGTTCCTACAGGCCATCTTTGGCTTCCTCACTTACTACAGCTGATACTGAGGCAGTTGTTCAACAGTTTTATCCCGCACTTCCACTGCCCTTTCTGTCACCTCATAAACAACCTTGGTTTTTTGATACTGCATGTTGTAACCATATGACTCCTAATGAATCCCAATTTTCTGATAAGACACCTTTAGAACATCCAATCACCATTTACACTACTAATGGAACTCCTATACCTGTTAGTCATAAAGGAACAATCACTTCTCCTTGTTTATCCCTTAGTGACACTTTTCATATCCCAAAGTTATCCCTTAATTTGCTTTTTGTTGGTCAACTTTGTGAATTAGGTGTAGATCTTCTATTTACTAATCATGGTGTGGATGTGCAGGATCCTCGAACGGGTCAAGTGCTTGGGACAGCCTGTAAGGTTGGTCGCATGTTTAAGGTTCATGACTTGAAGATTCCTTCACAAGTTGTTTCTACAACTGCTACNGTGTCACTAAGGGATAAACAAGGAGAAGAGATTGTTCCTTTATGACTAACAGGCATAGGAGTTCCATCAGCAGTGTAAATGGTGACTGGATGTTTTAAGGGTGCCTTATCAGAAAATTGGGATTCATCAGGAGTCATATGGTTACAACATGCAGTATCAAAAAACCAAGGTTGTTTACCTGAGGTGACAGAAAGGGCAGTGGAAGTGCGGGATAAAACTTGTTGAACAACTGCCTCAGTATCAGCTGTAGTAAGTGAGGAAGCCAAAGATGGACCTGTAGGAACCGATGGATCGGAAGGACATACAGCAGTTGCCCGAGGAAGAGAAGCTTTATTCTGCTCTTGCATAAATTTTTGCAGTTTGCGACAAACTGAGATGTCATGGCCTTTAGCACGGCAAAACTCGCAGCGAGTACCTTTGGAAGACTGAGAGGTGGAACGCCCAGAGTTTATTTGTGGAGGAGCAGTGAATCCAGCAATGGGAGGCTGTGGAGATGGTGTAGCCAATACATGATCAGATGATGACATGTGATAAGCAGGCCAACGGTTTTCCTCAGAGATGAGCTCCTTGACTGTAGCATCAAGAGAAGGAGTAGGAGACCGGCTAAGCAAGGAAGCCCTAGTAGGCTCAAAATCCTCACGCAAACCCATCATGAAGTGCATAAATTTACGGCGATCCCGATATTTGACAAAGAGCTCAATGTCCTTTGAACACACTAGTGGAGGATCTGCAGCAGAGAGTTGTTCCCACATAGTAGAAGTCTGAGAATAAAAATCAGAAATGGACTGACCTGTCTCTTGGCGCATTTGATAAAGTTTTGATTCAATGTGGAACTCCAAGCTTGAATCATTAGTACAATTATAGCAATCGGCCAAAAATTTCCAAGCAGCCTCAGCAGTCTCAAGACGAGGGAGAAGATTATGAATGGAGGGAATAGAGGTATTGATAAACCAAGACAAGATCTTACTCTGAATACTCTCCCATTCCTCTAGGCGGTCTTCATAATCATCTGTTGTAGTCGTGGAAGATTCTTCAGTAGTTGTGGCTTTGGACTTAGGGTTTGGTATTGGCTTAGGAATTGAACCAGTCACATATCTCCACAGTTTACGACCCTTGAGAAAGACAGTCATATTCTGAGACCATGCATGATAGCTAGTAGGACCATCCAACATAATGGTGATAGGACGTATGATGTCTCGTTCATTTTGTTGAGCCATAATGTAGAAAATGAACAAAAAATTAGATTTAGAGACCTTAAATGCAGAAACGGAGCCCAAAATCAGAATCTACGCGAGAAACTGAGCAAGACAGGTCCTGTTGAAAATTTTTGACTTTGGTTAAACTCAACGGTCTGGTCAAAGTCAACAATCAATGTCAACGGTGCTAGGGTTGACGTGGCACTGGATGACGTGTGATGCTGACATGGCGATGACGTGCTAGGGCTGACGTGGCACTCAGAGGAGCTGGTGCGTGGCGAGTGATGGCGCGTGGCGCGTGAAGGCGTGTGGCGCGTGGGAGGAGTACGTCAGGCATGTGGGAGCGCGTGAGGCTTTGCGGTGGCGCGTGGGAGCGCGTGAGGCGCGTCTTTGACAACCAAAAACTTTGGGCGGCGTGTGAGATCTCCTTTGGGGCAGTTTCTGGCTGGGTTTTGATTGGGGAAGTCTGTTTTATTACGTCGTATCTGTGGTTCGACGATTTGATTGATGAATAGACTAGATCCGAGATGTAGTGGTTGGGTGTGACGGCGGTGACTCGCTTCTGACGATGGCTACCAGTGAAGGCGAGGGCAGCGGAAGAACGCTGGAAAATACCACTAGGTCAGAGCAATGGCTCTAATACCATGTTGACAATATAAAGTGAAAAGAGAATGACTGAATAGTCTGTATATTAATGTGTGTAAAACAATGTACAAAAGAGAGCCTTATATAGGCTAGATATGTGTGTAGTACAAGTAATATAAGTGTAGTATAAGTAATATACTGGGCTAAGCCCAATGGGCTAATCTAGCCTAATCTATACATTAACATAGTGAACGAGCACTGGAAAAAGAGATGATTTCAATCCTTAGTGCAGGTTATGCACTATGCAGAAACCACATAAGATGTCTTCATTAATTCCCTATTGAATGATTCTGGCTTTTGGTGGAATTCTGGTTAACTTGACCATCCAGTCTATGGCTGAGTGCCTGGGATTGGGAATAGCCAAATTAAATCACAGTAGCTTTCACTAATCCACTTTAATCCTTTTTTCTCTAATCTCATTCGATTTTTCAGCACGCACAAACTTAGGAGATGAGGACCATAAAGCTTTATCTTCTTACTTTAATTCAGCCAGAAACAGTTTACTTTGCAGGCTTTCAAATTTTAGTTTATTGTCTCCTTTATCTGTATTTAACGTTGAAGAATAGACTGAGTATTGAAAGGCCTAATTTTAGGATGGTTAATCCAGCTCCCACTTATTATAACTTTTTTTTTTAATTTATTTTTTATATTAGAATATTTATGAAATAACTCTTATTAGATATAATGTTTCATACTTTCATTTGAATTCAAGTACATGATGCATGTGGACACTTCATGGTCATGGGATGGGCATGGTCCTGCCCAATTTTTGACAGTACTAATAGTTTTTTTTTTTGGTTAAACATAATGGTAGTTATTACTAAAATGAAATATTTACAGTGGACTTCATCTATATGGATTTAATTCACAAATCTAAAATGATGAGTCGAGTTCACCTTCGTATGTAATTTTAATGAGTTAATAACTTAATATTGGCAGGAGTCAATGAAAAGTGATCAAAGAATTGTTAGACACATTATGGTTGAAGTAAAGCCTGCACCGGACATAAAAATTCCTGATTGTGTGGTTGGAATTGATACTCACCTCAGCAAGATTGAATCGTTTTCATGTTCTGATATTAATTTAGAAGAGGTTCAGATGATAGGGATCTATGGGGTTCAGGGAATCGGAAAGTCAGTCCTGGCCTCAGATATTTATCACAAACATAAAGCTGATTTTTGAATATAAAAGCTTAGCAGAGAGCATCAACGATAAGGCAAAAGAAAAATATCAAATAGTCGAAGTACAAAAAGCTATTCTTTCTGAAATCTTGGGAGAAACGGATGTCCCTATGTACAACGTTGAGGAAGGAGCTAAAATGATGGAGGATGTGCTTTCCTGTAAAAGGGTTCTTTTAGTTCTTGATAATGTCGAAAATGAACTGCAGTTAGAAAAACTAGCAAGGGGATGTAATTGGTTTGGTCCTGGAAGCAGAATCATTATCACAACAAGGAAAGAAAGTTTGCTACGTAAACATAAAGTACATTTTAAGGTACATTTTACCTATGAGATGAAGGCGGTGGATCCAATTGAAGCTCTTCAACTCCTTAGTTGGCATGCTTTTAAAAGAAATGAGCCTCATCAATATAGTAGGGAACTTACAAATGCTATATTAAGTTACACTAAGGCCTCATTTGGGAGGAGAGAATGGAATGTAATGGAAATGAATAAAAAGAATAATTTTAGAATATTCTTTCATTCCCTTGTTTGGGAGTTTTAAAGACATAGAAAAACGGGTGGGTCAGGTCAATCGAGTTGCGGGTTAAATGGGTCACGGGTCAAAAACGGGTCATTTTAAGCGGGTTAAAATCGGGTTCGGGTCAATTAGGTTGCAAGTCGGATCAGTTGACCCGTATTTTTTACATGAATTTTTTTTTTAATTTTTATAAAGAAAACAATATGTATTTGCCATTTGGAAAGTTATGCAACAAATCACTTGATGTAAAATGTATTATTTTGAATTCACTACTTATATCAAGAATGAACTCAGTTAAACTTATTAATATTTATTCAATAATTTTAAAATTATACAAATTCCAACATTGCTATCTAAAACAAAATAACACAAAGATAAGTAAAACAAATACACAAGTTTTATTTCTACACAATATCAACATTCCAAAATATAAAACAAAATTACAAATGACTTATTAGATAACTCATTTGATAAAGAATAAAAACATATAAGAAATTTACAATCTTGAAAATTAATTTTATAATCTATTATCAATTGTGGTTGACACTCTATTTCAATTTGAGATGTACTTTAAAGTTTGATTGCTTACTTATTTATACATGGTCTCTTTTATGAATATCATATCACTGTTAAGCAACACATACTCAAGAAAATATCATAATTTATTTTGAGAAGCCGTTTATTTTGGACATAAATTATTAAAAAATAGGTCTAAGTATTTATAATTTATGCTAAGTTGATACTTTAGCTTCACTATTTTCACACTTGTGAATGTTTCTCACACATGTCTACAATTTTAAATTTATGTTTTTAACTCTACTGTAACTAGATTATCTTGGCATGTACTTTGCTATTTGATATCTAAAAATCTTTACTCATTACAGAATGTTCAACCATTTATCTTTCAATTAATTTGCATGCAATTATGTAAATGTATCAATTGTTTCCTTAAAGTTCACAATAAACAATTAAACCAATATTGTCTTAGTTTTACTATTTTTTTACCCAAAAAAAAAAGTTTTAAAAACATAGTTCGGGTTAAGGTCGGGTTGCAAGTCGGGTCGGGTTGACCTGCAAAAACATGGATCGGGTTACAGGTCAACCTGTTTTTGTTTCAGGTAAAAAAAAAAAAAATCGGGTTCGGGTCAAGTCGGATTGGGTCAGAAAATTCTGACCTGTTTTGCCATGTCTAGTTTTAATGGAGGGAATGGAAAGTTTATTCCCTTGTTTGGGAGTTTAAGTAGGAGGGAATGTAATAGGTAGGAGTGAACACTCATTCCTCTTTATTCCCTTAAAATATCAAATTTTTATTCTCCCCGAAATTAGGAGGAATGGGAGGGAATGAAATTAGATTTAATGAATTTTTTTCTAAAACTCCTAAAATACCTCTATATATTCAACCATTTATTTTAAAATAGAGGTCTAATAGTAATATTGTCATAAAATGATTCCATTCTATTTTCTCTATGTTACTTCCAAACAAGATTACTTACATTACATTCATTTTCATTCCTTTCCATTTCTTTATTTTAAAACATCTAATCAAGGTTACTTAATTTTATTCCATTTTATTCTTTTCCATTCCTTTCCCTTACTTAAATACATTTCATTCCATTCCATTCATTTTCATTCCCATATAATCATTCCATTCCATTCCATTCTCTTATGAACTCCCAAACGAAGCCTAAGGCTTCACTAGGAAAGAGGAAATGGAATGGAATGGAAAGGAATAAAAAGAATAATTTTAGAATATCCTTTCCTTCTCTTATTTGAGAGTTTTAATGGAGAGAATGGAAAGTCCATTTCCTTGTTTGGGAGTTTAAGTGGGAGGGAATGAAATAGATAGGAGGGAACACTCATTCTTGTCTATTCCCTTAAAACCTCAAATTTTCATTCTCCCTGAAATTGGGAGGAATGGGAGGGAATGAAATTAGATTTAATGATTTTTTTTTTTTTTTACTAAAACTTCCAAAATACCCTTATATATTCAATCATTTATATAAAAATAGGGGTCTAATAGTAATATTGTCATAAAATTATTTCATTCCATTCCTTCAATGTTGCCCCCAAACAGGATTACTTACATTCTATTCATTTTCATTCTTTTCCATTCTTTTATTTTAAAACATCCAATCAAGATTACTTAATTTCATTTCATTCCATTATTTTCCATTCCTTTCCCTTACTTAAATATATTCAATTCCATTCAATTCATTTCCATTCTCTTATGAACTTTAAGCGGAGCCTAAAGGAATTCCATCAGCTTTGGTGAAATTGGGCAGTGTTTTGTCTTCTAAATATGTGAGTTATCAGCATTGTGAAGTAGATGGAGAAAATAAACAGGTAGGAGAAATGCGCACCCTAGTTCGGAAAAAGCTAAATAAAATGTTCAAGCGCGGACAGCGGGGTGCTGATTCAACTAGAAGATTGGACAAGACATTGGAACAAATTTTGAGAGAAGCTATGGACGACATGAGTATACAAGAAAAGTGCTCTGAAGTAGAGAGGGAAGATGATGACTCGTTAGAGAAGGAAGAGGAGAGTGTAACTTTTATATATAAGGGTTGGACAAATATTTTCTATTTCAAAAACTCATGAAAAATGTTGCTTGTTTTCTAAAAGAAATATTAATGATTTCATTGCCAAAAAACTCAGTTATTTGCATATTGGTATGGTTCAAGTTGCTATTAAACCACTCACCCGAAAGGGTATCAATGCTTCTGTTCTCATGTGTTTACGAGATGCTAGATTTAAGCACTTCAAATATAGCATTCTTTACTGCTTCTTTGTATGATAATCCTGTTTATTTCAATTGTTATTGATCTTACTCTTGCTTTGGATGATCCTAATATTGTTAAAGCTCTAACTTTGAATATTGCTTCATCTGGTTATATCCTGGACGAAGGTAGTAAACCTTTTGCTTTGATTTACTGCATTTATTATAGATTGTTGGGTACTTAGCTAAGTCCTAGTTGTTTGAATCATAGAGAACCTTCTGGTAAAACCATGTTAATTCAATGTTCAGCTCCTGATGCTAAAGTTCAAGTTCCAAAAATGATTCAATGGCAAGATGTTAGGCTTCCCACTGAATGGTTGTTGGAGCAAGAATCCCCTGTTGCTAAACCTGTTTTTGATGAGCTAGATCTCACAAATATTCAACAATATCTTGATGGTACTGTTAAAATAAGTTTTCAAAACATTCAACTCTTGAGGATCAATGAAGGAAGACATTCCTTTGCTAGATCTGAAAGCATTTCAAAAAGAGATCAAGATCTCAATGAATTTTTACAAAAGAGTTTTGAAAAACCCACTGATTTAAAATTAAAAGGTGTTTCAAGTGATAAGTCTCAAATCAGTATTGTTTTCTATTCAGCTAAAGCTGAACCTTCTTCTTCGAATGACAGATCTGCTAATGAGGAAGAAGATGATACTAAATCTATTTGTCCATCTGATTTTGATTTTCCTCCTATTGAAAATCCTGTTAACCAATTAAGAGTTTTGACTGTTTTAGATGAAAACGTTGAAATTGATATGGTTTCATTATACAATGAATTCATGCTTTCAAAAAACAGACCTAAAAGGAAATATTTCCAAAATAATTTTGCTCAATTTGAAAAAAACCGTGTTAAAAGAAAATGGAAAGAAAAAATGCATCAATTGAAGAAACATATTTTGTTTTTTTAATTTCCTTGAAAATTATTATGTTTCAAAAGATGAAGTTTCAAAAAATCATTTGAATGTGATAAAGAAATCAAATTTTGTTAAAAGTGACAAAACCATTATTAGGTCCAGTCATCCACCTCTTGAGACTATTTTGATAACTACTAGCAACATTGATGTTAAAGCTTCTCCTTTAAAAATTGCTGATGATCAAACTCTTATTGTTAGTCTTATTGAGCAAAACAATTTTACTAATGAATCTTTGCATGTTATTGGTCAACAGCTTGACCGTATTGAAGAAAAAAATTGTTGAAAAAACTGTTTCTGTTGAAAAATCTGTTTTTGTTCAAAAACCTATTTCTATCAAGACTGAGGAACCTATGATTAATTTACCCAGTCATGATAACAAGTTTAAGTTTAAAACTTCTCAATCTAAAATTCTTGAAATTGTTGAAAAAATGCTTACTGATTTAAAAGTTAAAACTGAAGGTACTTCTACAAGTACTCTTGCTACTCGAACTATTTTAAGAAATGAAAAAGAAATTGTTTCTGATGAAAATACAGATTCTGATATTGTTTCTTCTGTTTCTGCTAAAAAGGTTTTTAATAATGATTTCCCAGAAATTAAAAGATTTGTTGGAAATTCCAAACCCATGTCTTTTACAAAAAAATGGTATTCAAAACCCACTCTTCCTGATATTTAGTTTGAAGAAAGACCTTTTCAAACTCAGTTTTCTGTTTTTGCTGATAAGATTTATGAATGGAATATTGATGGTTTTTCTAAGCAAGAAATTATTAATAAAATGGGTCACATGTCTATGGTTGGTATTGCTTACCAAAATAATCATGATTTTGAACAACCTGAAATTGTTGATTTGCTTGCTATTGGTTTTTCTGGTACTCTTCATGGATTGTGGGATTCATTTCTCACAGAAGAATTTAGAGACTCTATTAAACATGCTGTTAAAAAGAATGATGAAGGTTTGCCTATTTTTGATGAACGTATGGGTCGAGATATTCCTGATAGTGTCAATACCTTGATTTATACTATTATCAAACATTTTGTTGGTACTCCATATAATGTTTCATCTCGAATTTCTGATTTGCTAAATAATTTGAGATGTCCTACTATGTCTAATTACAGATGGTATCAAGATGTTTTCCTTTCCAGCGTAATGAACGGAAAGACTGTTTCAAGCCTTATTGGAAAGAAAAGTTTATTGACGGTCTGCCTCCTATTTTTGCTCATAAGGTAAAATAAGAATTAATTGGTAAAAATGATTCCATTGATTATGATAATTTAACTTATGGTGATATTTTAAGCACTATTAAAAAACTTGGAATTAATATGTGCAATGATGAAAAACTGTTAAAACACCAATTAAAAAATAAAAGAAAAGCTAAATAAATTGATTATGATAATTTAACTTATGGTGATATTTTAAGCACTATTAAAAAACTTGGAATTAATATGTGCAATGATGAAAAACTGTTAAAACACCAATTAAAAAATAAAAGAAAAGCTAAATAAGAAATGGGTAATTTTTGTGAACAATATGGTTTGCCCCCAATTACTTCTTCTCGGCAAAAGGGTAAAAAACATGATAAAAGTCACAAAAATTATAAAAAAACACAAAACTAATTTTAATAATTTTTATGCTAAAAAGAAAAATGTTTCTAGAAAATATGTTAACCAAAGATCAAGTAAAGGTAAATGTTTCAACTGTGGAAAACCTGGTCATTTCAGTAAAGATTGTAAACAAAAATTTGGAAAGTTAAAAAATAAGTTTAACATGGTAAATATTGATGATAATGCTCAAGAAGAATTATTCAGAATCCTTGAATCAAACAATTCGTCTAATTCCTTGGAAGATGATTTTTCTTCTTCAACTGATTCATGCTATCAATCTACTGATGATTCTTTTGATTATCCTAATATTAAAATTGGTTGTAGATCATTCTTGTTGCAATGTTATTAAATCTGTTAATACTCTCACTAAAGGTGAAGAAAATGAAAGTTTGTTTTTTAAATTGATTGGTCAAATTGACAACCCTGATTTACAAAAAGAATATTTGGATAAGTTTAAGAAAAACTTGTTAAAAGAAGAAACTAGTAAAAAACTTAAATCACCCATAAGTTTTGAAGAAACTTTGGAAAGATTTAATAAAAAGAAATCCAAAGATTTAAGTATTAATGATCTTCAACAGGACATTAACATTGTTAAACAAGAGATAAGTGAATTAAAAAATGAATTTAAAAATATGAAAAGTGATAACCATAATCTTAAACAAGAATTGTTAATGTTAAAAATTGATCAAAATATTGATCAAAATAAGTCTGATAATGAACAAGATGAGCACATAGATAGAGATGAATCAAGTCAACAGACTCTTCTTTCTGATAAAGGTAATGTTGATGATTCTCAACTTGCTGATGATTCTCAACTTGCTCTTGTTAATAACATATTTCCTCCAAAATGGTTCACAAAAGTTAAAATTTTTGTTTCCAATGATTATCATTTCACTGTTATTGCTATGATTGATTCTGGTGCGGATAAGAATTGTATTCAAGAAGAATTGATTCCTCCAAAATATTTTGAAAAATCAACTGAACGGTTGGTTTTTGCTAATGGTTCTCAAATGAAGATTAAATATGAACTGAATGATGCTCATATTTGTCATGATAATGTTTGTTTCAAAATTCCTTCTGTTCTTGTAAAAAATATGACTGACAAAGTGATTCTTGGTTTATCATTTATAAATGCTTTGTATCCGTTTCTTGTTGAACATGATGAAATTACTACTGATCCTTTTGGACAGAAAGTAAAATTCAAATTTGCTTTGAAGGTTGAAATTGATATTGATGATGCTTTAGATCGGCCTTATGATTTTCCTACTAATATATTTGTTCATGACCCAAGGATGAGTCAATGTTTCACAGATAATTTTGAAGGTAATACTAGTAGGGCTAAATTGACCACTATTACCAATTACCCTAATATTCTCAATGATTCTTTGCAGGAATCAGACAATGATGCGTGGATAAATACCACTAATAAGTGGGATAATAATAATAATAATAATAATATATGTTTGATGTGATTTATATATTTATTTTTGTTAAGGAATATGATTTTATTGTGTATTATATAGATAATAATTCAAGAGGTCCAAATATATTATTGTAAAGCACATACAGGGTTAACCCTAATCTTTATAGCTCGTAAATATATATACACAATAATTTATTAGAGTAAAGATGAATCCTGTAAACATAGGTTATTAGATCAAACTGCATATCAGTAAGACCAGGGCATATCAAATTTTCTTGTTAACTAGAACCATATCTTTGAATTGTTTATGGGCTTGGGCCATGAGTTAGAAATGATTAAATGTTAATTTAGTGAGCCTGGTGCCTTTGTTTGTGCGTTACCCATGCTGTCCAATAATGAATATGTTCGTTCGGCCACCTAGAACATTGAGGTTTTTTTTTTTATTTTTTATTGAGAGGATAGAAAATTGAGAATATAAAAAGATTAAGAAATGGAAATGATTTAAGATTTCCATCAAGAGTTTAAATTCAGTCCAGAGTTGGCGTAAGACACTACTTTTACACCAGCCAATGAAAATATGCCACGTCTGTGTTTATCTCTCTCCTCTCATGGACCTACTCATCATCTTCTTCTTTAAATTTTCTCTCTCTTTGTTCCCTCTATTAACTCTTTCTTTTAGCCCTTTTTTTTCTTTTCCATGCCATCAGATCAAATCCATTGCTTTCCTTCTCTTGTGTACTCATCTTCCCTACACTGATCCATGCATCAACACAGTGGCAGTGGGCATTAAATCTGAAAGTTTCAGACATAAACAAGTTGAAGGAAAAGAAAAGTAACACCATAACTTATTCTGGTTGAAGCTTGCATTTTGGTCGGTATTCACCGAAACGCACCAAAATAGCCGAAACACATCGTAATGGGCCGAAATTTGTTCTGGAATTTATTTAATTATTTTTATACAAAATAAAATTCTACTCTAGCCTAATCAAAGTGTATATGTGTGCAAAATTCTCTTCTAGAGACTTAAATCTCGGCCATTGCCTCCCGCACCTCACAAAAACTTATACTTGTGGAATGATCCCTGCACCAAGGGTGTGTTGTGATTTCCATAACTTTTATAATTTGATGTGACAATGAATATAATAGATGGATTTCAACAAACTATTGAATGCATTTTTGAATAACTATTTGTGATTGGTGATATATCTTTGTAATTCTCATGTTGTAAATTTTATAATATTTCTAGTATTTTTGCAAGCCTCATGTCATTGATCACATTCATTACAACACCGGTTTGTAGTAAAACTTGTTATAACTTTAGCATCTTCTCAAAAAAAAAAAAATCATATTAAAAAGTAAAAAGAATGGATTTAAAAAAAATTATTATATAAAATGCTAGTTAAATATTATTTAATTGATAACATAAAAGGCCCCATTTGAAGATTTTGCCTTAAGCCTCCGAAACGCTTGAGCTGGCCCTGAGAAGGTTCTTGGTTAGCGTGAGAGAGGGAGAAAGAGTTGTAGTTGATGTTAGGTCTACTCAAATAGGTTCCACACTTTTCTAAATATTTACAAAAATACCATTCAACAAATTTTACTATCCAAGGAGAGTAG
Organism: Quercus suber; assembly: GCF_002906115.3. Lineage (NCBI taxonomy): Eukaryota > Viridiplantae > Streptophyta > Magnoliopsida > Fagales > Fagaceae > Quercus > Quercus suber. Next base: position 1,128,679 of record NW_027069570.1, read on the forward strand.
TATAGGAGTGTTGAAGGAGTGCAATCCCAATGTTGAGAGGTAACTTCAGTGAGTAGACTTTAGAAAAGTAGATTGAAATTTTTTGCAATTATAGAAGACACCGACACACCACCTAGCTAGAAGCGTTTCTTTGCCATTTCATGCGGTTACCAGCATTGGTCATGACATGTACATCACTTTGGAGCTTCTAAAATTTCAAGTGAAACGCCAAGATGCAATATTGTCCAGGATACAATATTTTTGACTTTTCGTTGTAAGATTTGTCACAAAGGCATACAATAAAGTAATCACTGTCTCGTACATCTACTCGGGAAACATATAGTTTGGAAGATGTGACTTTTTCAAATACAAGTTTTAAGCTCCGATGGAAACCATGTGATTTTTTAATAGAAAGAGCAATCCAACAATTATCATTACTGATTTTCATGTTTGTCAAACAAATAGCTAACTGCATGCACTGGTCTTGCCATTGTCAATCCTTTGCAAACAGAACAGAAATTTGTCAGTTTTTGTATTTCAATCCGGCCGCCGGCTTAACCAATTTTGGGTTTAAGGGAAAAACTTTAAACAGGGCCTATGCTCATCTTATATTTTAAATATTAATTAAATAATATTTATTAAAAAATATTTTTCTTGCTTTTTTGTTGTTTTGTTGTTGTTGTTGTTGTTGTTGTTGATACTAGTAACAAATTTATTTTTGAGATTCTTTTTTTTTTTTTTGGTTTTTTTTAATATCTACATGAATATTTTCTAGTGGATTCCAATTATCTCAACTAGTAAGGTCTTTTGTTGTTGAATAAGAGATTTTGAGTTTCAATCCTCGCCTACATCAAATACTAATTTAGTTTTTTAGTTGAGAGAGTAAAAAAGTGAAGAGATATAAAACTCTTTTGTTTGGTTTAGTAGAAAACTGAGAAGATAAAAAATGTAATTTGTATAAATTTACTCGCATGCCTCTAGTTCATCCAAAAAAAAAAAAAATAGTTTATAAAAATTAATTTTTTAATTACTACAAACTTACAAACTAATGATTCTAAAATAAATAAATAACTTACAAACTAACAAAATTAATAAAACATCTAGTAAAAGAAAAACTAATAATAATAAAAAAGTTGTTAATATGAAAGAAAAAAACAAAGAAAAAGAAAATTAAAATAACACCAAGTTCAACGTGTGCACAGTAACATACTTGAGAAAGAAATAAAAGGAAAGAAATAAAAGAAGAAGAAAGAGGCATTATCATTGAGAGAGAGAGAGAGAGAGAGAGAGAGAGAGAGAGAGAGAGAGAGAGAGAGAGAGAGGAGAGAGAGAGAGAGAGAGAGAGAATAAGGGAGGGTAGATAGGTAATTTCTCATCAAACCCACTCCCTCCCCACTTTTCTCTCCAATTTTCTCCCAAATTTCGGGAGAAAACTATTTTCTCTTAAATGGTGGGCCTGGGGAGAAAACTACCCCCCCAACCAAACACCCTCCTCACTCTTCTATTTTCTCTCCCCTTCTATTTTCTCTCCTTATTTCACCCCAACCAAACATACTCTAAATGAACATATCTAAAAAGTTTATTTATCACATAACTCAATAAATTAACATTGATACCAAAGTAAATTCTAAATTAAAATTTTCACTATTATATTAACTTTTATACATATATTTAGAGTTGATTAAAATATTTATTATTAAAAAAAAAAGTAGAATAACATATGAAAACATATATAAAAATGCAAAAATAAACTACTTAAAATAAAAGAATCGGGTCTATATTAGCATTAAAAAATCCTGGGTGATTGAAAAAAGGGGGAAACAAGAAGAAGGGAAAAGTGATATAACAAATAAAAAAAAAAAAGTCGAACTAATTTAAAAAAAAAAAAAATACAGCAAAGTACAAAAGTGGGTTAATGTGATATCACCTAAACCCATGTTTTATCTAAAGAGCTAAAAGGTTTCCACGGTAGTGTGTAATCATATGCATATACATGGGTACAATTAAAAAAAATCACAATTATATAGTATAAATTATAAATTTTTTTGGAAAGAAATTAAAATTATACGTGATGTTAGCTTACACATTTTTAAAAGCATGGATTTTTAAAATACGTAATGGTTTCTCATTATATATATATATATATTTATTTATTTATATATTATACACATAATTTAAAATTTAATTAGATTTAGGCTTTTTTATTTTTACACGCAATAATTCACTTGTAACAAAAATTAAAAAATTAGATGGACACGTCACACGTGGCATATAATTTGGCTCTAATTGAAATTCAATTTGAATTCTAAAATATATATATATATATATATATGTATGTATATGTGGTGCGCTTTTGTGTTAGAATCCATTTCTTTCTCCCTTGTGTGTATGTATGTGTTTGTTTCTCAAAATATATATATAATTCTAAAATATATATATATATATATATATGTATGTATATGTGGTGCGCTTTTGTGTTAGAATCCATTTCTTTCTCCCTTGTGTGTATGTATGTGTTTGTTTCTCAAAATATATATATATATATATGTTTAACCTTATCCTGGAACTTAACATTTTAGCAATCTTAGATGTTGTTCCATATTTATAATTGTTAATCATTCTACAACATAGTCCACTCTTTATATCAATAGTAGTTTAAGTCTATATATGTGACCAATCTTAGATAGTTGAAAAACGTTATATAGACCAACTTAAATATATGTACAAGTGTGTATTTCTGCCTTGCAATATTGAATAAGAAGTTAAAGTGTCAGTTTGGAATTGCCATACCGTAACAGTCTAACAGAGTTCATTTCATAGGTCCTCCTGTTGCAAAATATGGATTTTCATCTTAGAAGGCCTGTATGATGCATTGGAGCCATTTATCAGCCAAATTTTCTAAAATTTTATTATGTAAATGCATATGTTGGACGACGTTCTGAAAACATATATGGATGGAATTGGAAATAATAAATATGAGTTAAATTTTCTTTTTAATGGTCCTAAGCGATTTTGGTTAATTCCATGTCTGTTCTGAAGCCAATTTTGTGTTTCCTTTACGAAATTTTAATTGTTTAAAGTGATTGGTCTGCCAGGCTCTTGGAATTCCTGTTCATTGGTTTTGTTGTTGCAAGCTGCTGACTCAGCATATTGGTTTCCAACTTAATTTTGAACTTCATGATTTTCTGAACGCATTTATTATGCAACTGGTAATTTTTCCATCTGCATATTATTCTTGATTCTATAGAGAATCCTAGAATGTCTCTGGGTAGTCTTCCTCCTCATCATCCCACATATTGTTATCCCTTGAAAACCCGCGCATTCACTTCCTCGATAGGCTGGATCAGGCACGTATAATTGTGTGTTTCTTCGCCAATCTTAATTTTCTTTGGATTTTTTGAGAATCTCCTCAATGTAACGCTCAGTTTGTTTTGATGAAAAACATTTTATGAAGATAGTTTTTTCTTTTTTCTAGTGCTTAGTAACATAAAACAAAAAAAAAAAAAATAAGTTAAAGGAAAACTACTTTTAGTTGATAAAAAATTCTATTAAAAAAAAAATTGAGATATTTTTTAGATATTGTTTTCCACTAAATTTTTTTAAAAAACAGAGAAAATGTGACAATTATTAAAGAGAACTCTATCTTAAGTTTAAAGTCGTTATCAAATATAAGAAAATGAGATAGTTTTCAAAATATACTTTTTAGAAAATTACTTAATTTTTAGAAGACGTTAATAATGTTGTAACATATGGAGCCATATGAATTTGTTTGTTATTTTCTTGAAAACTTATTTTTATTCTTTAAGTAGCTACGGTTCAATTTTTATACATAAATATACAAATAAATATATAACTTCATTATAATGATAATCTTAAAATGACAATCTAGTGTTGGAAATACAGCACTGAATAAACAATTTTAATACAACAAATAACTATCTCAAATATTTTATCAACAATGTAAATTAGAAAGAATGAAAATAAATATATGCAAATATAGGAACAATCTTACAGTGCTATAGAATCACGTAAAGGGTATCATCCTTCAAGGTAAATTCGTGCCATCCAATATATATACCAGTATCAAAATACTCTGTTTAAATAGAGAAACTAAAACAATATTCAAAACATCCAATCATTTGTTGGAAAGATACTACAACTAATTAATATGCATGCTTCAATTAGGATCGGGTGTACCTAGTGCAAGTACTCTCTTCCCACTCACAAAAACTTTTTATCACCTTCACTTATATTATTTAATGGCTGAGATTGAAAATTACTTTTTTCAATTTTCAATCTCAGCCATTGAGAGCTATTGTATTATTTGCAATGCACTTGACATTGTGCATAAATTTAAAAATAATAAAAATTTAGAAATGCATATTTAGTAGAATATTTTGGTAAATGTGTATTGGTTAGCATTAGTAACACCATTTGGGGGTGTACTAGAGTTATTCAATATTCACTAATTAATACGCGTTTCTAGATTTTTATTCTTATTCTTTTTGAATTTATGCACTAGAGTGCACAATGCTAGGGATGAAACTATAGGAATATAAGGAACTTTCTTAATCAACATTTACAACTTACGAGTTATAGGGACCACCAGCTACATTAATTATCTCCCACCGGAATATAGAGAGTATCATATTCGTAATACATGGGAAGGCTATTCGTTTGTTCTATCTGTTGCTTTTCTTAATAAAAGTTTCTATGGAGAAAACGGGCACATGAGCTATCATCTTGATAGCTTTTCACACATACAATGTCATTTTGAGTTTTAGAGGTGAAGATACCTGTAATAATTTTACAGGATATTTATATAACAGTTTAAAGAAAATAGGTATTCGCACTTTCATAGATGAATTGAATCTTAAGAAAGGAGAAGAAATTTCTCCAACAATTGCTAAAGCCATTGAAGGCTCAAAATTTTCACTCGTTGTGCTCTCAAAAAATTATGCATCTTCTACATGGTGCTTAAATAATTCTTAAGATGAAGTATTGTGGGGATTGGGGAAGCTCTGGAGGAAAGCAATCTCATTAAAGGATAATACACTAAACATCTTCCTCGGTGTGATGGAATTAAAGTTTGGACTTAACACTGATACTGTGTTACAATTTTTCATTTGTGTTGGGATTAAGAGTGGAAGAGAGAAAAGAGAATGAGAAAGTGGAAGCATAGATTTGCGTCTAGATTGGATAGCTCTTAGTAGCTATATAATCACTATCTTGGATGGTGTATTATAAAGAACCCATTTGGTGGTATATTATATATAGAGACTAACCCTAAGCTAACAATATACTAACACCCTAGGTTACTTGCACTTTAAGTTGAAGTACTTAGTTTTTACAAGAGGTTTGTCTTGTTACATTGAAACTAGATTACAATGGACTTAGGACAAGGGCCTTGATATCTCTAATCCCCCTCTCAACCTTAAGGTGGACATTTGAAGATGCCTTGAGTTTGAAATGAGAAATTATGAACGAAAACATGAGCATGAAGGAACAAATAGAATGAAAAATTTAGTGAGCACGATGTAGAGTAGAACTTGTTATACAATTGTAGTAGCCGCAAATGATGATTGTTAGCGGTGGATGGAGGTCATAAGATAGCTACTGTGGTTGGAGGATGGTTACATCAATTCCCTTGGGGACATCAGGACATCAACATAGGATTAGTGGCTTAAGGATGACACAATGCATGCAAGACAGACATCGGTGGTCATAAAAGAGCAGTGGTCGAAGTAAAATATCAACAATGACCAAAGGAGAGCAACATTGTTTGACAAAAGACGTTGGCTAGGGATATCATCGCAAGAGGCGGAAGAAATTAGTTGAAGACAGTAGTTGTACCGAAACACATGAGAGAGTTGGCAACCTTTGGGGAACCATACAAGGGGTTGATGGTGAGATATAGCATTGATAGCATATTAGAATTTATGTTTGGGATTAAGAGAAAGCAAAAACACATAGGAATTAATATGGTTTGACCTAACGCAATTGTTAGGGGAACGAGTCTAGAACTCTACTTAATGGGTCACCCATTGATCACTATTGTTGTGTATTCCCTTGACAAATGAAATACCATAATGAGTATGTTTTTTTGAGAATACCATAATGAGTATTTGAAATAGGATAATCAACAATGTGGAGGAGATTTTTTTTCTTTATAAAGATAAATAAGGAAGGAGCAATAGTGTTCATACTTCATACATAATATAAAAGTGAGTTTAAAATTATACTGTACAAATCTTATTTTTTAATTGCTTGGAACGGAAAAAGAAGTTCAGTAGGCCTTCTAGGCTTCTACCTCCAACGTGTTATTGCTCTATCAGGTTTTTGTCCATTTGCGGAAAATACCCCACTGCTGCCTCCCGTAAGTGTCTGGATTGCTTTTGCATTAAAGAAATATTAGCCCAATAGTGGTGAAGGGGATTCAGTAACAACTCGCTAAAGTTAATCTTCCGTGGTTCTTCTCAAAAAAAAAAAAGAGAGAAGAAGATTAATCTACCGTGAAGTAGAGGCTAGTCGAGTCAGTCAATACACGGGTCAAGACGCGGGTCAACAAGTCAAACCGCGTGGGATGATGTGGCCTAGAGCTGACGTCAAGCAAGTTCATATCTGGTGCGTACGGCGCGTGCTAGCGCGTTTCAACTCCAATGGAGCTTAAACTTCCGCGATCGAGTAAATCGGATGATACGATCACGTTGGTGCCGGCAAGATCTGGATGGAAGCTAGTAGCGCGTGGTCGTGTGTGGCGGTTCACCGAAACTTTGTGCGGCGCGCGTGAGGTCTGATGGGGCCGATTTAGGTGGGATTTGGTTTTGTACGGATTTGTGATTTTTAATGATATCAGATTGAGTCCATGCGACGGCGTTGCTCCTGGGCAGCGGAAGAAGACCGTCGAAATAAGTTAGGAACTTTGGTAATATGCTCAGAAGCCGGCTGATATCATATAGGAATTTTCCTAGCAACTGTTGGATAGTTAACCCATTTACCTTTTGCCTTACTAATTGACTCCTACAGTCCTGAAAACTATCTACATATATATATATATATATATATATATGACTCACTTCACATTTCATACTTAAGAGGGCTTGGTTTTGGCAAACGTATTACAAGCTACCCACTTACCTTTTGCTTAAAAAAAAGAAAAAAAGAAAAAAAAGTTACAAGCTACCATGGCGATGTCTTCTTATACATACGATGTCTTTTTGAGTTTCAGAGGAGAAGATACTCGTAAAACTTTTACGAGTCATTTATATAACAGTTTGAAGAAAATGAAAATTCGAACCTTCATGGATGAAAGGGAGCTTAAGAAGGGAGAAGAAATTCCTCCAACACTTACTAAGGCCATTGAAGAGTCAAGACTCTCAATTGTTGTCATCTCAAAAAATTATGCATTTTCTGCATGGTGCTTGAATGAACTTAAAAAAATTGTTGAGTGTAAGAATACAAAGGATCATATTATTAAACCCATATTTTTTGAGGTGACACCGTCTGATGTACGAGACCAAAAGGCGATGATTGGAGAAGCATTGGCTAAACACAAACAAAATTTCAGCATGGAAAAGGTGCAAGAATGGAGGAAAGCTCTCCACCAAGTTGCCAATTTGGCAGGATGGACTACAACGGATAGGTAACTACTCCTCTGCCAATGTGAACACAAAACATGTTTAATAATTATTCAATCTCATCAGTAATCATTGCATAACAATTTTATGACTAAAGCAAACATTAATTGTGCGTTTGGACTACATTTCTGGGTGCTGCATTTGCGTTTCCCCTTTTTTTTTATTTTTTATTTATTTATTTTTTATGCACGAGTTTCAGGAGGCACTATGCAATGTTCAGTGGGTTTTGTGCACTGTTCACAGACTCACAAATACTTTATTAAAAAAAAAGCATTAAAAATGGGTTTCACAATACTATTTACACATTTAAAATTTATTTTGCTATAGTGTTTTCAATTTTCAGTTTTCAGCAAAATAAGCGATATCTAAATGGACTCTAAAAGAGATTGAGATTTGATGTAATTAACAATTGCATCGTGCAATTCACCCTCACCCTCTCTCAATTTTTTTTTTTTTAAATTTTTAAATTTATTTTTTTTACTTTAACTCATTACTTTAACACATAATGATAGTTATTACTATAATAAAATATAGTTACTATACTTTAGCTTTAATTCATAAAGCTAAAATGATCAGTTATCAATTAAGTTCATTGACCACAATACATCATTGGCATGATAGTTACTCTATAAGTACATAATTCTTGTGAGGTGGAGGGTAAGGGCTAGAGTAAGAGAGAGTTTCATGCACATATACATTTAAATTAGACTAGAGTAGAATTCTATTTTGTACAAAATAATAATAATAATAATAATAATAATAATAAAAGTCAAGTACAATTTTGTATGGAATTTCTGTGGCTAAGTCTAATGTAATACAAGTTTTTCATGTCTTTATATTGGCAGGAGTCAATCTGATGTGATCGAAGAAATTGTTAAAGATATTAACATTCAAGTAAAGCGTGTACCGGTCATATCAATTCCTGAATACCTGGTTGGAATTGATGCTCACCTCAGCAAGATTGAATCGCATTTGGATATCAAAAATCCAAATGAGGTTCGCATGTTAGGGATCTATGGACCTCAAGGAGTAGGGAAGTCAACGCTTGCCAAAGTTTTTTATTACAAGCATTTGTCTGAATTTGAATGTTGCAGCTTTGTAGAGTGCATCAGAGAAAGGATCAAAGGAAAACATGAAATAGTTGAAGTACAAAAAGTTCTTCTTTCTGAAATCTTGGGAGATTCGAGTTCGATTGCATTTTACAACCGGGAGGAAGGAGCTAAAATGATAGAGGATGTGCTTTCATCTAAAAGGGTTCTTTTAGTTCTTGATGATGTGGATGATAAACAGCAGTTAGAAAAGCTAGCAGGGGGATTTCATTGGTTTGGTCCTGGAAGCAGAATCATTATAACAACACAGAAAGCAAAATTGCTACATAATTATAAAGTACATTTTACCCATGAGATGAAGGGGATGAAAGAAGTTGAAGCTGTTCAGCTCTTTAGCTGGCATGCTTTTAAAAGAAATGAGCCTGATCAATGTAGCAGGGAACTTACAAACGCTATTGTAACTTACACTAAAGGAATTCCATCAGTTCTGGTAAAATTGGGTACTGATTTGTTTTCTGAAAGAATGAATTATCAACAAAGTGAAGTAGATGGGGAAAATAAACAGGTAGGACTAAAGTGTACCCCAGCATGGAACATGCTAAAAGAAATGTTCAAGCAGGGACGGGAGTTTAATGTTGAAACAAGAAGACTGGGCATGTCATTGGAACAAATTTTGAGAGAATATATGGAACCTCTGGACATGAATGTACAAGAAGAGTGCTTTGAGGTAGAGAGGAAAGATGATGACTTTAAGCTCAAGCAATTAGAGACCGAAGAGGGGCACGAAGAGGAAAGTGAAGACCCCAAGACCTTTCCTAGAACTATGGCCTTGTTGTTTCAAGCCTTCGCTTTTATAATTAGTGTTTCATTGATTTTTTATTTTTTATTTTAGGCAAAACAACTGTATTTAATTTTTCTATAATATATTTTTGAATTGCATTGAAGTTGTTGTGAACTTTATCATTTTTTATCTAATTTCTCTCCCTTTTTATTTTTGCCTCCATATATTAGGTACTTCTGCTGAATAAAGGTGATGAAATGAATAGAATTAGATAGTAGAAATGTAGAATGGTGGAAAAAAAAAATGCGTGTAGCACTTTTATATGCAAAGGGACTTATGGAGCTTAACCCAATTTAGTTGGCATCATAAGAGTTAATTGAATAAAGTGTAGTTACATTGTTAGATGTTTTTGCTACTTTAAAGGCTGCTGACATGTGATTTAGCTATCTCAAATCTGCGGATCATCATTTTAATAAGAGCAAAAAGTATTAGATTACTGTTAGATTAGAAGTTAAGATTGGCATTATTGATGATTTTACATAATTGGATTGTTCATGTGATCTCTAGTTTATATCATGGTTTTAAAACCCGAATCGTTCATTGAACCATAAAAGAGAGAGGTTCAAGAATTTTTTAGGTTGAATCGAGGTTAAACCGTGGTCGAAAGATGTCATAATTAATTTAATAATTATTTAAAATATAAATATTTATATTAAATTAGTACAAATATTAAAAAAATTAACTAAAATAGTGCAATTAATTATAGAGATCTATTATTCCTTTGTAGAAACAAAGAAATGTATTTTCTATAACATAACTTTAAGAAATATTAAATCCTAGTATTTTTTTATGTTGATTAGTTAAATTTGTGATAATATCTAATAATATAATAATTAGAAATATATATATATATATATATATAATAGTATTTGTGTACTTGTGTTGCATGTCCGCAACGTGGCACTTATAAAATTACGAATGCATTAATTTTTTTTTTTTTTAAGTGATGAGCGGATGATATTTGTATTGCATTGCATGTCTACAACGTGGCCCGCTAGGAATATAAGAATCAATTATTTTCTTTAAAATAAAAAGCGAGCAAAACATAAAAAGTTAAAAACTTCAACCACTAGCAAAGCAAGCAAAACGTGGCAACTCCAATAAATTCTCCCACCTACTCCACCTCCTATCCCACTTGACCACTTTTATTTCTTTACTTTTGCAAGGAAGTCAATCTCGTATCGGGGAGTTGTACTAGTTTGATCAGTAGAACAATATATTTTGGTACCGATCAATATAAGAGTACCGTTTCGAGTTTACCGCTAATTTTATATATCCTTACATGAATTGAAATTCCTTTAAGTATATATATAGACAAATATTTAAAAATATTTAGATTTAAATTTATTGAAATTCCTTTAAGTATATATATAGACAAATATTTAAAAATATTTAGATTTAAATTTATTTATTTTTTTATACGTTGGTTGGTCAAAATCCATATAATTTGTAGGTTTATACTTATTCTTCTTACATTTTTTTTTTTAAAGATATGCTTGTACTTGAGAAAAAAGATATGGTAGTAGAATTTATCTAATAAGAAAAAAGAAAAAAAAAAAAAGAGTGGTTGTAAAAAATTTTAAATTGCCATTTGTAGTTATCCAAAGTTATCGTGAATTACAAACTTCATTTATTTGTTTAAAGTTGGATGGCAGTAAAAAATTTAAGTCTAACGTGTGGCAGTAGTATTAGTGTGTGCTGTCAGTGGGTGTATTAGTGTGTTGTCATTCAAGGGCACACTGAACAAAATTAAAAGGAGCTTTTTTGGCTATGAAATGAAAAAGTAAAATAAAGAGTAAAGACTAGAGAAAGCCAGTGGCAGAGAGCGTCTGGTCCAAGCTTTGAGCGGAGAAGAAGTCTTTAAGCGAAGAAGAAGAAGATGATGAAGAAAAAGAAGAGATCTAAATTGATGGATTATTGGCGAAATGAAATTTATTATCAGATCTCCTTCTGATCTTTGTTCTTCTTCGTGTTCTTTCATTTCTTCTAGATCTGATCATAACTTCATACTGGTGTTTTGGCCAAAATTCACCGGAAAAGCTGAAACAAAAAGAAACCGTCCAAACCTCAAAAACCAGTCACAATTCTCAGAACCGTATGGTTCGACCACGGTTCGCATGGGTCCCTGCTTTTTTCACATAGAGCGGTTCTTGTAGCTAAAAAAATTTGCAAAACTGAGAGGTTCATTGTTTTTCTGGCTGGACCGTACGGTCTGGTCTGGATTTCAAAATTATGGTATATATATGCACCTTGTTGTGTACATGCAAGCAAAAGTGCTACCCTTTTACAGTTAGCAGGGGCGGCTCCAGGATTTTTGTCTAGGGGGTTAATAAGAAACTTTAGTAGAAGATAAATCTTGAATAATAGATGAACCTTGCGGCCTACAGAGTTTATTTATTACAAATTTGTCTATTGTTCTAGCAAAAGAATAAAACATAAACTATAAGATCATTTGACATATTTTTTTATAATGTAATAAACATATTAATTATTGTTGTTAGTTGATTTTTTTGCAATTTTTTAATTTATAAGTTTACAATTCTTTAAATATTTTATATGTTTATTGAAAGTGTTAAAGTATTAACCCACCCACATTGCCAACAACTACTCATAAGTTAGTCAAATAGTCAAAGTGCAAAAGACAAACTCAATTATGACTACACATAGCCAACAACTACTCACAAGTCAGTCAAATAGTCAAAGTGCAAAAGACGAACTCAATTATGACTGCACATAGATTCATAGAAACTAATGTAACAGTGACTACACAATTAGACACGTATATGGCTCAAAACTTAATTAAAAAAATACAAAACACTATAACCCATATACACCATATGGCAAGACATCAAACATGTGAGTAAGAGGTGGAGCTTCGAAGAAGACACATTGTTGAGGGCCATTTTTTGAGAAGTCATAAAGGAGAAAAGAAGCCTAGCAACACATACCGAAAAGATAGAAAACAAGAACCATTAAATCCAAGCGGCAAAAATAATGGATCACAGGTCCATAAAATAAATAAATGGGCATTGAGAAAGCAAATGGGCTCAAAAGAGCCTGGATAGAGAGAAATAACGAATAGCAAACTCATGGGTAGTGTACGATGTGGAAAAGTAAGAATGGGCCATGACAGGCCCAAAGCAATGCAAACAAAGAGAGTAGGGGATTGATGGCAAGCCTACAAACCCCAAAGATGAGAATGAGGTAATTGAGCCGAGGAAGCCCAAAGAAGTTAGTAAAAGCTTATGAGAACACAAAATTAGGAAAAAGAGCTGAGGAAGCCCAAGGGAAGCAAATGGGCCAAGGATGCCCAAGAGAAAACAAAAGGGATATAGGAGCCCATAAGTAAGAAAACCCATGGTCATGCTAAGCTATTGGGAAAAGGAATACATGGCAAGCCTAAAAAGGGCTCGGCAGGATCAAGTCAATACAGCAAGAATGACAAAGTAATATGGCAGGACATGATGGCAATCAAGAAATAGGTTGGAAGAAATGTGAAGCCTAGTGTCAAATGAAGCCCAGCCCCTAAAGGGAACAGGGAATTATAAAACGACCCACATAAAAGGACGAAGAATGAATGGTAAACTGTGCAAACAAAACTCTAGACTGCAGCAAACGCATGAGCAGCAGGCAGATTTTGGACATACATGAAAGGGAAGCACGCGCAAAGCCCAGGCACCATCAGCCTATACCCAGCCAATATGGGACGTGGTGGGGTCATGGGTCAGAGGTAAGGGGGGGTATGGTTTAGTGGTGGGGAGAGGGGAAAAGACTTATTCTGCGGCTCTCGTTCAAGCTCTTTTGAGGGGTATGTCTTGCTGGGATGACAGACCACCCAAAAGAAGCAAGGTTAAAGGAGGAACCGTTTGGTGCATGCCTTGAGGGATAGAGAGAGAAAGCACCTACACCGTGGCAGGAGAGTGTGCCACGACAAACTAATGAATAAAACAACCTGCCTTTGTCTGGTAAGGGGAAGTGGCACATAGATGAACCCTTGGTGGTTGGCAAGTACACTCGGACCAGACAAAGGTGGTTAAGGGGCAAAGTAGTAAAATCTGGTCGCAGTAGGCACTATAAGAAAACCCTTGTCGTGCCCAAAAAGGGGATTGAAAAACAGGGGAGGATCACGAAATAAAATAGAAAGAAAGTAAAAACAAGGAAAAGAAAACAGAAAACAAAGAGAGTTAATACGGTGGGCATGCACCAGTAGGTTGATTTTCCTCTCTCCCTCCCAAAATCCTACTCTCTTCGAGAAAAGTAGTAAAAAAGGGATTCCTTTAAGCAATAACCATTCAGGTCCGATTCCCTCAAAGTCATTAATCTCCACGGCAAGATCTTTTCTAGGAGATTAGTTGCATTGAGAGGAAGTGTTCTTCCTCTTTGGTCTTTGCCTCTATGGACCGAACTTGACTTGATTCATATTTATTCTTGATTAACTCATATTATTACTTATTTTTTTATAAAAGTCATTGTTATCACTGTGATTATGTTTCATAAGTAGGGATTGTTCGGTCATTTTCTATAAAATAAAAAAAAAAAATCAGTGGACTCTCTTTTGTTGTTGTTATATCAGTTTGCCATAATTCATTTAAAACAGCTCTGCCTACCGTAAGTACAGTCCTAGCAGACGAGACATAGTTTGTGCACAAGCCGGCCCAAATTGAGTTGCAGTTGGACCGGTCTCAACTCTCTTACTCAGAATACTCGAGCCCATTACTGCAGGAGGCAGCCCAACTCAACGCATAGCACAAAAAAGGCCCCTACACACATGAACAAAGATAAATACAAAGCAAAAACACACTTACAGTGAGAGAGAGAGAGATATGGAGGCAGCAATTAAGAACATAGATTGTCAAAACCAAATCCAGGCAACATATCAAGCGGCAATTAAGTGGCAACGGCGGCAAATCGTAGGGCTAAGCAGTGGCAGATTTTGTGTGTGAAGCATAGGTATTTCCTTTGGGTTTGGAGAGTAAAGAAGGATAGTGGGAGTTTTTGAGGCTACGCAACGGCAACTACTAGGTTTTATTTGGCCTTATTTTTATGATTTTTTAAAACTTTATTTATGGGCTTTGTATTTCTGAAATTAAAGACTGAAATTTTCTATTGGACTTTTTTTTTTTTTTTTCAAAGTTTAAGCTAGGCTTTAAATAAAAAGGGTTAGGTTTGAAGGTGAGGGTGTGCAAATTTGTATTATCAAGGGTTCAAAACAATTTTTAATAAAAATATTACATAAAAAAAAAAAAAATCGGACGTAGAGACGCCCTTGACAATTAGGCCATACTTTAGAAGTGCCTCAAGAAAATTGAACACATCATTTATATTTCATGTGAGTGTAGCCATGCTTGTGCTGACTAGCAATGCTTCGTCACCTATTGGGTGACTAAATTAGTGTTTTGTCACCCTAGATCCCACTTTGAGTGACGAAATATTTTGTCACCATAGACATCTGCGCTGCACCTATAATTTTAATTGGCGCTAGTTTTTTCTATGGCCTACAATGACGAAAGGAAGTTTCATCACTAACTGAAATTGTGGGGGGAAAAAACCCAGAACTACTTAATGGGCCCGGGACACCATGTTAAGGACTATTATATTTTCGAGGAGTAATAGGTGGTTGGGGCAGCCCATCTGAAGCAGGAAGCCCAGAAGTAAAGGGGGAGTACCGTCCGAAGAGGTCACTACTGGTCCGAAGATGTCTTACTCCTCGGCCACAAATAGCCTTGATCAAACAAACATGTGGAAGGTCCGAATAATCTTCCTAACAATCCCAATGATAATGATAAGTTTTGGGTGGATCCGGAGATGATCAGAACTAAAAAATATCTAAAGGAAAAGCTGCTACCACCGTATTTAATGCACTGCAACAGCTTTTCTAGCCGCATTTATGTGGAGAAGACCCCTGAACAGTGTAATCTCGGCTACCGCCACTCACAAAGATCTAAAGTAGACACATGACGTAACATGCACTTGAGTAGATACGCAGATGAAGAACAGGTGGACGATGGAGATGATAGGAGAGGATGCTATATAAAGAAGAAGGGTCCCTGATAATAGGGGACGGAGGGGAGAGAAAAAAGAAAGAAAGAAAAGCTTTACTGTAGCTCTGAATGTTGCAATTACTGTTCACTTAATAAAACATCTCTTCGGACATTCATTCATGGAGTTGTTCATGCATTATTTCATGTTATCATCATTGCAATTAACCTAGCCAACCATTGTTTACTTCATAACCAGCCTAGCTCTTTCGCCCACTCTCTACAAATTTATTGTCCTGGGTTCGCTAGGCCTTCAACCCATATCTTTTGGGCTTGGGCTATAAAAACAGACCCTACAATTGGCGCCATCTGTGGGAAGAGCTTGTGCAGGGGTGAAGACAACAGTAGGTGATGGCTGGACACGGTCAACAAGAAGCGGAGTCTAAGGCATCTCAGCACGTTGACCCTTTTCTTAACCTGGAGCGAAGACAGGACCGCGAGGGTAGCGTACACACCATGCCCCCTGGTCAGAACCAATCACATGGGGGGAGTCACATGTCCCATGCAGAGAAGAACCGAGATTTGCAGCGGGAGATTGAAAAGCTAAAAAGGGAGTTACGCCATGCAAAGAGGAAACGGGCTCCCTCGTACTCTGATGAGGACCTTGATGACGAGCTGGACGTCACTTATCAACATAAATCCAGGACACCAGCCAGCGAGTCCTATACCTATGAAGAAGAATCTCATTGCAAGGGGCAACGCAAAAATCCATCACGTGGAGACGTGGGAAACGACGCCATGAGCAGGGCTCTAAACTAGATTTCTAGGTCACCCTTCACGCGCAGGATTGAAGAGGCGAGACTTCCTCGGCGTTTTAATCAACCAACGTTCACCATCTACAACGGTAAAATAGACCTCGTGGAACATGTGAGTCATTTTAACCAGAGGATGGCTGTCTACTCCAGGGACGAAGTGCTGATGTGTAAGGTCTTCCTTTCCAATCTTGGGCCAGTTGCCATGAGATGGTTCGATGGGCTGAACCCAAATTCTATCAGCTCTTTCAAAGAGCTCACCCAAGCTTTTGGTTCACGATTTGTCACCTGCCGAAGAGTGGCCCGACCTTTGTCTTCTCTACTGTCTTTGAGCATGCAGGAAGGAGAAACATTGAAGGTGTATTCGGATAGATATTGGGAGATGTTTAATGACATAGAGGGCAATTTTGATGCAATGGCCCTAGAAACGTTTAAGCTCGGCCTCCCTACTGATCATGGTTTAAGGACATCCTTGTCTGGTAAACCCGTTACTAGCATGCGTCAACTAATGGACCGCATTGAGAAGTATAAGAGAGTTGAAGAAGACCAACAACAAGGAAAAGGCAAGGAGAAGGTTATCCCCTAGGAGATGAGGGATTTCAAGTCGGATCGATACACCAACAGCAAACCGAGGAGAGATTTTCTTGCGCAGTCAGGAGCAGCCAATCCCCAGACTGTCAACACCGTATTCAGAGACCCAGTCCATTAAGTTTTAGAAAAAGTCAAGAACGAGCCGTTCTTTAAGTGGCCGAACAAGATGGCAGGGAATCCTGACAGACGTAATCACAACCTCTACTGCCAATACCACCAGGATCATGGGCACACGACTGAGGACTGCAGGAACTTGTGGGTTCATTTGGAATAACTAGTCGGCGAAGGGAAACTGCGACATCTCCTACATCACACCAGTGGCCGAGGAGGTCCGATGAGTGCGGAGTTCCGGAGGGATAATCCTCTAAAACCCCCTCTGGGAACTATCAATGTTATCTTTGCAGCCCCATGGAGAACCGGATCCTGGCCATCCAAGGTCATGTTGGTGGATCGGTTACCTGCGGGGGAATCCGGCCAGGGTCCGAAGAGGTGCAAACCGGATGATCAACTAGTTTTAGGTTTCTTGGACGTGGACAAGGTGGGCACTGTCCAGCCTTATGATGATGCGTTGGTCGTCACCCTCAGAATTAGGGGGTATGATGTGAAACGGGTGATGGTTGACCAAGGTAGCGCTGCAGAAATAATGTACCCTGATCTCTACAGGGGGCTGAACCTCAAACTTAGTGACTTAACACCATATAGTTCTTCGCTGATTAGTTTCGAAGGAAGAGTTGTTACCCCGAAGGGCCAAATACGACTACCTGTGCAGACTGGCTCAGAGGTTGTGGAGGTGGATTTTATAGTTATGGACGTCTTTTCACCCTATACAGCAATTGTAGCCAGACCTTGGCTGCATGCGCTAAGGGCGGTTTCTTCCACCTTACATCAAAAAATCAAATACCCATCCGAAGGCCAGGTTTGCAAAATTCGAGGAGATCAATCCGTAGCTAGGCAATGCTTAGTGGCTGCCATTCAACATGAGCTAGGAGCCGAGTCGTCAACCAGGGGCTTATAGCAACCAAAGCACCAGTCATCGCCTACTGAAGATACGGACAAGGGCACAGGGTGCGAAGATTTGACAAAAGTCATCATTGGGGATAATCCTGAAAAATTCTTTCAAGTCGGATCCCAATTGCCGTTGCAAGAAAAAGAGGAGTTAGTGCAACTTCTTAAGGAAAACTTCGACGTATTCGCTTGGAACGCTTATGAAGCCCCTGGGGTGGATCCAGAATTTATATGCCACCATTTGAAAGTAAACCCCATGATTACCCCTAAGAAGCAGCCTCCTCGGCGCCCATCTAAGGAACACGCTGAAGCAGTCAGAGAAGAAGTAGTAAAGCTCAAACAAGCTGGGGAAATTAAAGAGGTTTTCTACCCAGAGTGTTTGGCAAATACTGTGGTGGTGAAGAAGAAGAGCGGAAAATGGCGAGTATGTGTGGACTTCACCGACTTAAATAAGGCATGCCCTAAAGATCCATTCCCCATGCCTAAAATTGATCGGTTAGTAGATGCCACCGTCGGACACCCCCGAATGAGCTTTTTGGACGCGTTCTAAGGCTATCATCAGATACCCTTAGCCCTGGAAGACTAGGAGAAGACTGCTTTTGTGACTCCCACGGATAACTACCACTATAAGGTGATGCCGTTCGGTTTAAAAAATGCGGGTTCTACTTACCAAAGGATGATGACGAGGATGTTTGAACCACAGCAGGAAGAATATTGGGATTTATATAGATGACATTGTGGTGAAGAGCAAAATGGTGGCCGAGCACGTGAAGGACCTAGAAAGCACCTTTGAAGTTCTCAAGAAGTACAAGCTACGCTTGAACGCTGCTAAGTGCTCGTTTGGTGTGGGGTCAGGCAAGTTTCTAGGATATATAGTGACTCACAGGGGAATTGAGGTCAACCCTGATCAGATAAGGGCCATCAATGAGTTACAAGCTCCTCGAAATCCCAAGGAGGTTCAGAAACTGACAAGGATGATGGCGGCCCTGAATCGATTTATCTCTCGATCAGCGGATAGGTGTTGGCCCTTCTTTTCCCTGATTACCAAGTGGAAAGGGTTCGAGTGGACAGAAGAGTGTGCTGTGGCCTTCCAACAATTGAAAGATTATCTAGCTCGACCACCAATCATGTCCAGCCCTGAGCCCGACGAGGTCTTGTTTGCGTATATCGCTGTAGCTACCCATGCTGTAAGCTTGGTACTGATCCGAGCAGATGGCAGTGTGCAGAAACCCGTTTATTGTGTAAGCAAGTCGTTGCATGAAGCCGATGTCCGTTATTTACCGTTGGAAAATGCTATTTTAGCAGTGGTGCTTGGTACACGAAAGCTCCCACATTATTTCCAAGCCCATATAGTCGTCATTCTCACCCAGCTTCTGCTCGGGGCTATACTCCGAAGTGCAAACTACACTGGAAGAATTACAAAATGGGGGACGATCCTAAGGGCTTTTGATATCAAGTATATGCCATGCACCTCGGTCAAGGGCCAGGTGCTTGCTGATTTGGTAGCCGAGTTCACGAAGCCCCGACTAGAAGAAGTAAAGCTGACATTAGACATGGATGAAAAATTGGTTGGCATGATTTCTCAACAAGGTTCTTCCCATTGGGAGGCGTACGTGGATGGTGCTGCAAACCAGAGAGGCTCTGGAGTAGGGCTAGTGCTGATATCCCCCGAGGGAATCATTATTGAAAAAGCATTAAGGCTGGGCTTCTCGGCAACAAATAATAAGGCGGAATACGAAGCCCTATTGATGGGAATGAGTATGGTCCAAAAGATAGGGGGAAAAGCAGTAAAGGTATTCTCGGACTCAAGGCTGATTGTGGGTCAAGTACAGGGGGAGTTTGAGGCAAAGGACGAAAGAATGCAGGAATACTTGAGCCGAGTTAAACATCTGCAGTCAGGGTTCGAGTCTTTCAGCTTGCTGCATATTCCTAGGAATAGTAACTCACACGCTGACTCCTTGGCCACTCTAGCCACCTTTTCGGCACAAGGTTTGCCGAGAGTTATCCTCGTCGAGGACTTGCATAAACCTACCGAAGCAGGAAAAGAAGTAGTTCAAGTACATCAGGTCAGGGCTGGACCCAGTTGGATGGACCCTTTAGTTAAGTTTCTAAAGGAAGATATCTTGCTTGAAGAAAAGGGAGAAGCCGATAAAATTCAGAGGAAAGCAACCAGGTTCTGGTTGTCTGAAGATCAGAAACTATACAAACGTTCCTATTCAGGACCGTACTTGTTGTGTATGCATCCTAAAAAGGCTGAGCTGTTATTAGAGGAACTGCATGAAGGAATCTGTGGAAGCCACACTGGAGGTAGATCCTTGGCTCATCGAGCCATCACTCAAGGTTATTGGTGGCCAAACATGCAAAAAGAAGCCCTGGACTATGTTAAAAAATGTGATCAGTGTCAGCAATTTTCCCCACACATTCATCAGCTAGGGGGGACTCTCAACCCGCTATCCAGCCCATGGCCTTTCGCCCAATGGGGTTTGGATATCGTGAGACCATTTCCTAAGGCTGCAGGAAATAAGAAATATCTGCTGGTCGGCACTGACTACTTCACCAAGTGGGTCAAAGCAGAACCTCTTGCCAACATCCAAGACGTAGACGTGCAAAGGTTTGTGTGGAAGAGTATAGTTACTCGATTTGGAGTCCCATGTATTCTCATCTCGGACAATGGCTTGCAGTTTGATAGCAAAGCATTTAGGAGTTATTGTAGCGAACTGGGGATCATGAATAGGTACTCCACCCCAGCTTATCCCCAGGGTAATGGCCAGGCCGAAGCTGTCAACAAGGTCATTGTGAATGGCTTGAAAAAGAGATTAGATGACACGAAGGGTAAATGGGTAGAAGAATTGCCACATGTGCTTTGGGCTTACAGAACTACTCCACGTAGGTCTACTAGAGAGACCCCCTTCTCAATGACCTACGGGGCTGAAGCTGTCATACCTTTGGAAACTGGGTTCCCGATGTTGAGAACTAGCTCATTTAGTCCAACGGGTAACAATGAACAGCTAGAGAAGAGTTTGGACCTAATTGATGAAAGGAGGGAAAATGCAATGGTCCGACTAGCGCATTACCAACAAAAGTTTAAACAGGGCTACGACGCCAACGTAAGGCTCAGACCTCTGGAACCTGGTGATCTGGTACTGAGAAAGGTGGTTGGCACTGCAAAGAACCCAGCTTGGGGAAAATTAGGGCCTAATTGGGAAGGGCCATATCGTATTACTTCAGGAGCTAGCATTGGGGCATATTTCCTTGAAGACCTGGACAACTATGTGATACCACGCCCATGGAATGTAAATAACCTCAAAAGGTATTATTATTAATCAAACTTTTCTTTTAATCAGCATATCGATCTGTCACGATTTCTTTAAGTGTTTAAACTTAAATCCATTCATGCCTGTAGTCCTCGGACTAGATGATATGGGTTAGTTAGCACTCTGTCACTTTTTCTTTAAGTGTTTAAACTTAAATCCATTCATGCCTGTAGTCCTCGGACCAGATGATATGGGTTAGTTAGCATTCTGTCGCGTTTTCTTTAAGTGTTTAAACTTAAATCCATTCATGTCTGTAGTCCTCGGACCAAATGATATGGGTTAGTTAACACTCCGCTACGATTTCTTTAAGTGTTTAAACTTAAATCCATTCATGCCTATAGTCCTTGGACCAGATGATATGGGTTAGTTAACACTTCGCTACGATTTCTTTAAGTGTTTAAACTTAAATCCATTCATGCCTGTAGTCCTCGGACCAGATGATATGGGTTGGTTAACACTCCGCTACTTTTTCTTTAAGTGTTTAAACTTAAATCCATTCATGCCTGTAGTCCTTGGACTAGATGATATGGGCTGGTTAACACTTCGCTACTTTTTCTTTAAGTGTTTAAACTTAAATCCATTCATGCCTGTAGTCCTCGGACCAGATGATATGGGTTGGTTAGCACTCCACTACGATTTCTTTAAGTGTTTAAACTTAAATCCATTCATACCTGTAGTCCTCGGACCAGATGATATGGGTTGGTTAACACTCCGCTACTTTTTCTTTAAGTGTTTAAACTTAAATATATTCATGCCTATAGTACTCGAACCAGATGATATGGGTTAGTTAACACTCCGCTACGATTTTTTTAAGTGTTTAAACTTAAATCCATTCATGCCTGTAGTCCTCGGACCAGATGATATGGGTTAGTTAACACTCCGCTACGATTTCTTTAAGTGTTTAAACTTAAATCCATTCATGCCTGTAGTTCTTGGACCAGATGATATGAGTTAGTTAACACTCCGCTACGATTTCTTTAAGTGTTTAAACTTAAATCCATTCATGCCTGTAGTCCTCGGACCAGATGATATGGGTTGGTTAACACTCCGCTACTTTTTCTTTAAGTGTTTAAACTTAAATCCATTCATGTCTGTAGTCCTCGGACCAGATGATATGGGTTAGTTAACACTCCGCTACGATTTCTTTAAGTGTTTAAGCTTAAATCCATTCATGCTTGTAGTCCTCGAACCAGATGATATGGGTTAGTTAACATTCCGCTACGATTTCTTTAAGTGTTTAAACTTAAATCCATTCATGCCTGTAGTCCTCGGACCAGATGATATGGGTTAGTTAACACTTCGCTACGATTTCTTTAAGTGTTTAAACTTAAGTCCATTCATGCCTGTAGTCCTCGGATCAGATGATATGGATTAGTTAACACTCCGTTACAATTTCTTTAAGTGTTTAAACTTAAATCCATTCATGCCTATAGTCCTCGGACCAGATGATATGAGTTAGTTAACACTCCGTTACGATTTCTTTAAGTGTTTAAACTTAAATCCATTCATGCCTGTAGTCCTCGGACTAGACGACATGGGTTAGTTAACACTCCGTTACGATTTCTTTAAGTGTTTAAACTTAAACCCATTCATGCCTGTAGTCCTCGGACCAGATGATTTGGGTTGGTTGGCACCCCCTTACGGTTTTCCTAAAACGTTACAACTTAAGCTCGTTCATAGCTTATTAGTAAGTTTTATACTAGCGGTTTCTCTTAATACTAACTTTTTCTTGCATCTTCTGCATGATATGATGAATGAGTTTGGCTATATCGTTATCTCAATTAAAAGTAACAGTCATGTGCAGCAATAACGAGTCATAAAGAATGTAACAGGAGACACAAGAAATAAAAGCAAAAGAGTCTTCATTAATCAAAAGGGAGGCAAGTTTACAAAATCCTCACCAAACAAAAAATATATAGTAAACACAAAATGAGAGGCCCCTAAGTCCCTAAGCTTACCTCTGTGTGACCGAGGAGTCAACAGCTTGGTCTTTGGATTCTGGGAGGGTCTTCTTCTTCTCCGTCAAGGCTTTGCCCTCGTCCTGAGGAGCTTCAACAGGCACGTCAGACCGACCAGATTCCTTTGCAACCTCGAGGCTATCTAGGGGGAATTGGCCGATTGTGGGTGGCTCCGAAACCTCAGGAAGCTGTGTGGGAGGAGGAGGATCAGACCTTGGGAGCACTTGGATTTCAGGATCATAATAAACGCTCCCAGGTAACCTTAGGTTGGAATCGAGGGGGACTCCAGCTGCGTCCAACGCCTTTTGCCAAGTTACATCACAGTAATCTCGGGCAACCGTGGCAAATTGCTCTATAAGCTGGTTCCCAACCTCTTCTACCCCCAGCTGGTAGGCTGCCTTCCTCTCAGCCTCAACTGCCTCCTTTGCCAGCCGAGCATTCTCCTCAGCTACTCGGGCGCTCTCTCTGGCTTTTTGGAGTTCAGCCTTGAAACCCTTCACTAGCTCCCTTTCAGTCGCCAGGTTGATCTCTGACATGCGCAATTGTTTGCGCTGCTCCTCGGCCTAGGTCTCGGCGGTTTTAAGGCCGGCATTGAAGTTGTCCCTTTACCTGGTCATGACTTTAAGCTGCTCGGACGTGCGAGCATACTCCTCCTTCAGCTGGCCAAGAGCTTTCTCCGCCTCGGATTGAGACTGGGCTGCTACTTGGGCCTTAAGGTAGGACTTTTTGTTCCATTCCTCGGCCACATAAATTTGCTGAGTAATCTGCATGACAACATTTTCAGCATAAGGTGAAGAAAGGAAGCAAAGCAAATTGAAAACAGAACCCGAATTAAGAGAGTGAGTCCATTTACCGTGGCCATATCCGTCTTAGGGGATAAAAAGAGCTCCTGCTGGTTAAAATGTTTGTAGGACTCCATATCATAAGGGAGGAGGAGTGGCTGCTGCAGGGCCTCAGCAACATATCTTGCCCTTCCTCCATCATAATTCCTGAGGGATGTATCCCAAGGAATGGAGGCGCCATCCAGCTCCAGCCTTGGGGACCAGATGCGAGGTCCCCCTCCTCGGCGGATATCAGCCTCGAGGACCTCGTCTCGGCTTTCAGTAGAAGAGACCCTTTTTCCTCGAGGCTCTCTCTCCCTCTTCTGTTGTTTGTTTGTTTTTGGTGGCACCCCCTGCTCCCTCTCCTCAGGTTCGAGGGGCCTCTTCTTCTGCAGATTTGGCATGGGCTTCAAGCCGACATCAGGAACCTGAGGAGGCACTGGAGGCAGGGTCACTATTCGTTGAGAGGTCCCAGCGCCCTTCTGCTCGGTCTTTTGGCCCCTATTCCTCATCAGACGTTTCAAATCCGCCATGTCTTCATCCGAAGAGTCGTCGAGGAGGGCAGTTACCAAAAATGGGTGGACACTGGACTGCCTGTCACCTTCTTCCTCAACGTCTGAGACCTCTACCACTTGATTTGCCCCTGAAACTTCCCCCCCGAAGTGGAACTTGTCTATTTGTTCTTCTAGCGAGAAGGTGGAGGAACCAACCTTTTCACCCTCAACCTCTGGTCCGAGGGGAGCTTGCTGGAGTGGCTGGACGAGAGGAGGTATACCCTGAGGGTTTAGGTGTGGTATAGGTGGAAGCTCATACAGTGCCAAAAAACCCTTAAACGCAACGTCAATACGGTTGAGACGTTTGTCTCCATGGATTATCGCATTGCCGACCGGTTGGAAGTCTTTTGGCTTCGCTTTGTACTCTAGGATGAGGGGAGCCGATCGGAGTTGTCCGACCTCGCTTACAAAGATCTCGAACCGTAGCAAAAAGTTGAGCGTGGCGAAGTTTGTAAGGCTGAGCCGAGGAGTGATGTTTCTTTTATCTGTTACAAGTCACAGCAGAGCTTTGTTAGAAACTGGAAAGCAGCAACACAAGAAGAACCAAAAACTGTTAAAATATGAAGATCCTGAGCCTATGGTTAGTGTGCCTAAGTCTAATGTGTCCCACCTGGCTCTCTTGGTCTGGTCGGACAGTGAGGGCCGTCATGCCACGCGCCCGAGATGATCACATAGTCATCCTTCATCCCTTTATTGGATTTGGGGAGGCAGGAAATGAGCCTAACAATGTCGGACTGGGATTTTAAATAATATCTCGCTCCTTGCTGGTTGTGGAACTCATACATGTGCACCACATCGAGCCAAGTGAGCCCCAATCCTAGGTGGCGGTTAAGGTCCTCAATTGCTCCTAGGATCCTAAACATATTAGGCGCGCACTACCAAGGGGTAATCCTATGGTTTCGAAGGTAGCTAATGGTGATAGGGCCCATAGGGATCATCATTCCCCCCTCCAGGAAGGCGATGACCGGAATCACGACTTCCCCCGTTTTCCGATCAGTTAATATTTTCTCCAGAGGGCAATACCTCACACCCACGTTTGGAGGTATGCGGTATGTGGCCCTAAACTTTTCCGACTGGGCAGGGCTGTCTACCAAATACTCGAGTTTTCCCATCACTCAACGGAAAAATAGAGGTACGACGTAGCAGTGAGGAAATGGTCGCTCGAAGGGAAAAATGGACAGCCGAAGAGAAAACTGAAGGATTGAGATGATAGAAACTTATAGGAACTAAACTAGACCCTGGTCTCTGAACTCGCAGAAGGATTCTTGAAAACTCTGGGAAGGATTGAAATCGGCGATTGGAAGAGCTCGGAGCGTTTGTGTGCTTGTTCTTGTGGAATGGTCTGAGAGTTGCAAAGTAAGGAAGAAATGTCTACCTCTGAGATTTTATATGAGGTCAAACGAAGGGGCAGAAGTTATTTCGCCAAAATCCCGAGGAAGAACCCCGTCTGTTGGATCAATAGCCCACCGTTGGATGCAAAGGACAAGGCGCCCCCTGGAGTAATTAATGTAGCGCTTCGGGAATACGGAAAACAACGGCAGCAATGATGGAACGCGCGCATCTATACCTACACACATGCCAAGTCGAATTTTTGTCTGTTTTCAAGCTTTTACCCCATGACCAGTCAAAATCCCATTTTTTCTCTTTGGATGTGAGGGAAAAATTAAGATTTTGAGGGGCTATTATGGGGGGAAAAAACCCAGAGCTACTTAATGGGCTCGGGACACCCTGTTAAGGACTATTATATTTCCGAAGAGCAATAGGTGGTTGGGGCGGCCCATCTGAAGCAGGAAGCCTAGAAGTAAAGGGGGAGTACCGTCCGAAGAGGTCACTACTGATCCGAAGACGTCTTACTCCTCGGCCACAAATAGCCTTGATCAAACAAACGTGTGGAAGGTCCAAATAATCTTCCTAACAATCCCAATGATAATGATAAGTTTTGGGTGGATCCGGAGATGATCAGAACTAAAAAATATCTAAAAGAAAAGCTGCTACCACCGTATTTAATGTACTGCAACAGCTTTTCTGACCGCATTTATGTGGAAAAGACCCCTGAATAGTGTAATCTCGGCTACCGCCACTCACAAAGATCTAAAGTAGACATATGACGTGACATGCACTTGAGTAGATATGCGGATGAAGAACAGGTAGACGATGGAGATGATAAGAGAGGATGCTATATAAAGAAGA
The DNA here is from genome assembly GCF_002906115.3 of Quercus suber. Lineage (NCBI taxonomy): Eukaryota > Viridiplantae > Streptophyta > Magnoliopsida > Fagales > Fagaceae > Quercus > Quercus suber. Next base: position 1,155,408 of record NW_027069570.1, read on the forward strand.
AGGGTCCCTGATAATAGAGGATGAAGGGGAGAGAAAAAATAAAGAAAGAAAAGTTTTACTGTAACTTTGAATGTTGCAATCACTGTTCACTTAATAAAACATCTCTTCGGACATTTATTCATGGAGTTGTTCAAGCATTATTTCATGTTATCATCATTGCAATTAACCTAGCCAACCATTGTTTACTTCATAACCAGCCTAACTCTTTCGCCCACTCTCTACAAATTTATTGTCCTGGGTTCGCTGGGCCTTCAACCCATATCTTTTGGGCTTGGGCTACAAAAACAGACCCTACAGAAATATTTTTAGTGACGAAAATATGATTTTGTCCCCATTTTTATGTATATTTTTTAGTATTTAGTGACAAATTTTTTATTTCCTCAGTGTATGTTGCTATTTGGTGACAAAATTTTTTTCCTCACTAGGTTTTGCCAAATTTGTTGTAGTGCTCACAGTTAGTTAAAAAAAAAAAAAAAAAAAAAAAAAAAAAAAAAAAAAAAAAGGCATAAATGAGATTAAGCATCACTTTTAATACATGAAAAGATTTTCATTAAAGTCTCCCTAATTGAAATGACTACGGTATTGAACTCAGGTTTTTGTTCCCCCAAGTCATTCCCTTATTGCTTCTACGTCAGACTCCAGTATACAACTTCCACTTGCCTCATGCGTCACGCCTCTTCAACTCTCAAGCCTAGGAAGTAGTAGTAGTGAAAAGAGAAAAAGATTAAATCTGAGTGAATAATCCTTACCAAATAAGAAGCTTCATGAATAGTTGAAAGAAGGCCAAAATGCAAAAAAGACCAGCTCGGGTTTGGGTCAGTTGCGAACTGGCCCCATGCACTATTAATGTTATATTATTGACCATTGAGGTTTAAGAATTGTCCAATTAAATTGACCTCTTCAACTTAATTTTGTTAACTATAATTGACAAAAAAATAACATTTGTTGTGCACATCTTATTTTTAAAATAAATTTGTTTATTTAATTTATTTTATAGTACCTTCTCAAAAAAAAAAAAATTATTTTATAGTAAAGTCGTAACATGCACACCAGACAACTATTTTCTATTAGTGAAACTAAGATTGGGTCAATTCTTTTTAAATCTCGGGAATCCATAATACACAATCACTAGCACATAGGTCAGTTTGCAATTGACCAAATATCGGTGGTTTGTTTGTTTGTTTGTTTTTTTTTTTTTTTTTCACATTTTGGCCCGGAAAGAAATTGTTCTCAAACTAAGCTTCTTTCATTTTGGATATTGGTATTACACTTAGATGGTTGGTACTTGGTTCCTTTAGAATGCATCCTGGACCTGGACTCTTCTGTTCATAATGTATTCATTTTTTTGGGCTTTGTTCGTTTAGGTTGGGTTGGTTTTATGACTTTTGTCTGGGTTCGGTTGGTTCATGTTTCCTTTGGTGTAGCGAGTCAATTTAGGAATTAGCTTTGTATGTACTGTTCCCTCTAATCTTTCTTTAAGGTCCTTTTGATTGGATGGATTTTAGATAGAATGAAAAAGAAATGAGAGAAAAGGAGAGAGAAAATGGTTTTTAATTAAGTAATTTCAATTTAAGTTGTTTAACCTACAAATACTTTGACAAATATATAATAAGTTAATAACTAAATAAGAAATCAACTCAAGTTTTTATTTAATTTTATTTTTTAACATGTATTTTGGCCAGTTTCTCGGCCAATTTCGGCTGATTTCAACTGGAATCGGAGCTGAATTGTCCCAAATCGGCATGAATTGGGAAAAAAAAGAAAAAAGAACGCGAATCAGCGCGTCAACTATGAATCGACGTGTCACCGAGTGTCCGATGAAGGTGCGGCGGCCCTAGAGCTGCACCTGTGCTTTCTAGGTGTGTGTCAACAATTTGACTGATTATAGAGGAAATTGACCAACCCAATTTTGAGTAGACGTTTGTTCTTCTGTAGAAAATCTTGCACACTAAAAAAATTGTTACAATTTTTTTTTTCCTGAATTTGTTTGTATTGGAGATTGGGCAACTATTCAGCTATTAAGCATTGAGAGTCTGGACTTAGGCAACAGAAGTAGGAGATTACCGGAAGGCTAGAGCTAGATTGCCAAATGCAGATGGCACATTGTTGATGATCTAGTTTTTTTTACCGTTTGATGGTCAATGTTAATATTCATTAAGCGATATGAAATTAACGAAGAAGATATATAGGGTGTGCATATGGACAACAAAGACAAAGTCATGTTGGGATTTTTGCTATTTCAGAGTCAGGATCGTCCACCACCACCAAATTTCTGAAAGCGATGTGCAATACACCTTGTCTTGCTTTCAGATGATCAATCATCCTTATCTCCACCCCCGTTTCTAATTTGTTCCCCAAGATTATGACTTACACTTCTTCATTGAAATTTTCAGCAAGCTCTAACTGGAGTGCATGATCAAATTGGCATCTAGTGGGAGAAATTGTCACCACTCTCTCAATCTCCTCTCAAGAGTTGCATTAAATTTATAGCAATCCTTGAGGGGGCGTTTGGTTCGGTGTAATGTGCTATTAATGTGATGCACAGTACGATGATGTGACCTTAAATTTTTTTGTTTGTTTTATTTTTTCTAACAATATGATAATTTAAAATTACAAAATATATCACATCAACCTTAATTTTATTATATTTCTAAAGAATGTAATGTTATATTCTTGTATTGAGATTACATTAATGTAAGATTATAATAACAAAATATTACGGCATATTGTAATATTACGGCATATTGTAACATCACGGTGAACCAAACCCCACCCTAAATGTCAGGGAAATGAGAATAATTGAATCATTTTGGCAATCTCTTAAGTGGGACAATTTATATTTGAATTGCATTGAACTAGTGAATTTTATCATTTTCTACCTATTTCTCTCCTCTCTTTTTTCTCTCCATTTATTGGGTAGTTCTGCTGGACAAAGGTGATCAAATCACATGCATATAATTAGATAGAATAGAATGGTGGCAAAAGATGCATGTAGCATATTCCAGCATAATTCAGAGGGACTTATGGAGCTAAATCCAATTTAGTTGGCATTAAATTATAAGAGTTGATCAAATAAAGTGGAGTTATAATTGTTAGGTGCTTTTGCTACTTTATAGGGTGACTGCTACATGTGATTGAGCTATCTCAAAACTTTACGAGCCAAAAGTATTAGATTATTGTTGGATAAGAAGTAGTTAAGATTGGCATTATTGATGCATTTACACAATTGGATGGTACATGTGATCTCTAGGATAATTGCATCTTGTGATGTACATGCACACACAAGTGCTACCCTTTTAGAGAAGTGCCTCAATCATGAACACATCATTTATATTTCATGTGGGTGTGGCCATGCTTGTGCTCACCTGCAATGCTTTACAGTTAGTTTCAAAAAAGGCATAATTAAGTGAGATTGAACATCATTTTTATTTACATAAAAAGGTTTTGATCATTAAAGTGACTCCATAGTTGAAATGACTACAGTGTTGAACTCAGGTTGTAGTCATTCCCTTCTGGCTTCTACATCAAAGACTCCAAAATACAACTTCCACTTGCCTCACGCTGCTCAACTCTCAGGCCTAGGAATTAGTAGTAGTACTTAAAAAAACACAAGGCGAAGATTAAAGCTGAATGAATAATATTGACCAAAGAAGTAGCATGAATAATTGAAAGAATCACATGCAGGTTATGTAACAATTTTTTCTTTTTTGGTTATAGGTAAACAAAAATTAAGATGTAATGGTCAATTCGGAAAATTCTTAAAATTCAAGGGTCAATAATATGAAACTGATAGCACCGAGGGTCGGTTTGTGACTAACCCAAATCCCAGGGGTTTGTTTCTATTTTGGTCTTGAAAGAAATTGTTCTGAAACTGAGCTTCATCTGGCATGTTAGATATGGGTATAATGGTATTACATTTACAAGTTTTTTTTTTTTTTTTTTTTTGAGGAACACATGGTTGGTTCCTTTAGAGTGCATCCTAGACCTGGATTCCTCTCTTCATAATGTATTCATTTCTTTTTTGGGCTTGTCTGCTAAGGTTGGGCTGATTTTGTCTGGGTCGGTGGTTCATGTTTCCTTTGGTTCGGCAAGTCCACATAGGAAGTTCCTCAAGGTGGGCGGAAACAAAAGGTGGGTTAGGAACTAGTTTTGGCCCACTTTGAGCCCCAATGGTTCCATACAGCTGAAATATAGCATTTATTGTTATTACGCTCTAGTTGAACAATATCAGCGTCCACGTCATTATCATTTTTTTTTCAATTTTTCTATAATTTTTTTAATATTAAATCATTTTTTTATATTTACACTTTCTCCAACTTTTCTCCATCTCTTACATTTTCATCTCCTCACTACCCTCTACTTTAATATTACTCTTCGCTTTCCTTTCATTTTTATTTCTTTTGTCTCCACTTATTCACATCTTCTTACTATAAATTTATCATTCTCTCTTCCATTCTACTTATAGTTTTCCCTCAGAAAAAAATTTTTCTCTCTCTCTCTCTCTCTCTCTCTCTCTCTCTCTCATTTTTTGGTGAATTTGTTTTCTTGCATCTCTACTTTAGGTTAATAAATTTTTGTATTTTTGGAACTTTACTTTGTGTTGATACGATTTAGTTTTGTGTTTTGAGGTTTCTTTTTTTTTTTTTTTTGGTTATCTTTAATTGTTAAATATTACCTCATTGCATTATAAGGAATTAAAGATAGTCTATATGAATATAATATTATTCTATTACATAACATGATTTGGTTAATTTGGTGTTTATTGTTGAATCTTTTATTTTTACTTATTTTTCGTCTCATCTTATTGTATTCAACATTTTAAATTTAGTCACATCCTTCATATCATTAAATTATTTACATTATCTCTCATTTTTTATTTTTAAAAATTAAACATATAACATTTTACTTAAATTCAAATAAATAAAATAGTTCTCATAAATTGTGGTGCAAGTTAGATTATCAAAACTATGTGAGAGAATGAGTGATGCATCTAATAGTACATTTAAGTGAAACAGCTTAAGAACAATAAAAATGGAAGCTTTAACACTTTAATGTCAGGAGAAATAGAAAGTATAACATGGAAAGTAAAGAAGGCATGGGAAAAATACGTGAAAAAACCTTTGTAAGTGAGGAAAAATCACGGGTGAGCAAGGGGAGAATGTCTCTCACTCTTTGAGCTCTCTATTATGTGAAAACGAAAGCCTTTGTATAGTGGTGATGTTCTTCCCAAAGAAAACCTTTTTCTCTACCTCACTTTCCTACACAAACTTTCTGCTCTTTCTCTTGTTTTCTCTAGGTTCTTGCCCTAACTTTTTAGCAACATGTTTCTCTTATAGTACAAGGAATGTTGTTAGGTACATTAAGATAGGTGTCAAAACTTTATTCGCCCATTTCAAACTCTAATACAACTATTGTACTATACTATGGTTGGAGAAGAGAGAAAACACACCAATTTTAGGGTAGTGGAACGGAGAGTGGCTCTACTACCCTGTGGGGAGCAAACCATAGACAAGGAAAATGACATCAGGGAGGATATGAGTGATGCATGTGTCTTCAATAGTGATCCAATACAAAATCAGCCAATAAGGAGTGTTCTGTAGCATCTGACCATAGGGGGTTGCTATCTCTCTTTTGTGCAAGTACTGGGTGTCCATATTAGGTGAAAATCTCACTCTTCCCCAAAGTGGTCATGCCATTGGCACGAGCCAAAGATCCCCCTTTTCAGCCAACATTTCCTTTCCTTTGCTCACAGTTATTCCAAGTGTAGGGTTTAAATCCAGCCACGTCAACATTCTCACGTGCCTTGGCTAGTGTAATGTACAAATTGTTCTAATTTTTTTAACATTTACCCTTTCTTCATCCTTTCTCATTCCCTTTACCTTTTTATCTTTCCACTACCCTCTATCTTAATATCACTCTTCCTATTTCCCTTAATCTTCCTTTATTTTCTTTTCTCTTATTCTCATCCCCTTAGTATGAAGTATAAAAAGGTTCTCTCTCTCTCTCTCTCTCTCTCTCAAAATTTTGGTTTATTTTTTTTTTCTTGCATCTCTACTTTAGCTTGATAAATTTTTGTGTTCTTTAGAAATCTACTTTGTTTTGATACAATTTAGTTTTGTGTTTTGAGTTTTTTTTTTTTTTGGTTCTCTTTCATTGTTAAATATTACCTCATTGCATTACAAAGAATTAAAGATAGTATATAAGAATATAATATTATTTTATTACATAGCATGATTTGGTTAATTTGGTGTTTATTGTTATATCTTTTATTTTTACTTATCTTTCGTCTCATCTTATTTTTTTTCAACATTTAATTTTAGTTACATATTCCATATCATTAAATTATTTATATTTTCTCTCATTTTTTATTTTTAAAAATTAAACATATAATATTTTACTTAAATTCAAATAAATAAAATAGTTCTCATAAATTGTACTCATTTTTTTTTAACATTTACACTTTCTTCATCATTTCTCATTCACTTTACCTATTCATCGCCCCACTACCCTCTACTTTAATATGACTCTTCTTATTTCCCTTAATCTTCCTTTATTTTCTTTCTCCTTACTCTCATTCTCTTAGTATTAAGTATAAACTAACTTAGAACATGTGCAAATTCACGGGTAAAATTAAACACACACACACAATATAATATATATACATATATAGTTAGACAAACAAATGACATAAGAAAGTAAAATCATTTAAAATCTCTCTTCTTCTAATTTTATTTTATTCAAAGAATTAGCTATATGGTTGGGTTCCTAATGGTTCATTTATATTGGGCTTCTCTTATTTTGTATTGAATTAATTCATTTGGTGTTAGAAATAAAGTCTAATTGGAATGTGTAAAGTTTGGGCAATGAAAAGGTTATTTGGGATGTGTAAAGGTTGAAATGTGTAAAACCTATAGGAGAAATGAATGTCCATAATTGTACTCATCATTACAATCTTATCTCATAAACTATACAAGCATTCTAAGGTCCTATATATATATATATATGTGGGATTTCTTTATTGTTATTGTACACATCGAAGAGAGATCAAAAGAATTGTGGATGACCACTTGAATACAAGAGTTCATCAATCTATATTTCTTGTTCCTTTTACTTTGTTTTATATATTTTTCATCATTTCACAACACGTTATCAGCACGAGTTTCTACCCAATTTTGGAAAGAATCCCATTGTTCTTCAAACATCAAAGATTATTTGTGTAGTTCTTTTAACTCACTGTAAGTTTTCTTTTTAAAGAATTAGTAATTATTCTATTTGTTTGTCTTTATGTTTTATGCTCATATTTTTCATGATTTTAATTGATAAAAATTTTTATGAGATTCACGTTATCCTATTGTTGTATGTTGCTATGAGATTCACGTTTAATTGATTAAAAATATTTTGTTAAAAATGGTTAGTGATAAAACAACTCAATCATATCTATAGTTATATGTAATGTGTTTTGATAAACTTTAAATATGAAAGTATTGTTTCATTACAATCAAATTTTGAATATGTATGTGTAGTATTGTTTCATTAAAATTGTGTATGAGAAAAAAAAATTAGTGATTTAATTTCTTTTATAATTATATATTTGATATAGATGTCAAATCTTACAAAGTTTAAATTTGTTGCCCTTGACATCTTAGGCAATAATTCCTTATCATGGATCCTTGATATTAAGATTCATCTGGAAGCAATGAATCTTGGTGAGATCTATGTTGATGTAATAAATTCTGAAGATATTATTATGGATGGCAACAGAGTATCCTAGAAGGATCGTTCAAAAGAAATAAGTTTTATTTGTTATTACTTACATAAAAACTGAGTACTTTAATATAAAAGACCCCTTAGGAGAATTACAAGTTCTAGAAGAACTTGATCATCCTAAAAGCTCAGTGTGACTAAAGTCGCAATAAACTAAAGGTGCAAGTGAGTTAATCTGGCACTTTAAAATTAGCCCACAATTAAAATTATATAATAGAAGACACATATATCATGTTTCGAATGTGCTCCTGCAGCAGCAATATCGAATGCATATGTTCATAAAGTGTTATGAACTAATGTTTAATCTTCTAATGGCTGAACAAAATAATGAGTTGTTGCTGAAAACCATTGAAGGGCCATGAAATTAAGTATTATTGCTGTGGTATGGAAGGTCATTGGTCATGTACCTGTAGTACTCCTAAACATTTGATAGATTTGTACCAAGCCTCCATAAAAGAAAAGGGAAAGGGAATTGAAACAAACTTTGTTGATCATGATGATCTTGAAGATCCTATGAATTATCTTGAACTTCCAAATGGAGTGGATATGACTCATCTTGATGTCTCTGATTTCTTTGAAGGTGTTGATGGAAAATTTGATAATTTGATTGGTGATGGAAATGTCCATACCAATTAATTATTTTTCTTTTATTATATTATCATATTCTAATAAATATGATTGGTGATGGATATGTCCATACCAATTAATTATTTTTCTTTCATTATATTATGGCATTGTAATAAGTATTTTTATTTTGATATGTTTTATTTATATTTAAAGTAATAAAGTTTAATTTATGTTTTGCATATATGAAGATGTATGAGTCCTACTGGTAAAATCAATTCCAAGATGAATAAAGAAGATTTTTGTCTAGCAGACAGTGCAACAACTTATACGATCCTTAAAGATAAAAAATATTTTCAAACTTTAAAATTATGCAAAGCCAATGTCAATACAATATCAGGTTCATCAAACTTAATTGAAGGTTCTGGAAGAGCGATTATCATGTTGCTAAAGGGCACAAAATTTTGTATTGATGATGCTTTGTATTCTTCTAAATCAAGCAGAAATTTACTCAATTTTAAGGATATACGTTATAATGGTTATCATATTGAAACCAATAATGAAGGCAGTGAAGAATTTCTTTATATTACTTCAATAGTATCGGGCCAGAAGCTCATATTAGAAAAATTGCCTATTTTCTCTTCTGGGTTATATTATACTACAATGAGAACAATTGAAACAAATGTTGCAATACACCAGAAGTGTTCGGACCCAAAGGTTTTTATGCTTTGGCATGATCGTCTAGGTCATCCAGGATCAATAATGATGCGTCGAATTATTGAAAACTCTCACGAACATCCCTTAAAGAACCAGAAGATTCTTTTACCTAGTGATTATCCATGTAGTGCATGTTCTCAAGGTAAATTAATTACCAAACCATCACATTCAAAGATTGTTGTTGAGTGTCCATCTTTCTTAGAAAGAATTCAGGGTGATATATGTGGACCAATACACCCACCTTGTGGTCCATTCAAGTATTTTATGGTTTTAATTGATGCATCAACCAGATAATCACATGTATGTTTACTTTCTACTAAAAATGTTGCATTTGCTAGGCTTCTTGCTCAAATAATTAGGTTGCGAGCACAATTTCCTGATTATCCAATTAGGAAAATTCATTTAGATAATGCAGGTGAATTCACATCTCAAGCTTTTGATGACTATTGCATGTCAATTGGAATTAATGTTGAACATTCTGTTGCCCATACACATACTCAGAATTGTTTGGCTGAATCACTTATCAAGAGACTTCAAATTATTGCTCAACCTTTGCTTATGAAATCAAAATTACCAGTTTCTACTTGGGGTCATGCTATTTTACATGCTGCATCATTAGTTCGTATTAGGCCAACTGCTTATCATAAATTTTCACCATTGCAACTTATACTTGGCCAACAACCAAATATTTTTCACTTGCGCGCATTTGGTTGTGCTGTATATGTACCTATTGCACCCCCACAACGCACTAAGATGGGTCCTCAACGTAGACTTAGAATTTATATGGGTTTTGATTCCCCATCTATCATTAGATATCTTGAACCTCTAACAAATGATTTTTTAAGGCACGTTTTGAAAATTGTCATTTTAATGAAACAATCTTCCCACCATTAGGGAGAGAAAAGTCGTTGCCTGAAGCACAATGTGGGATTACTTGGAATGTTTCGACGCTATTGCATCTTGATCCTCGTACAAATCAATGTGAACTGGAAGTTCAAAGGATTATTCATTTGCAAGGAATTGCAAATCAATTACCGGATGTATTCACCGACAATAAAAAAATAGTGAAATCTCACATTCCAACTGCTAATACTCCAGCACGAATTGAAATCCCTGTAGGACAATCAGTTAATATAGTAGCAAATGAATCAAAGCCACACCTGAAGCGTGGAAGACCTATTGGTGTTAAAGATAAAATTCATCAGAAGAGAAAAGTACAAGAAAAACAAGTTGCAGCCTATAAAGAGGCTATACCTAGGAAACAGGTCACAGAAGTAATTGATCTATCCAAAACTTATGCACAAAATCTCCTGAAAATAAACCTCTTGAAGAGTTATCCCCTGAAGAGGATCAGGTACCAGAAAATAACGAGATCTCGATACATTATGTACATACAGGAGAAATATGGAATAGAAATAAAATTGTTGTTGACAACATATTTTCATATAAAGTTGCCCTTGATATTACCAAAAGTAATGATAATGAATATGAACCACAAACCGTTGATGAATGTCAACGTAGAAATGATTGGCCAATGTGGAAAGAGGCGATTCAAGCAGAATTAAATTCACTAAGTAAACGTGAAGTTTTTTGACTTGTAGTCCGAACACCTAAAGGTGTAATGCCTGTTGGATACAAATGTGTATTTGTACGTAAACAAAATGAGAAAATGAAATTATAAAGTACAAAGCACGACTTGTAGCACAAGGTTTCTCGCAGAGACCTGGTATTGATTATGAAGAAACATATGCTCCTGTAATGGATGCAATTACGTTCAGATTTTTGATTAGTTTGGTAGCAAAAGAAAATTTCGATATGCAATTAATGGATGTTGTTACAGCATATCTATATGGATCATTAGATAATGATATCCACATGAAAATCTCTGAAGGATATAAAATGCTTGAAACATATAATCTTACATCCTGAAGTATGTATTCTATCAAGCTACAAAGATCCTTATATGGGTTAAAGCAATCCGGACGCATGTGGTATAATCGCCTCAGTGAATATCTTTTGAAAGAAGGATTTGAGAATAATCCAATTTGTCCATGTGTTTTTATCAAAAAATCAGAATCTGGATTTGCTATTGTTGTAGTATATGTTGATGATTTAAATCTTGTAGGGACTCTAGAAGAGTTAACAAAAACAACAAATTGTTTAAAGAATGAATTTGAGATGAAAGATCTAGGTAAGACAAAATTTTGTCTTGGCCTACAAATTGAACATCTTCCAAATGGAATTCTTGTTCATCAATCAACATACACAGAAAAAGTCCTGAAGCAATTTTACATGGATAAAGCTCATCCTTTGAGCACTCCAATGGTGGGTCGGTCACTTGATGTCAAGAAAGATCCGTTTCGACCACAAGAAGATGATGAAGAAACTCTTGGTCCTGAAGTACCATATCTTAGTGCAATTTGTGCTTTGATGTATCTTGCAAATTACACATGACCTGATATAGCATTTGCAGTTAACTTACTAGCAATGTATAATTTTGCACGAACTCGAAGACATTGGAACGGAATTAAACATATTTTACGTTATCTTCGTGGGACTACTGATTTGGGATTATTTTATCCAAATGGATCAAAACCACAGTTAGTTGGATATGCTGATGCAGGTTATCTTTTTGTTCCACACAAAGGCCGATCACAAACAGGATATTTATTTACTTATGGAAATACTGCTATTTCATGGAGATCTATTAAGCAAACAATTTCTGCTACTTCCTCAAATCATGCTGAGATTATCGCAATTCATGAAGCGAGTCGTGAATGTATTTGGTTGAGATTGGTAATTCAACATATTCGTGAGAACTGTGGATTATCATCAATCATAAAAAGTCCAACGATATTATTGTATCACTCAAATTAGGGGAGGATATATCAAGGTTGATAGAAACAAGCATATTACACCAAAATTCTTTTATACACATGAGTGCCAGAAGAGTGGCGATATTGATGTCAAGCAGATATGATCATGTGATAATTTGGCTGATATGTTCACTAAGCCATTACCAACTGCGAATTTTAAGAAGATGGTGCACAACATTGGTATGCGTCAACTTAAGGATATTCGATATACTCATGAGGGGGAGTAAAGCTTCTAAAGGATGTGTGCTGATTGTACTCTTTTTCCTTCGTTAAGGTTTTTTCCCACTGGGTTTTCCTTTACAAGGTTTTAATGAGGCAATCTTAAGGCACTAAAAGATATACAAGAATATTGTACTCTTTTTCCTTAGCCAAAATTTTTTCTCACAGGGTTTTTATTTGGCAAGGTTTTAACGAAGCATATTCTTAGAAAGTGGTCATCCAAGGGGGAGTGTTAGAAATAAAGTCTGATTGGAATGTGTAAAGTTTGGGCAATGAAAATGTTATTTGGGATGTGTAAAGGCTGAAATGTGTAAAGCCTATAGGGGAAATGAATGTCCATAATTGTACTCATCATTACAATCTTATCGCATAAACTATACAAGCATTCTAAGGTCCTATATATATGTGAGATTTCTTTACTGTTATTGTACACATCGAAGAGAGATCAAAAGAATTGTAGATGACCACTTGAATATAAGAGTTCATCAATCTATATTTCTTGTTCCTTTTACTTTGTTTTATATATTTTTCATCATTTCACAACATTTGCTAGAAAAAATTAAAATTTAGATGCGACACGTGGCATAAAATTAGACTGCAATTAAAATATAATTAAATTTTCTCCCTATTATATATTGTTCCAACTTCTACATTTACCTAAATACCAAGCCAATTGAGGTCACTTTTTGGCACATATTTATGGTTGGAGAATTAATATTCTAGGTTTCCACAATTCCAATCACACAAAAGCCTCGTACGCCATCTAAAGTTTAAAAGAACAAACTATGATATAAAAATTAAAAATTAAAATTAATGGTTAAAAGTCCAAAATCATGTAAAAAAAAAAAAAAAAGGGTCACAATGACACAATTGCTTACCACAACACTGTCATTCAGATATTATTATTGTGAGCGAGACTTATCATGAACAGTATACACATACACAACAACATTTTGAAAACTAAATTATACCACTAGATAAGTATTGACAAAAATCTATAAAAATGAAAAAAAAAAAGAAAAGAAAAGAAAAGAAAATGAGTTTGACCTTTTGGTTCTGATTGCGATTGATAAAATGAGAAGCAGGATGGCAACCTTAAGTTTTCCAATTTAGAGATTGTAAAATAAGTTTAACAATAACAACAAAAACATTTTTTGTGCTTCCAGAAGTATAATTCTTGAGGTGAGAACGGGTATTCATAAGACAATGAAACCTTAATCAAAATCAAATAACAACCCCCCCCCCCCCCAAAAAAAAACAAACAACAAAACAAAACAAAATCCTATCCCAATTAATTGACGGTATATAGGCACATCCGACTCTCTAAATATATTACTCTAGTGTATAGTTATATAGTATATACATACGAATCCCTAACCCTAAATCCGAACTTAGTAGCAGTGTACTTTGTTAGCCCTTAAGTTATTACTTACCTTCTCTTTTCTCAATCCAAAGGTTCTATGGAGGATGAATTTGAGATTTGCTTATGTGGGAAATGCAGAGATATTGATGATGTAGAGTTTTATATCACTTTATGTATTCCTTTTGCTTAATGAAACCCTTTGCATTCATTTAAAAAAAATGGACTCTTCAATTTCTGCAATGAGTAGTAAATACTTGCACGAAAATTAAGAAAATTGAAACGACATAGGGCATAAATTGGACTTCAATTGAGATTCAAATTAGAACCTAATTGAATTTTCTCTTAGTTTTGGCTTAAATTAGGGATGTGCATGTGTCGGGTCAAGTCGGGTTTTGGATTGACCCATATCCAACTTGATTGGATTGGTGAACAAAAATTGGACTTGCAACCAACCAAATGTTTGGGTTAGATCCAGTGGCTCGGGTTGTCGGTTAAGCAGGTTAAAGCCGTTAAGTAATTTCGGGTCTAATGCACAAAGAGAACACAAAGAAATAAAAAACCAGACCTAAAGAACACATAAACTAAACCAAAGAGATTCAACCCAAAGAACACAAAGAGAAATAAAAACCCAAAGAATAGAAACCACAATCTAAACCAACAGAAATCAAATAGCACAAATAAGTCCACAAACTCCATATCTATGAGACTGAAATGAAGAGAGAGAAAACATTAAATCGGCACCACCACCACTCCATCACAAGACCAATGCGATATTAAACAAAAAAAAAAAAAAAAAACTTTGACCCACCATCAGATGCACAAGATCAAAGCCTCAGATGGTATATTAGAGGAGATTTTTTAAAATAATTTGTTATATCTTTTATTTAAAAAAATCAAACGTTAATTACTAACCGTTAAGGGGGATTGCTCTACTGTTGACTGTGTGCGATGACTCTAGCCTTCTACTCTGCTACTTAAAAAAAAAAAAATTGTATATGTAAGGTTTTTATTAACTTAAAAGATAATGAAAAAAATTGTTAATAATAATAATAATAATAATAATAATAATAATAATAATAATATATTTAATAATGAGACCAGTCTAAAAAATTACCATGCACAACGCGTGGGTCTACAACTAATAATAATAATAAACAGTAACAAAATCATTGATTCCCCACCCCCTTACCCTGACCAAAGGTTTGCCTATATTTACTCATGAGTCATATACAAAGGAGGTAAATTTTAGGTACAATTATTTTGCTGCAATACATTAAATTTTTGAATTGAATTGAATTATTCCTAAAAAGCTAATATTATTTGTATTTATTAATTAATGCAATTATGTATTTGAATTTAATTTAAAATTCCAAAGTATTGTACCTAAAAAACTATATTTAAGTTTTGCCTAAAGGACGTTCAAGTAGATACTCCATCCTTTCAAAACCTTTAATAAATGCACATCAAATCTATANGTGTGCGATGACTCTAGCCTTCTACTCTGCTACTTAAAAAAAAAAAAAATTGTATATGTAAGGTTTTTATTAACTTAAAAGATAATGAAAAAAATTGTTAATAATAATAATAATAATAATAATAATAATAATAATAATAATATATTTAATAATGAGACCAGTCTAAAAAATTACCATGCACAACGCGTGGGTCTACAACTAATAATAATAATAAACAGTAACAAAATCATTGATTCCCCACCCCCTTACCCTGACCAAAGGTTTGCCTATATTTACTCATGAGTCATATACAAAGGAGGTAAATTTTAGGTACAATTATTTTGCTGCAATACATTAAATTTTTGAATTGAATTGAATTATTCCTAAAAAGCTAATATTATTTGTATTTTATTAATTAATGCAATTATGTATTTGAATTTAATTTAAAATTCCAAAGTATTGTACCTAAAAAAACTATATTTAAGTTTTGCCTAAAGGACGTTCAAGTAGATACTCCATCCTTTCAAAACCTTTTAATAAATGCACATCAAATCTATTAATCATAACCAAAAATGATAACCTAAACTAATAAAAAATACTCCCCAAACCCAAACATTTGCCACCTAAATCTCCTTTTATGAATTGGTTGGAGTTCGGATTAATTTAGAAGTCCATTATTGCAGTGCAAATCATAACTTAGTAGTAGCAATCATTTACTAAATGCATGAGCACCCAAGACTACTAGCCTTGCTCTAGGCCTAGGCCACTTAAGCCTTTGCCTAAGGTCCATTGCAAAAAGACCCCAAAATTGTAAGTTAATTAATAATCGGTACTTATAACAATAATAATAATAATAATAATAATAATAATAATCCGGTTAATGTGTGCCCTAAGGGCACACATTAAGCTTTTCACTTTTGAAAATTATTTTTGGAAAATTGAAAAAGCTTTCAATACTTTTTCAATTTTCGAATTTTATTTTTTTAAAAATAAAAATTAATATGTGCCCATAGGACACATATTAGTAAAAATCATAAAGTAAAATAATTAGGCTATGCACTATTTCCCCTACTCCCAAGGAGGTCCAAAATTTGAGGGTCACAAATAAATGACTTTCTTACGACACGTACTATTGCCTACTGTTCCGTAGCCGTTCCACACAAACCAGAAAATCAACAAGTTTGTCTATATATAACATGTAACTACTTGGCAATTGCTTTACTATTATGTTGTCTTTTTCAACACAAGTGCTGTCTAGCTATACGCATATTCCAGGCTTTCCAGCCCAACACAAGCCGTGCAAATCAACCTAGCAACCCAAACAAATTGCCCAACACACTCAACCTTGATACATGACACTACCACTTCAAAAAAAAAAAAAAAAAAAAAAAAAAATCTTTTGCAAAACATCATTGACCAAACTAGATGTGTAATGAGTGCATGTGTACAACTTATTAAAAAAAAAAAAAAAAAGAAGAGTGCATGTGTAAAGCTTCATAAAGCCATGTGCTGTAAACAATGCTGGGGCAGCAGTTAATGTCTAAGTCAGTTCCCCTTTCGTTGAAAAAAAATTCAAATCATTAAGAAAGCCTTATGAATAATATTCAGGTACGTGTAGGTGCTTTCTACAAATTTTTTTTTTTATTTTTCTGATAAGTACATGTAGGTGCTTTTTACAATAAAAAACTAGAAAACAATTGCACATAGACAAGGACATGAGGTTAAAAAAAGCATAAATTGGATGCAATAGAAATTCACCTCCCCAAACTACATTCACGAGAAGCAAGAAGACGAACATGAAGATCATCCAAAAGCCTCAAATTTTTTCCCGTTGTTGAGTTCTTTCCCAGCCATCCTCCAAATCTAATAAAATTATTCTTTCTCTGCAGACATGATTCCAACTGACATCAAGATTCAGGCTAAAACCAAATAATATTGTTAGCCAAGAGCCTTGCAGCTAAATTGACACTTCCTAGTGTTTCCAATAGAGACGTCTAGGGTTCAAATCCCCCATCCCCCAATAATCAAATTATAAAAAAAAGAAGTATGTGCTAGCTTCAGAAAGTATGTATGGGGAGAAAACTAAAAAGAAAATGACGAATACTATGTGAATATCAGATGCAAGCATCAGGACTTCATTCATCCTAATCTATTATGGTCAAGTTGTCCCTCGCATATTGCATTGAATGCCCAAATGCCAAAATACAGAAACTCTCATACAACTCTCATATAATAGACAATTCCTTACCTGTTTACGTGTTTCCATCTGCTCATGCAACAGTGCAGCACTGATTATAACAAAAATTTAAAAAATAAATAATAAAATAAACACCAATTAAGTTGTAAAACGTAGACCAAGTACTAAATCTTGTAATTGCAAGAGCTGAACACATACGGAATTATACACGATGCAAGGGAACCAATTTGAGAGAGCTGCCAGTGTCTATATCGTCGAATCTGTACATTGATAATATCCCCATCACCAATTGATTCAGCAGCACGAGCAATCAAGCTCATACATTTGATTCCATTGTCATCCTTACCAACCGAACTTGGCCTGCAATTAATATAATTTTCCTGCCATATCATAATAAATCTTTCTTAGAAAAAGTAATTCAGAAGTAGTTGAAGTTTTAGGTCAAGTTGTCAAAACAAATGAACAAGGGCAAATTTTTCCTAAATCCATAATAAAAAGGATGAAAAGGTACACGATTTTGGCAAACAATAAAAAGAGATGGTGCATAAACATTTCTTTAATTCCAAAGCATATGGAAAATATCATTAACTCCTCTCTCATTTCTCTTGGTGTTGGAGGTGTTGACTAGGATGTTGAAGAGAATGGAGGAGGGACGTTTTATTCATGGATTCCAAGTGGGCCTCAATGCATCCGTGGGTTTGAGTGTCCCACACCTTCTTTTTGCTAATGAAACTATTTTATTTTGCAATGCATCCAGGGAGGAATTATTGTATATAAGAATGGTTTTGATTTTCTTTGAAGCTGTCACAAGCTTGAAAGTTAATATTGGCAAGAGTGAGATTGTCCCAATAGGCGAGGTGGGACATAATAGGAAGCATTGATTTGTGATATGCTGCATTCTAAACAACCTATTGGGACAATCTCATTCTAATTTCTTCAGAAAGGTGCTGCAACAACATAATAGGTTATTTATAAGAGCACAAATCAATGCTTCCTTAGAAACATAGCACGCAACAACATAATAGGTTATTTACAGTTCCATATAGCTTTTCAAGATTGTGAGTTGGAGGATGTTCTTTCATTCTTTGAGCTTCTTTATTCTAAGTTGCTGAGGGGGAGGGAGATGATAGACTGATTTAGCATTTGACTAGAAGTGGTGCTTTCGATGTATGCTCTTATTATAACTCTATTTGTGGTTTCCTTACCGTTTCTTTCTCATGAAAGAGTATTTGGCATGTAGAGGTCCCAAAAGGGGTTTTGTTCTTTTTATGGGCAACTTCTTGGGGTTGAATCCTACCATCAATAAACTTGTTAGGAGCGGCCTCTTTCTAGTTAATTGGTGTTGAATGTGTTGTTGTTTGTGGGGAAACGGTGGATGATCTTTTATGGTGCAAAGTCTTTTGGATGTTTAGGATTCAATGGGTGACGCTGGAAAAGGTCGCCATTCTTTTGTTTGGATAGTGTAATTGGTTGGGGAAACAGTCCTAAGATGTTTGGAATTTGGTGCAAGCGTGTTTAATGTGGTTAGTATGGCGGGAATGTAACAGTTGCACCTTTGAGGATGTTGAGAGTCCTATAGATCATTTGAATTCCTTACAAATATGGACTCTGTTTGATTGGTCTCGGGTTTGTGGTTTTACTCATTGTACTTCCCTTTCTGGTTTTCGAATGTAATTGCTTCTAGTACTTTGTGTTTGGGAACATAGAGTACTCTTTATAATAAAATTCTGGATTACTTATCAACAAAAAAAGAGCAAATCTTGGTGTCAAAAAAAAGAAAAAAAAGAAAAACTAATTAGCATTTCATTCCCATGCAAACTGTAAAAAAGTGTAGAATTTCAAGTAGTAATATTCCCCAGAAAAATAATTACCACCTAAAGAATTTCCAAAAAGACTTTCAATTACCATTAATTTGCATTTTCTCAAAATATTTTGTATTTCCAGTTAGTTATTTGTGGTAACACAGTTCAACTATACAGTATATACATTGAGCCAGCAACATGGTGACCAAACCTTCTGAAAAGGGTATTGTCTGTATTGGTTCTATCGCTCTAATATGTGGAGTCATATATTTTCTTTTCTTTTTATTTTTTTTTTCCATTACAAATCTCAAATGGTAAACTGCACATAACATTTTGTTGATTTCATAGTTGGAAGATTCTGCAGAGACTAATTGATCACCATGCAGTATAGAATTTTCAAAAGCTCAAGAAAAGAACCTGAATAAGAAGAGGGACTAGATCAGGATCACTCATGCTCAGGTCAATCTGCTCATCCATCCTCAACTTCCCATTGGATCTAAACAGGCTACAATCACATGGAAAGGATGACATTTATTTGTCAAAACTTAACAAAGGATAAGGTATAAAGCCTACAAGTTAGTCTGAGGCATGCATATGTGTGATCATTTAAACTAGAAAAAGGGTAGAATGTAACCATATCAGCTCATAATTTTGTATTTTTGATCTGGAAGCAACCAAAAATCTCCCAACTAACAGAAATATCAAAAGAAGATACAATGCAATTTCATATTCTGAGTCTAGAATTCCTATAGGGCTCCTAGACCATTTCCCAATCCTCAATGGTAAATTAGTAAACAAGGTATACTTTATAGGGCATTGTTTAGTTTAATAATCCGTCTAGACCCACATCTGTATCTGCACCACACGTATCGCTAAAATCCCAATTTCATGAATAGAAAGACTCCGAAACTCCATATATCAGACCAAAATAGTAGTCATGACTTGAGTATGTATTTGAACTACGCTATTATAAATAACCTATTATGCTGTTGCAGCACCTTTCTGAAGAAATTAGAGCCTTTCTCATCCAAAATATAATAAAAATAGAAAAAGCAAGAAACTTCACAATGAATTGAGATGAGACTAAGTATGCAGAATGTCAAGTTCAGCCAACCATCTTAAGTCAAACAGGAAATTAGATGCGGCACACAAAAGTATCTCATAAGAAGAAAAATATACTCCCTCCGTTCTAATTTGTTTGTCCTGTATGAAAAGTCAAACTCTTTAAGGAAACATCATTTATTGTCTTGTTTGTCTTATAAAAATGTATAAGTTTACAAAATTACCCTTAAATAAAGTTATCAGTTTTTTTTTTCTTTCAAAAGAGTTATTTTTAATGAGGCAACTAAAAAGGTGATCCAATTAGATTGATTTTTTAAATATTTGTTAGTTTCATTTTCAAATAGTTTTGAAAATAAAGTAGGGGTATAATAGGAACATTAGTAAATTAATGACTGATATTTTTAGAAATAGGGCAATATTTTGGGACATCCCAAAATGAAATAGAGGACAAACAAACTGGGATAGAGGGAGTAGCATGCAAATGAACCAGAACATGGGCTACATTTCTGTAGTAAAATAGGATCATTAATGCCATACATGTCAACAGCAGTGAAAGGTGAAATGTCTTGGTCCTTTGCACCGCTATGAAGACACTGCCTAATGTCATCATATTTAATGACTGACATGGAGAGGCTCATATATTGCAATTGGTTTAGTGCCATACGCATATCTCCATTGACTCTTTCTGCAAGTTCCTTAAGAACAATCTGATACAATAGATAGTGAAAATTTCTGTGGATTAATTATTAGTTAAAATTAATAAAAAGGAGAATCATGAGACATAAAAATAAACATATAGCATGTCACAAAACAGTAAAACTAGATGAGTTCATCACTATGAACATTTACTTAAGCAGCTATAACCAAGTGCAAATATAAACTAAAGCATTGATGGAGTATTTACCTGATTAACTTGAAGGCCTTCTGCATTTGCAACTTCCATTAACCTCTTTGCCATCATCTATCATAAACCAAATTTAGAATTATAACTCTGAAATCAGAAGTAGTGGACTTAAAATGTACAGCAAATATTGCAGAAGCTAGAACACCAAATGTTTATTTTCTATCACACTGGCATATGCATCCAACACACACACACACACACACACAGAGTCAAAGCATACCCAATATTAAGGATCACATTGGCTTCCCATAAATGGGCTAGCACACCATTCACCACCATACAAGACTTTTTCAGATAAAGTTTATAAAAAATGTGACTGATTTTCCCCAAAGCTGGCTTCTCGAAAAAGGATTGGACCAAGCCTCTTTCCAACCCATCATTTGATGAGTCTGATTCAATGAATCAACCTGTCTAGGGTCATAAAAGGTGACCTTTAATACATACATTTCTCTTACAATGTATATTTATGATCCACAAAATTTGATAAGAGTTTGAAATGTCTGTGATCACAAACATATTGTAGCCAAAACATCATCCTCAACATAATGCTTCCACCTCTCATCCCTTTGCTCATGGCCAAACCTAGTGTTACTCCAATTATGAAACATCACTTTTTTAGAATCTCTTTTAAAGTTTATTGACCTTAGTGATTCTAAATGGTGAACTCTTCAAGTCCACCCATTTCAGCATCTTCTAAAGAAAAATAAAATGAACCTTTAACTTGGAAATTCAATCTCGTACAATCAATTTAAAACAACAAAACCAAAAATCAAATTTCAGACACTTGGGGTACAAACAACAAACAAACAAGGCCTTAGTCCCAAAATTTTGGGGTTGGCTATGGATCCTCAACAGGTTAGTGAGGGTTGGCCATAAATATTTACTCTCTTCCTCTATTCTACTCTATCCATTGTCATACTCTTTGTTACTCCCTTAATTTCCATGTCTTTTTATTATTATTTCTACTAATGTGATTTTTGGTATTCATCTATATTTTTTTGTTCCCTCATCTTGTAAATTTGAAACTTTGGAGCAGTCATGTAGAATAAAAGAAGGCAGCTAGTTGTAATTTTCCCAAAGAACAATACTAAGGAGAGAATCTAAGGATAAGAAATATTACTATTCATGACTCATCAACAAAGCTAATCCAAATCTCGGATAATTGCTTAATGTGGGTATCAATGAGCTACCCATGTAACACCAACGAGTGTGCTTGTGTAAAAATCTCACAGGGAAGAATCTAAACATAAACATGATTCCAGCGAGTCCCCCACACCCCCACACACTCAAAACAAAAAAAAAAAGAAGTAAGAAGAAACAAAAATGCCTTTCACTTCCATTAAGTCTAGGCACCTATTATTAAAATCAGATCAGTATATCTACATATATCAACTATTATACTTCAGGCCATGAACTTTCCAAGAACTCAGGTTGACAAAATTTCCCAGAAAAGGCCAGTCCAAGCTAAACATAACTTGGAATGGTATATTTTAGATAATCTGACTAACTCTAGTCTTTTAAACATCATCACATAAGCGAAAAACACAAGAGAATGTCAATTCAGAAAATGCCAGATAAAGGGACTAGATCACAACTACATGGAATTTCATGCATAACGAAAACAAGAACTTTAAAAACAATTATAGAAATGAGCACAAAAACCTGCGATTCCTCGGGTTTCTTAAATTCGAGAAGCAAACAGTAGTTCACAAGGCTTTTTATTTTCTGGCTGTATCGGTCATTACAAATGCAGATAATAGGAATTTTGGAAATCTTGATGCTAGCAATAAGGTCAGCAATTCCACCCCTATCTCCAGCAGACATCCCATCAACCTCATCCATAATCAGCACAGTTTTTGGATGCTTTGATCTGCAACTTCAACAATTAACTTCAGCAGAAATTTCAACCAATCATATTTCTATGCACTTATGTGAGATATTAAAGAATGCAAAACCAACCGATCCACGTTGACACTTAGGGCCTCATTGCTGACAAGTTCCTTTATAGAATTTGCATTGCTTCCAGCAATTCCTTTCTCAATTCTGGTGTCAGCCTTCCCACGACTGTCACTAGCATTTACCTAAATGAAATAAGGGAGAACACAAGGGCAGATTAAAAATCATACTATTGATTCATATGTCTTGGGGGTGAAACTCATGATCTAGATGCTCTATAGAAATATGTATCTTGATAAAATATTACGCCACCTCTATTGCTTGGAAACCGAGCATCTGACTAACCAATTTTGCTGAGGTAGTTTTTCCTATACCAGGAGTTCCACTTATTAGCACAGCTTTTTTGGCAGCAGAATTAATTTGTTTTTTTCCCTTCTCCTCTTCTTTTTTTGATTGGTGTCTTTTGCTCTTTTTCTTATTTCCAGTATCAAGAAATTGAGCGTTCCAATTTGCCAACCACTTCCGAAGCCGATCAACCTGCACATCATTAGATAAAGGAGTCCTTACAATTATTTTTCCAGATTTAGATACATGAAAATATAAATTTAGTTCCAAAAGCAATGGCAGAAAGATGAGAACTAGCACACATACCAGCGACTCATTTCCAATAATATCTTTCAGAACCTTTGGGCTATATTTTTCCGTCCATGTCAAAGCATTCATTGCAACAGTTTGAGTTTTATGCTTAGCTGGGGACAACCCTGAGATCAAGCCTTTTCCAGATACAGCTGCTGCCAAGGAGTTGCCAATGCTATCTTCTAGAATAATCAGTTTACCAACATATGTAAGAGAAAACCCAAGGAATAATGCAACTACTCGGTTAAGTCTCTATCATATGCATTTCTAATTCCAAAAGACTAAAACTTGATTGGGCCTCCATTACTTCCAACATGCTAAAAGATCAGGTTCCCCTTGCAGGCTCAAGCAAGACAAATGGAGAAAAATACAAGCAAAAAACAGTTCACAGTTTATCTCATCTTTAAAAATCACCATAATAAACATTTGAACAGTCCAATCAGCAAAAGAAATGCCTTGTTGAAATCACAATCTCCTATAATTCTTTTTTATTAAAAAAAAAAAAAAACACACACACACACACACACAAAAATTTTAAAAAAAATACAAGAGCTATATATTTGCAACTTTTGGAAGAACTAAGAAATGTGATCTTTGATACCAGCAAAGTCTAGGATTAATGCAGAACCTACACAACCTGACTTCCTCCTCATTAAACAACGTTAGGAACAAAACAATCAAATTATGCCAAATAATAGAATTTACATCTAAATTTGCCCTGTGCACAACGCATTTGCTGGAGTATGCTAATTAGAAAATCTATAAGGTTGGGGTTCAAGTGATAGCTCAATTGTAATGGCATCCTTTATCATGCCCCATGTCTATAGTTCGAACCCCACCTTCCCCTCCACCACTATATACCATAATAATAATAATAATAATAATAAATCATTAAGGTTCAAATATAGGGTATCTGTTCTAGCTAGCTTTTGTCAAAAGTCATCAAGATATTGAAATCACTTTGCATTGATTTTGTTGCCCTGCAACAGTTCTGGATCTCAATGCCACACATAAACTTCCAATTTGTCCTCACAGTTATCGCATAATGTGACTTAATCAAACAATAAATGGATAGACATTAGAAGATAACACATCATGAACACCCAGCAAGGCCACAACAGATGGATAAAAGGTCCCATAATTCAAGGGCCAAGGTCAAAACCAGAAGCAGACCCTTTGAGCAAAACCACATATTTGAAATAAAATTTAAAAAGAGGGAAAAGGAATGCAGACCCACAGGATAACCCAAAAACAAAAGCCATTGAGATATTCAACTTTTTAGAAGTATGTGGTTAATGATTAAATATACCATATCCCAATGGCTTAAGCTTTTGGGACAATCGATAATTTAACACAACTAATAACAAAATGATTAAAAACAAGTGCACATATTAATTTGGGACATACTCTTTGCTTCTATTTTCAGTGGGCTTTTCTTTGGAAGAGGTGCAACCTTATCCACTACTGGCCTCTTAGATTCTTCTTGTACAGGTGCTTTTGCAGGATTTGATGCACGGATCATATCAAGCAATCCATCCTCAGTGAGAAAGGCAGTACTATATAAAGATATGAAGTTAGAGGTGTTAGGATATAACAAAGAAAGGAACTCAAAAAAAAAATTGCATGTATGGGTCTCAGATTACAAACCCTAGCTCTTTAGCTTTAGAGGATTTCCGACCCCCAATATCTTCATCACATAAAAGATAATTCTGCAAACAGAAGATGTTAATCAAATGCTGATAGTCATATCAATCCAAGCACATACAAGAAAAAAGTAATGAGAAAACCGTTTTCTTGCTGATGGATCCAGTGACACGACCACCATGGCATTTAATCAAATCTTCAGCTTCTTCACGTTCCAGGCTGTAAAATCAGTCAAACTTTAACATACTCTCTCAAGCCCATACAATGCAAAAGGTATATAGCAATTGTAAAGACAGTTTGCAATGAATTTTTTTGTAAGTACATGTGCAATAGATAAAAGTAATCCCACAATTAGGCCAGCATCACAGCTGAGACAATAATCGCCAAAGAATTATGACATTCACAAATCAAAAATTATTTTATTAATATCTTTCAGCAAAATGAGGTCTAGACCACATATGAACACACTAATATAGGATTTTTCATATTTAATTCCATAAAAGATAAACATGATTACATCAAAACAAAGATGAACAGAAGTACCTGTCAAGTGTTCCACTAATTACAAAAGTTAAACCAGCTAAACAATCAGGAGCACCCTCAGGGACTTCCTACGACACAAAACAAGATTCAACATTAACATTGAGAATGGTACAACCCTGTCCAATTAATCAATCCATAAATTTTCATTTTCACCTTTTCTCCTTTATGTGGAGGATCTTTCCTTTCTCCAAAGTTCATAAATCCACCCCATCCACCACCTCTGCCTCTTCCACCAGCTGCTGCTCCTGTTGAACCTCTTCCACCAAGATGAGTTTCAATATCTTTATCATCATCCTCATCACCTTCTTCAATGTCTACAGGTTTCTGTGCAATTCCCCTACCCGACACACTCTTCAACTTCTTACTAGGAGTCACATCAACAGAATTCTTCCTAGAACTACACAAGATAAAGTCATCATCATCATCATCGTCATCAACTTTGTGAACTTTGTTAGCAGGTGGGGGTTTAACTGATTCATCATTATGCTTTTGTCTCTTTCGTTTTGTTGGAAGTTCCTGTGTCTCCTTTTCATCTTTTGGCTTTTGTTTGTCAGTAACAAAATACTTGCAAGTTTTCCTTCTGCCTGAACTTTCTTGGCTTGCATGAGCCTGCATTTGTCTGAACTATAAAATAAATAAATAGATATACTTAAATTACTTCATGACAGTTAAAAGAAAGGGGGGGTGGGGGGGAGAGAGAGAAGGTAAAAAACATATAGTCATGCACACTTCATGTTTTCTTGTTTTGTCCATAGCATTCATATGTTAGTAAGCTCTTTTTTTTTTATTGGTAAGTAATGGACACACCCAATGGGGTTTGAACCATGATCTCACCCTTCCCATATTCTTATGGGAGGAGGAAGTGCCATTTGAACCAAAGCTCATTAGTTCATTCAAGTGTTAGTAAGTCAAGATAGCAAACTAAAAATGTGCACTAGGTGATGATCAGTACCTTCAGTTTCTATCCACTTAATAGAAAAAAATAATCCACAAAAATATATTTTTCATTTTTGACTTGACACATATCAAAAGTTGGATTCTATTCTATCTTCCCAATTTTTCCCAGTCTCCTTTTCATCTTTTGGCTTTTGTTTGTCAGTAACAAAATACTTGCAAGTTTTCCTTCTGCCTGAACTTTCTTGGCTTGCATGAGCCTGCATTTGTCTGAACTATAAAATAAATAAATAGATATACTTAAATTACTTCATGACAGTTAAAAGAAAGGGGGGGTGGGGGGGAGAGAGAGAAGGTAAAAAACATATAGTCATGCACACTTCATGTTTTCTTGTTTTGTCCATAGCATTCATGTGTTAGTAAGCTCTTTTTTTTATTGGTAAGTAATGGACACACCCAATGGGGTTTGAACCATGATCTCACCCTTCCCATATTCTTATGGGAGGAGGAAGTGCCATTTGAACCAAAGCTCATTAGTTCATTCAAGTGTTAGTAAGTCAAGATAGCAAACTAAAAATGTGCACTAGGTGATGGTCAGTACCTTCAGTTTCTATCCACTTAATAGAAAAAAATAATCCACAAAAATATAATTTTCATTTTTGACTTGACACATATCAAAAGTTGGATTCTATTCTATCTTCCCAATTTTTCCCGAAACTCGGGCTTAACGCATAAACACATTACAAAATACAGGAATCCATTTTTAACTAGAACAAAAGCAGTAAAAGTAAAACTAAGTTTTAAACAAAACTTAGTATGCATTTGGATGCAGTTTTTTTTTTATCACTCATTTGCTGTAAGTTGGTTAAATGATGGTTGTACCCTAGAAAAATGAGGCTTTAAAAAATTGTACATACGCAAATAAGTTCCAAAGCCTTAGTCCCAAACTTTTTGGGTTGGCTATAAAACCTCAAAAAATTATTCAGAATCAGCCACATATGTTATTTTTCTTCATTCTATTTTATCTGAACTCATATTTTTTGTTACTTCCTTAATTGACACATCCTATTTTTACAAGTTTTACTAATAATGTAAGGATTCAAGATAAAAATGTAAGGACACCCACCGGTTCTTCGGGCTGTGATTTATTGGTTGGGGTAGGATTTGCAAGCTTGGATTCCTTGCCATTGTCCTTGTCATGGGATTTCATAAACCACTTCCTTATATCCGTCTGCTTATCCCCTGACTGCAATTCCAACAAAACACCCAACATGTCAAATTTGCAAACTCTAATATTACACTATTAATAACAATGCAATTAACCCTAACAGGTTTATACAGATAAATTTTATATAAATAAGTAAATTTCAGTTCATATTTGTTAAAGCATTGTATTTGTATTTCCTCAAGAAAATTGCAAAACTCACCATGTTTGAACTTTACAAAGGATCCAGAGTGAAAAACCACGCGATTTTGCCTTATATTTCACGTTTGAAGCACAATCTGGCCAATAACACAAAGCAAGATTCTAAGTTGCAAAACCTATTGATTGCTCTATAAAAAAAATAAAAAAATAAAAAGGTTTCTTTCCAAAACTCCTCTTATCTAATAAAAACATCTTTTTATAGGATACAAATTTTGAAAAACCTAACCTTTGGATTGCATATTCTTACTATATCCTTCATACTGATAAAAGATTAATAACTATGTCATCAATTAAATTTTAAGTTTTTGACCTCTAAAACTAAGCATAAAAAAAAAAAAAAGTTTATTGATCAAGTAGTAAATAAAATTTCAATTTGAACCAAATTTGACATAGTCGTTGAGAACATAAAGAAATAGCAAGCTAATCTGACAAAGATGATGCGTAAAAAAGAAGAAGATGAAAGGTTGCGCGTCCTGAGGAGGAATTGAAGCGAGCTTAGGGTATCAAAGAAGTCAGACTGAAAACAACAAACAACCCATTCTTTAGACTGATTGCCGGAATACAATTGCATGAACGCCTTCGATGAACGTTCTAAAGCGTATCGAAAAGAAGAGAAGGGCTCCACGCAGTGGAATAGTGAAGGATTAACTTGTCTAGAAGTAATTTTAAAAAATGTTAGAATTACGACTATGACATACTAATGATCAGGCATGCAAAGCTATCGATTCGATGGCACTTACAAACTAAAAATTTTCTCTACTTTTAAAAAGAACAATAGAGGGTGAGAGAGAGCATACTGTAACAGTGAGTGAGTATGAGGTGAAAGTGTGTAAGGGAAGCAAGACGAGGGGGTTTTATAGTTTGGGGTTATAGTACAAAATGGGCTGGGCTAAAGTTTTATGGGCCTGGCCCAAACCTTAATGGGCTTCCTTATTGGCCTGCATTAATTAATATTGTGATTGCAAATAAAATTTTGGGCCTATTTGGTCACCTATTTTAGAATCAGGATTCATGTTTTTGTAAAAAAAAAAAAAAAAAACGATAAGTCTAAATGTAAATAAATAAATATAAAAAGGTTTTGCCAAATATTTTCAAAAACTTAACTTCAGAATGGTTATATTCCATTTTTCACGGTTGAAACACGAATTTATTTTAACAAAGTTACCCTTCAAGCATATGTCCTTTTTGTTTGCGTAATGACAATGGGGTGGGTTAGGAGATCGAGCTTTGTAAGCATTACAGAGTAACCTATGCTTGACAAACTAGATCAAGGACCACTCTACTCGGCATATTAGGCATGGTGTTTAGCTAGATAAAAAAAACAAAGTTGACCATACCATGTGAGGCCTTTCGTTACCCAAACCACAAGCCATGTTCGTCGTAAATGGATAACACCCATGTGTTTTTTTTTTTATACACCAGACTAGTTGGTTTAGTGGTCATGAGCTCACTCCTAAGGGTTTAGTGGTCATTAGCTCATGCCAGATTCCTTGTTACCGTAAGCCCAGACCCAACAGGCAAAGTACCCTATGATTACACCTAGGTGGAAGACGCCAACTCAGATTGTGCCCCTACTTTTTTTTTTTTTTTTTTCCATTAAAAAAAAGCACTACTTTAAAAGGAAACTGTCATGCATATAGCACCTTATGACTCAAATTAATAGTAAATAAGCAGAAATTAAATAATAAGCACACACACAAAGACGCACAAGAATTTACGTGGTTCAGCAAACTACCTACCTCTAAGGTGACGACGGAAAAATTTCACTATAAAAATAGAGAGATACAATAGTGGAAAAAAAATACTCTCAAGAAACTCAAATTCCAATTACAAATAAGAATAGAAACTGCTTCCCTTTTTCTCTATTTTTCTCTTATGCGGCTATACTAGGTTATTGGAATTCTCTACAGACACGGCTGCACTTACTACAATATAAATATTGAAGTCGGCTAGTGAGGTTTCCGATTACTGCTTATATTTGGTTTAAATGACCGAATTGGGCTTGGCAATTCAAGCCATATGGGCCCAATATCAACAGAAACTGACCTCAAGAAAATTGGTACTCAATTCTAGAGTGACTATTTCGCTAAAAAGGAGAGATCGAACTTTAACATCGGAGTGCTGGTGGTTGAACACCACACCAGTGTTCTACTTGTTCTTTCTTTCATCCATTGTAGGCATCACCTTGAGTTAAGGTTACAATCATCTATATCATCATATCTCATGATCTTGAATCATCCATTAGTGAGGTCTAAAAGTTTGTCTTACTGAGTCTAATAAGTAGATAAGGGCAATTATGAAGTCAAGTTAAGGGAAGAGAGTACCTCCTGATTTCTCCGTAGGCCGCCATTTTCTAGCATGCCTTTGCTAAAGCATTCTTTGTAATTTATGACATTTAAGTAGGGGAGTGACTTTCTTTCCCTGTTCTTTGCATTTGCATTTCAAGGAATTGTGATTGCCAAATGAGAAAGGCAACAAAACAACTTTGGCATTCACAGAAAATGCCTTTAAGGATTTATACATGTCTCAAAAATCATTATTAATATATTTTACTTTTAAGTTTTAACTGTAGCATTAGAAGAAAGCAAAATGAACAAATTTCGCCATAAGTCAAAGTCAGTCCATGAAAACAAAATACTAAATACATATCGAAACATGGAATACAATCGTAAAATCATCATATTCTAGCACTGGTACTGAAAACATTTTGGATTCTATAAGTGGAAAATTAAGGGAAAAAACATTTTTTAGTGGGGGAAGTGTTCCATAGGATCTACCACCAGCATGAGCAATGAAAGCCCTTTATCAGGATTACAGATTTTTTTTTTGCTTCAATTCAAGTTGTAAACTGCAATGAAAGGCATCAAAACACTGCCCATCCACAGTTTCCCATCCTTCTCTTCCACTTCACTTATTGCCTTAACTACCTTCCCCTGACTGTCCTCCAATATCTGTAAAAGCTTACCCTCTGGACTGTACTTGACAACAACCCCATGGGGTCTGCCCCCAATGTGAAGCAGGAACTGAATTTTTGCAGGAACTGGGAGCTTGAGTAAAAATTTCCTAACTTGTGGGTATAACGCGCATAGATAAGTATACATATTTCGTCGACAGTGGACTGCCACCCAAAACTCGCCCTTTTCATTTGTCCTGACATTGTCAGGAAATCCAGGTAGGATTGCTAATACCTCTGAAGTCCCAGCTTTCTCACCTTTCAACCAATACTTGCGTAACCTACATAATCAAGATGATATCAGACTTCACTAATGACTAAAAGATTACTGCAAATATTATTTCTGATAACAATGGCTTCAATGACCCAAAAATATTCCCAGGAAACCTACTTGGGATATATGCATGCGGACTATATCAATTGATGATCATAACATACCAGATTACTTTAAAATTGTTCAGCTGTACCAATTTGATATAAAGGTATTATTTACACTGTTGAACAAAAAATATGGACAAAAATACAGATGAGTTACATGTTTCTCATAGATCTTCTGTCAAAAGGAAAAATGTCAAGGTAAGAGTACAGTACTTTGGAAAATATTTTCTGAGAAACATCTATCTAGCAACTTCAGAGTTAAAACTTCTTATAGAACTCTGCCAAAAGCAAACAATATTTGCTCTCTACAAGTCACATATAGTGATGTCAACTGATCTGTATCTCTCTCTCTCTCACATGAAAAGTATACCCAAGTAGTCTCATGATGAAAAGTATACCAAAGTAGTCCCAATTCAATTCCAATAATCGCATAATAAATTAAATTTGTGACTACTGACCACCAATTTAAAAGGCAAACAATGCAATGAATAACAATTGAGCAAAATGAGGGTCCATGTCGTGTGACTCTAGGCATACATTCACAGGGAGGGTACTCACCTGCCAATGGCTCCTTCACAAAAGACAAAGAAGGAACCATCTTTGCTTAAAGACACACCATTTGGGAATTGGATATTCCTAACAAGGACAGTGGTTTCTTTAGTAGTTGGATTGTATTTCAGTACCCTCCCAGTATCCTCTGCAGAAAAAACCAGCTGCATGAAGTTCCTGCATGAAATAACTGTGTTAACACTGATGCATAGTGGTTCTCATGCTGTAAAAAAGAAAAGGCCGAATGATCATTAAGAAACTAGCAGAAAAAACTGAGGAGTTCTACCGAACACAAAAAGAGCTGGAGAAATCTATTAGGGGCCACCCAGACAACTTGACAGCAGTAGCCTTAAATTACTTCTAAACCAATGACTTGCTGGGTGGCAACCATATTTAGTATTATACAATTTCAGAGTTCAGAAATTAACTGACTGACAATTCCGAAAGCATTTGGGTATTATATGAAAACAAGTTGATACAAGAGTTTTATACATACTGGGGAAAGAATCAAGAACAAATTCAAGCATTGGGAAAAAAATGGAGATGTCACAAATTCAAGCATTGGGAAAAAAATGGAGATGTCACAAATTCAAGATTCCAAAATTTTTGGTAGTTAAAATAACATAAGATCAGGAAAATTAAATATTCTCCCAAAATCTGAAATGTTAATGGAACCAAAACAACAACAACAAAGCCATTTTCTCAGAACTGTGAGGTTGGCTATGGATCCTCTTTTGTTCTTCTTTGCTATTCTATTCCTTCGAAAAACACACTATGTCGCCTCCGTAATTAACAAGTCATTTTTTAATATTTCTACGTGTTATTTTAGGTCTTTCTCTGCCTCTTTTCGTTCTCTCGTCTTTAATCAAATTACTCTTATTTACAAATGCATTAATCACTCTCTTTTGCATATGACCAAACCATCTCAAACGATTTGGCTTCATCATTTCATCAATGGGACCAACCACTATTTTTAATTGAATTTCTTCGTTTCGTATTCTATCTTTCCTTGCATTTTCACATATTCATTTTAAATTTAGATACACTCATTTTATAAACATATTTAGTATTCAATATCATATAGCATGCCTAGTCTTACAATAGTCTTGTAAAACCTTCCCTTTAATTTAGTAGGTATTCTACAATCACACATTATTCCTTCTGCGTTTCTCCACTTCAACCATCCTACTCTTATCCTATGATTCACATTCTCTTCAATCTCACCATTCTTACAATTATTAATCTGAGATATTGAAATCACTTACCCTGTGGTATCTCTTGGCCATCAAGTTTTACATCCCCTTCATCTTCGTTTCTCTTGTTACTGAATTTACATCCCCATATACTTTGTCTTAGACTTACTTAACCAAAAGCCTTTAAATTCTAAAGCTAAAGGTTTCAAGCCTGGCTTTGACTCCACATTTAGTTTCATCCACTAAAGTATATTGTATGCAAAAACCATACACCATGGAGCTTCATCTTGAATCAATCTAGTAAGTGTATCCATAACTAATGCTTAAAAACAAGAAAGAACATTGTTTTTGTTTTAAGAAATATTTGCCAATAATTTTTTATTTTTTTTATTGGTAAGTTACAAGTGCACCTAGTGGATTTTAAACCAGCAATCTTACATATCTAATGTTTTTGTGAATAATTTGCAAAAGATGTAATATTACCATGTTTACAATCATTCAGAATGTAAATCTGATAGAGATATTGAGGTTTAATCTGCATACTTAAGAAATTCATATAATTTGGTAAATTTGGATAAAGAAAATTCATTGCCACTTAAAAATTATCCATGCATACCATCATATCAAATATGCAGGTTAAAATGGGCAAAGTGGATGGTGAGACTCATTATACAAGAAAAACCCTACGTGGAACTTGGGTTTTTATTCATTTCTCAGTTGTTAATAGACACTCAGTGGGACCTGATATGACAAATTAAATACAACATTTTCAATTATCACAAATTTTGAATAAACATGTACAAATGCAAGATCTAAAATTAGACAAACCAAATTATATCACTTCCTGACAGGTCACTGCACCATCTGTCATTACTAATTTAACAGAAAGAAGTTACTCACAATCACTCTTTCAAATCAGTTGAATATCTCAAGGGTCATTGCAGGGGAAGTATCAACTCTCTCAAATTATCATTGATACTTTTTTGATAAATCGATAGTTCGGGAAAGAATGATTTGAACCCTAGATGTCTACATTGGAAATACCAAGAGGTGCCAGTTCAGTTACAAGGCTATTAGCCTAAAATTATCATCCATACTGATCTATGAAGTTAAAAACCATATACCCAGGTATGCTGGTCATTGCTATGAAGAAATATTAGTCCTTTTTCTAACTGCATTAGTTTTATGCACAGAAGTGTCATTTTAATGCCTTTCAGAATAAGACGATGTCCCACTGCAATAGAAGAAAGGGAAACTACATTCTTCTTTATGCCCTAAAGGACAATAAGCATTCTAATGCTTCTCACTTAAGTTTGTGCATTCTATTGTGCACTGTATAGGGGAAGTGGCATTTCAGCAGTGAGTGGGACACTACAACTAAAAAAGGGGGTCTCTTTGACATTCTCGAATCATGTATAACTAACTAACATCCAAAGCAGTAACAACTTCAAAAAAAATGCATTCTCATTTGTCACCTTCTCAGAAGGAATATAGCATTAAAGGGCCTACCTCCTCTGATACGTGGTGCTACTATCTGTAAAATAAATATTCCCTTCTTCATCAATGTCTAGATCATTGGTGAACCCCAATGGAACCCCTTCTGCCTCAGTTGTTAGTGATGTTGCCAAACCACCTTCTGGTCCCACCTTCAGTAGCCCAAAATATGCATCTGCAATGTATAAATCGCCTGTTTTCTTGTCAAATCGGAGCCCCAAAGGCCTGCCACATATGTGCTCATTTTTCAAGTAACTCAAAGGCGATGGTTTTGGATCACACAGTTCTGACCTGAATCCCAAATAATAGATGGAATACAGATTATAATTCCCAAAGGCATTATAGCAAAGAAAAATAACCAAAAGGCAAAAACACAACTGGGAATTATTTTTTAACAGAGTAGCAAAACACAGGAGAATGACTCAGACCAATTCTATTAATCAAGGAAGCTGTTAATTACATGGAGCCATTCATTTTCTGATCACATGTGACACGTTCTCATAATTTGTTTGCTTATAGGTCTGAACCATATGATGAAGACTACCAAACAGCGAATAAAAAGACAAACTATAACCAACATGATGGAAGATGAAAGAGTGTACTGAAGAGTGAAGAATACAAACATGAAGAAAACCACAAATTTAAATTAGAATCCACCAAGAAATAATTCCTTTACAAAATCCAATCAATGGCATCTTGGAGATTATAATTTATATGAGTGTGGAACGTGAACACA
Source organism: Quercus suber (assembly GCF_002906115.3). Taxonomy (NCBI): domain Eukaryota; kingdom Viridiplantae; phylum Streptophyta; class Magnoliopsida; order Fagales; family Fagaceae; genus Quercus; species Quercus suber. The sequence continues at coordinate 1,190,672 of NW_027069570.1, forward strand.
ACAACACTTATGATAATCAAAACATACGACAATGACATAATTCTTACATCTCAATTAATATAATATTTCACATTTCCCTCACAAACATTTTTTTTTTTTTGGTAAATATAAATGGTTAGGGGGGCAACCAGTGGGGCTTTCCTACCATAATCGCTCACGGCACTTATATAAATGTGATTCAAATAAGTTATCCACGTCGCACTTTTTACATGTTTGCTCTTCTATCTATTCCATCTCTATTCCCTACTTTTCAATATGCAAATTCAGTATTTTCAGGCTAAATGCTCTCTCATGTCAAAGAATCAAGCTTTAAACTACTAACTCTTACCCAACAAAAAAGAAGCAGAAAAGGGTGCAACCCATGTAATTTCACTAAAAATATACAATATAAAAGCTGATATTATGAGTCACCATTTTCTTCACATGTGATGTGGGTCCCCCACAGAACATACCACCGAGCTCAGAAACTCATAAACCGACAAAAACCCAGAAACCCCAATGCACCAAAAAACAAGAAAAAAACTGACCTATTAGGCGAAGTGTAAGCGAAATCAATCCAGGACTGGCCATTCCAGAAGACGACCCGGCCATCAGCGACACCAGCATAGGGTCCACGGCCAAGAGGGTCAAAGGCTACACTCTCGGGGCCTTGGACTTGATTGAGAAACTTAATTTCCGAATTCTGAAGCAAATTCTGGGTGTCTTTCTCTGTGGGAACCTGGGACCAAGGTGGCATGTCCACTCTGTACGATTCGAACTCTGGGAAGTCAGAGATTGCACTGTGCCTCAAAGGGTCTGTGCCACAGTACAAGGCTAAGAGCAAGACGAAGAGCCCCGCCAAGGCTCCGAATGGTGACATTGTCGCTGAGACAGAGAAACAGAAGCTGAGAGGAGGTTTGGTCTCTGAGCAACGTGACAACACGTGCACTCCCTGTTAAAGGAATGAGTGTTACAGGTTCAAAGTTGAAAGAAAGGAAGGTAGATAGGGAGAGTCTTTGTACTTAGGCGAAAAAAATAAAAAACATCAGTTAGATGTGTGAAAGAGGAGTAGGTGAAGCATTTGCAGGTAGGGGTGGTAGATAAGGGACGTTGATATTAATGACCTTGTTTTTTAGTAGCATTGTGGCTGGTTCAATATTGGCCTAGTCATAAAATTATATTACTTTTATGGGATTGGTACATTGGTTAAGGTTGTTGATTTTATTATAATTATTTCAATTATTTATTTATTTATTCATGAGATAGTTAAAGAATAAGTATTTGTTAATTTGTTTTAATTGCATTCCAATGTAACCAGACTCATTAAAATTCTAAAAAAAAAAAAATGTATCTATAGCATGACACATCAAAAATGATACAAAAAAAAAAAATGTGTGCCACCAAACTTATTGTTAAGGATAAATTACCCTAATTTCCCTTGAGATTTTACAAAATGATACTCATAAATATTTCATGAAATGACCCTTCTCGTTAGTTTTTGTATATAAATACAATAGTTAAGTTTTCATCAATAATATTCAAATTTTTTTTTTTAAAGATTCATAATAATTTATACATATGGGTGGAAATGTCATGTATCCACAAACAGATAAACCTCAAAAGAGGAGAGTATCATTTCATTCATGGTATGGGGTTTTTTTTTAATGGAATATTGTGTTAGTTTAATCAAAAAGTGTGTATAGGGTCAGGTAAATATTGACTGCGGCATATGATGATTTGCGATTACTAACAATACCAATTTCAAACAAAAAAAAAAAAACTAATTTCATTTTACAAGTTGCAAATAACAATCTAAACTGAGGCAATCTTTTCAAAATTTGCTCTACCTTACAACCTTACTGTCTCATATAATTGTCATGTAGCATGTCTGTGACTTAGTCCATGGTCATGCAAACTTGGCGTTATCCCCGTGTTCCTCTAGTATATCACTGGCAGTCCTTCATCAGTGCAGCATGCACCTTTTGTTTGTTTTGGAGCTGTTTTGGCTAGGCGTACTAAACCCACTACGTACCACACACGAGCCGGCTCACCTGAATGTCATATTCGAGTGTGGACTTAGCTATTGTACTTTATACAAACCTTGAGGACGGTGTCATTTATATAAACGAGCATCCACAGCAGTGAAGACAAAATTTTAGCTATTTAGCTATACAAAAAGTCACTTTATCTATTTTACCTACACACATGCTGCAGCAGTGATCTATTTTAGTTTTCAACACAATAAATAATATATATATCACAATAAAATAATATAACTACTACAATAAAAAATTATTCTACTACAAAAAAAAAACTACAACCACCCTACCATCAGCCACAGCCAAAGCCACAGCCACAGTCACAGCCACAGCCACCGTCACCACCGCCACCAGTCCACAACCAAAAAAAAAAAAAAAACCCACAGCAGCACAAAACACGGCACAACCACCACCACCACCGCCAGTCCACAGCAGAAAAAAAAAAAAAAAAATCACCCCCAAAATCCACCTCCACCATCGCGGCACAAACAAACCACAACCACCATCACAGTAGCCTCAAGCTCAACCAAAATCAACCGACCGCATCCGTGGAATTCTCGACAAAACCTTCGACGAAGGCACCCATTTCCTCATCCCCTGGCTCCAAAAGCCTTTCATCTTCGACATCCGCACGAAGCCCCCACTCTTTCTCCTCCGTCTCCGGCACCAAGGACCTCCAGATGGCCAACCTAACCCTCCGCGTCCTCTCGCGCCCTGAGGTCACGCGCCTCCCTCAGATCGTCCAAGCCCTAGGTCTCGAGTACGACGAGAAGGTCCTCCCTTCGATCGGCAACGAGGTCTTGAAGGTCGTCGTGGCTCAGTTCAACGCCGATCAGCTCCTCACTGAGCGCCCGCAGGTCTCGGCGCTCGAGCAGAAGCAGGTGGCGCAGCAGGAGGCGAAGAGGTCGAAGTTTGTGCTGGCGAAGGCGGAGTAGGAGCGGCGCGCCGCCATCATTAGGGCCGAGGGAGTGAGAGTTTTGAGAGATGATGTTCAGATGGAGTGACTGAGGAGTGACTGAGGAGTTTTGAGAGAGAATCAGTTTTTGTTATTTTAATCGGTTGGGAGTAAAATATTATTATTTTTGTTTAGCTCTCAGCTACAGTACACATCTATTTATAGATGGGTATTGTAGCAATTCAGCTAAAATTTTTAGTTATTGCTCCACTGCTGTAGGGGTGTATTTTGTGTTTGTGGAGCTAAATTTTAGCAATATAGCATTATAGCTACACTGCTGTAAATGCTCTTACGAGGGAGAGGAGAGGGAGATGTAGTAGAGACCATTTGGCTGGAGCATTGGTGTTGCACGTTTACGTTTTCAGCCTTTTTTTTTTTTTTTTTCACGCGTCCCCAGCTTTTCAGAGACAGAGTGTTACTATAGCAACACTGTTGTGGATACTGTTCATTGAACAGTAGTCGCAACATGTGACTTTTTCACCCAACTTTTACTGTTCACGGACCCACAATTTTCACTTTTCAACAATTTTTTCATTAAAAATGGGTCCCACGGTACTATTCACACATTTAAAAATTATTTTGCTACAGTATTTTTCAGTTTTCAGTTTCAGTTTTCAGTTTTCAGCTGTATCCAAACAGGCCAGTAATCTATAATGAGGATGACGGAGAAAATAGAATTTTCTCCAAACTTGAAGTCACGTGGGAACACAATTTTTTTTTTTTTTTTTAATTTGACATGGCATGAAAATTTATTTTTTATTATTTCATCTGATTTTTTTTTTTTTGTCCAAAAGATAACGATACTAACCAAATTAACATAATATTTGAAAGGTTATGGATAAAATTGATATAATCAAAAAGTTAAGGACTAAATTTATATACAAAGTCAAAATTAATAAAAAATCAAATTAGAATCTAAATTGAATTCCAATTGTTGTATAGTTTTGCTCCACACATCATATTTAAGTTTTTTTTTTTTTTTTTAATTTTGTTTTAAGTAAGTTAATGTTGTACGAAAGAAGAAGAGTCTAATATAAGTAAACCTTTAAAAAACTCAATTAAAAAGAAGTTACCTCATGTGTGCATCCCAAAAAAAAAAAAATACTATAAAAAAAGAGTAAATCTCATATATATATATATATAAGGACAAAAAAATCTAGCAGCCTAAGCCCACTTAGAACAGTGAGTTGTACAGTTCAACCTTGGCTCAAATCAATAAAATTTGTAAGAGAGAGAAACGAACAACAAGATAGGGCTTTGCTTGAGGATGAAAATAAAGAAGAAAAGGCTAATATTATAGAATAGATGAGCATATATCCCTCCACAAGCTTGCCAGAGGAGGTTAAGATTATACAAAAAGTTGCATTGTTCACTCTCTTCTCTCAATACTCTTCTTGTTTCTTTTTGACACTTCTGTCTCGATCCCTTTTTCCATTAACCCATACTTTCTTATATACTTCTCATTTTTTTCATATCTCAACCATCCATCCCTATCTAACTAGCTTTCTCCCTTGACACTTGTCTCTTTCTACCTTTGAATAAGGTGGTAGAAGGAGTTTACTTAGCTGTAACTTACACTATTCAGGTCACTTCCTCATCAATACAGCTGATAAAGTTGTTATCCACCATTTAATGCAGAGACGACAGGCTACTTCAAACTAGAAATTTCCCTTATGACCATTGACCCTCTCTCTCTCTTCAGATTCTCGCTCCCACTTGGAATGTCTTAGAGTACCTTGACTCATCTCTTCCTTTCCTCGAGGTGGCTTTCCTCCTTGGGCTTGTGGACTGTAACATCCCTATAATTATACTGCAACTCTTCAAATCCATCCTTGGTCTTTAGGCACTCACAATATATATATATATATATAACCTTCTTCAATTGCAATTCTCCTCTTTATGTTTTCTGTTATTGCTGCCACTGCCAATGCTGCACAAGCAAGCAGCAATCCTATCCCCATCCGGACTTCGGTGCTGAGGCCTTTGGACCGGCCCGTGTATTTTGCCAGTAATGGAACCATTACGCGATCAGAGAATGCAACCCATATTGTTAGTGTGACAACCATGAACACCGTGAAGGATCCAGCTGGAATTTCAAAAGTTTTGGTGATATGTCTATCCATGGATTTTGCTTGGAGTGTGGAAAATGAGTTCTGGTTCATGCACAGAAACATGACGATGCCTGTGGACCACATGGGAATGACTCTAAGGAGAGCTTTGAGTGACTCTACTTGTTCTATTGGGCATAGACTCCATGAATCTAAAGCTGACCCGTCCGGATTCAGGTCTCTCTCATGATCCCTTATTATGCAAGCTTTGTTTAGACACCTAGAAAGAGTTCAAAAGGTATTAATTAATCCTCAGCATAATTTTGGGAATCAGTATTCATGACTCAATGCTAGTAGTTAGCTAATTCACTGGAAAATTATAGTCCAAAACAATTTAAGAAGTTCCACAAAGCCAAGAATAGTATACGTAAGTGTGAATCACATATCAACAATTTCAAGCATTGTAATAATAAGAATACCTTAAATTATCAGTTGGGACAAGGAAGTTTGAATCGTGGCTGTGGCAATACTGATCAGAGTTATTTTGAGGGAGACTAAGCTTTCTGTTCTTGAATGCCACGGTTAGAACTTGAACAAACCCAGTAAGCAAGCTCTTACTAGGCTTCACTTTCACATAAAGAGAAGATCCAGCTAGGAATATTACAGTAGAAATCATCATAAGAATTACGGGCACTCCAAACCTGACTTTCCATCCCAATTGATCTTGAACGTACACAATTATAGTCAATGCAAGAACTGTTGATACTCCAATCGAAGTGTAATACCAATTGAAGAAGCTCTACAATAGCCTCTCATTGTTGGGATTATCTTTGTTGTCTAATTGGTCTGCACCAAAGGCTATGGAATATGGTCTACCACAACCAGCTCCAATGGATATTAGCCCAAAGGAAGACAACAGAAGAGCCAACTGAGCTGCTGTAGCAGACTCGCATACTTGGCTGGACTGGTCACAGGAAGGAGGTTTCAACTGTGGCATCAATGCAGTCGACCATAAAATAGTCATCCCCTGTTGAGACATACCAGATTTGAGTACCGATTATCTAATTAATATCAAAACTATTCCTCCATTTGTTCAACTAAAGATTTCCTTTAAAAAAATCAAAAATTACTCAAGGAAAATTAGAGAAAATAAGCCCCACATGTGTCGACTGTCAATATAAATCCTGCGTTATTGTTAGCCAAGTAAAGAAAATGATTCCCTAACTTTTTCCCGGATGAGAAAACTTTAAAGACAGTTCCTTATGTGTTGTAGCATTGATTCCCAATTAAATTCAATCAAGTGATAGCATTCACTAATCAAACATTGAATTTCACTCTTGTTAAGAGAAGATAATAACATTTGTGTTACATTGAATTTAATTGGAAACCTAAGCTTTGCCTGTTCCCAAAATTTTCCAACAAAACAAACAAGTCAAGATCCACATGTATGTACTAATGGTAATCTTTTCTATGCGTATTAAAGACTAACTTACTATATATCAATAAAAATATACATATATATATATAGAAAAGGTTATCATGTCTTTAGGATTTTTTTTCCTTGAAGAAAATTACTCCCAAAATACATTTTCCTAGAAAATATATTATCCCCTGGGAACAAAAAGAACCTAGAAAAGTAACTTATAATTGGACTTACAAGAAGGCTAGAGATGGATCCGAGTGAGATGACCCGAAACCGACCAAAATAAGAATCAGAGAGGAAAGCACCAAAAATGGCCATGACATTGGAAATGGCTGACCACATTAACAGAATGCTTGATGCACTGGGGCTGTTTTCATGTTATAACTCCCAATCAAGTAAAGTATCATGTTAGGCATAAGCCCATAGGCCATAGCTCGCTACCTTCTCAAAAGACTCATTCACTGCCTCCATCAAAAAAATGAAAATCAACAAATAAGTTTAACATATATATACATATATATGTGATAATGTTTTTCAGCATATGTATATGTTCGCATATAATATAAGTATGTGCGTGGGTGCATATGTATAAAAGTTCAAATTTGATTACCTATGATGAAAGGCATGGTTCAAAAACCACCCTTTCTGGGCTTTGCTTTTGCAGCTTGATGGGGTTGCTCGTTTTCGTTCGAACTCATGCACTTCTCCTCTGCCACTATGTGCTCCATGGTTTTGATTACTGGATGGAAGTTCAATTGAAAAAACAAAAAAACAAAGAGACAAAGAAAGAAAAATCTCTCTCTTATAGCTACAAAAGCTTCCCTATGATCTGCTATTCTCTGTTGAAACAATTTCCTACCTTTTACATGCCAAAAAAGGAAAGACCGCAAAAAGTTCTTTGCCGAGTAGACCTTTCCATATGGAGTGGGGAGAGCTGCGAAAATGACTACTTGTAAGGATATTATATATCTTTTTGAGCTTCAACTTGGTGACTTGAGCTCACATATTTGATTTTTTCTCATGTTACAATCAGGGGCGGAGCCAGGAATTTTTGTTTGGGGGGGCCAAGTTGCGATGCTAACATATTTATCAAGACAACTTCTAGACCCACACACACATATATACACACACGCACGCTTTTTATTATATACACACACATATATATACACACTTTTTTATTTGATAAGTTATATATATATACACACACCCAACCAAAAAAATATATATTTTTTAATATTTTCAATCAAAATTATTTTTGACGGCAATCTTTCATAAAAAAATTCATTTTTTCTATTTTCATAGTCAAAATCTTAAAAAAATTTATTTTAAACACAAATTATCAAATTTTATGCTAAAGTAAGTAAAAAATCTTTCAATTGAACTAATGAAAAGAAGTGTAATACCAATTGAAGAAGCTCTCCAATAGCCTCTCATTGTTGGGATTATCTTTGTTGTCTAATTGGTCTGCACCAAAGGCTATGGAACATGGTCTACCACAACCAGCTCCAATGGATATTAGCCCAAAGGAAGACAACAGAAGAGCCAACTGAGCTGCTGTAGCAGACTCGCATACTTGGCTGGACTGGTCACAGGAAGGAGGTTTCAACTGTGGCATCAATGCAGTCGACCATAAAATAGTCATCCCCTGTTGAGACATACCAGATTTGAGTACCGATTATCTAATTAACATCAAAACTATTCCTCCATTTGTTCAACTAAAGATTTCCTTTAAAAAAAACCAAAAATTACTCAAGAAAAATTAGAGAAAATAGGCCCCACATGTGTCGACTGTCAATATAAATCCTGCGTTATTGTTAGCCAAGTAAAGAAAATGATTTCCTAACTTTTTCCCGGATGAGAAAACTTTAAAGACAGTTCCTTATGTGTTGTAGCATTGATTCCCAATTAAATTCAATCAAGTGATAGCATTCACTAATCAAACATTGAATTTCACTCTTGTTAAGAGAAGATAATAACATTTGTATTACATTGAATTTAATTGGAAACCTAAGCTTTGCCTGTTCCCAAAATTTTCCATCAAAACAAACAAGTCAAGATCCACATGTATGTACTAATGGTAATCTTTTCTACGCGTATTAAAGACTAACTTACTATATATCAATAAAAATATACATATATATATAGAAAAGGTTATCATGTCTTTAGGATATTTTTTCCTTCAAGAAAATTACTCCCAAAATACATTTTCCTAGAAAAGACTCATTCACTCCCAATCAAGTAAAGTATCATGTTAGGCATAAGCCCATAGGCCATAGCTCGCTACCTTCTCAAAAGACTCATTCACTGCCTCCATCAAAAAAATGAAAATCAACAAATAAGTTTAACATATATATACATATATATGTGATAATGTTTTTCAGCATATGTATATGTTCGCATATAATATAAGTATGTGCGTGGGTGCATATGTATAAAAGTTCAAATTTGATTACCTATGATGAAAGGCATGGTTCAAAAACCACCCTTTCTGGGCTTTTCTTTTGCAGCTTGATGGGGTTGCTCGTTTTCGTTCGAACTCATGCACTTCTCCTCTGCCACTATGTGCTCCATGGTTTTGATTACTGGATGGAAGTTCAATTGAAAAAACAAAAAAACAAAGAGACAAAGAAAGAAAAATCTCTCTCTTATAGCTACAAAAGCTTCCCTATGATCTGCTATACTCTGTTGAAACAATTTCCTACCTTTTACATGCCAAAAAAGGAAAGACTGCAAAAAGTTCTTTGCCGAGTAGACCTTTCCATATGGAGTAGGGAGAGCTGCGAAAATGACTACTTGTAAGGATATTATATATCTTTTTGAGCTTCAACTTGGTGACTTGAGCTCACATATTTGATTTTTTCTCATGCTACAATTATGATTTAGATGTATGTTGTTGTTGTTACTATTTTTTTTTTTTTTTTAAGGATATTATTATGAGTAAGACTTAAGTATACTACTTATGTGTTGTTCCTTAGGTTTCTATTTTAAAATTCTGCTATGTAAATTTTTTCTCATGAGAAGGAAGTGTATTTTTTAGTTAAGTAATCACATGGCTAAATTTTAAGAGGAGAACTTAAAGAATATCATATAACGTATTATATCTAAGTTTTGTCATATTATTATTAATAATGTAAAGGAAGATCAATTTCTTACAAGTTTGCTTATAAGTCACCCTTAAATATATTACTTCAATAATTATATTTAAAAAAATGTTTAAAATTTTTGTATGTTTCCATTTTCCTCTTTTACTTGGAACTCGGATTTCATAAATTTTTGTGCACTGGAAATAAAATATGCTATAGTATGTTGTGTCATGTGTGTACATAGACTTTCTTATAATAAATAAATATACGTTTAATTTCTTTGGTGCATGCACGTGATATGATATACACGACAACATCATCATGCATCAAGATCTACTTGTTTGTATGCTAGTACATAATTATATACAACACAATAATTAAACTTATCTTTTTTGGCTGAATCAATATATAAAACATATCTGCCTTTACTACTTTCTGCACACACATGTATGAAATAATAAATGGGTAAAATTATGAAAAGAATCGTATTGTTGAGTTTAGAATTGAAAGGCTTAGGGAGTGTTTGGTAGAGTAGTTTGAAAATTGTTGTTTGTAGTTTTTTAAAATACGTGTGGGTGAAAAAGTGTGTTGAAATGTGTGAAATGCTGTTTAAAAACTAAAAAATGTTGTTTGAAAACACAAACCAAACGGCCCTTATTAGTCTTGAGGTTGTAGGTAAGGTTTGCTTCCTTTGAAATAATATTCCAAACTCAAATACAGTGGCTTTGGTCTCCCTTTTGCATTGTTATAGCCTTATAGGAGGTAGAATTTGAGCCGAAGAGTTTTAGTAGTAGAAGTAGCGTTTGCTGTACTGTATTGGTTTACAAAACTAAACCTCAAATGTATGTATGTCACAGTAGGTGGTATTACACTTTGAATGGAGTTTAATGGTTTTTAAGTCTCATAAAAAGAACAATTAGTTTTGAGATGGAGTGACATAACTTGCCGACACAATTACATAATTAAATTTAATAGAAAACTTAAGATATAAATGTTTATTATCTCCCAAAAAAAAAAAAAAAAGCAATATTTAAGAAAGGGTGCCAAAATCTTATTAAAAAAATTCAAAGGAATGGAGAGTGTGAAAAGAATCACGCATTCAACATTATTTGTTAGGATCGATGTGGTGCTGATTAAGGTAAGGATCCTTTTCCAAGGTACCTGTCCAGAGATTACTTTGGAGCTAGTGCTTCGTTAGGCTCTCAAGTTTCCTTCTTTCGTAGGGGGTAAAGTTCAAGCTAGTGGCTGATAATTTGGAATAATCATTCAAAATAAAATCCTCGGAGCCATATAATTATCACTGTTTTGCTATTTTGGAATGATCTTATTCTCTGGAAATTGATCCAGCTTAACTCATACATGTCTCTGCAGTCTCAGCTCCAAACTCTCCAAATTTTGGAAATTTTATTTGATTCTTAAACGTAGTGGTACCAATGGAGCATAAAAAGCAGGCTACCAATAAGTGTAAGAGCTAAGGTGATATGTTAAGGATTTACTATAATTGATAATGGCATCCCTAATTTGTGGCGGCTATAGGAATTTTTTCTAGAGTGTTCCTTAAAAAGCATCAATTACACAATCTAATAGAAATAGAAATTCATATATTAACAACAACAACAACAATCAAAAAACACGCAAATGCATAGAGTTTACAATTGTTTTTTACGAGGAAATCGTTGCATGGTAGTCTAATTATCAATACTCCAAGTTACATCTCTTTCAATATAACTATAATGTGTTACATTGTTGTTTCATTAATTATAAAATTATTAATTGTTGTTTAGCCTAACATAATTTAATTTGTTTGTCTTTTATAATGCATTGGTTAATTAAATTATTAATTATTATTTATTAGTTGCTTCCCCCAATTAATTATTGATTAATTAAATTATTATTTACTAGTTGCACTAGCACACACCTCATGTGCATTTACTTCCCTCAATTCAAATATCCCACCCAGCTCCATGCTCTCATCCATCCCCCACTCAACAAACAAGCCCCATGGCCTTCAATCACAAGAGCCAATCAGATAAATTCACAATTACAAATCACAATACACTAAAAGACAATTAATTGTATCTTACCAACACCAACGGATAAAGCCAAAAACAGGGGCAAATATGAATAAAGTTATAAGGTAAAGCTAAGCAAAAGCAATTACCCAATCATAGTTCAAAGAGAAATAGAGAATCAGATAAAGTCTTAAAGAGAGAGAGAGTCTCATTTCATTTCACTTTCATTCTTCAGATAAAGAGAGAGAGAGATTGAGACGGAGAGAAACCCACTAACCCAAATCCAATAACCCGTATATGTGAGAGAGAAAAAGAGAGAAAAGTTAAGTGTAAAGATGAAATATCTTGAGGTTGAGGGAGCAGGGAGGCCTGAGGCTAAGGGGCGGCATCGTCGGGCAGCATGTCGAGGCGAGGAAGTCCAATCTTCAATCTGATGTGTTCTGCAGTTCTGGAGCTCGAGTTTGAGACCCGATCTCCATTTGTTGGTTGTTATCGTCCGTTGGTTTCTAATTTTAGTATATTGGGTTAGGTTTTTTTCTTTCTTTCAACATCTATTAGTGTTTGGTTGTGTCGTCTGTTGGTTTCTGATTTCGATATATTGGGTTTTTTTTTTTTTTTTTTATTTTGCTTGAAATTAGAACAAATAATAATAATAATAATATTTTTATCTGAGGGTATTCCTAATTTTTTTTTTAAGGGTAAAAAAATTAATTATTATATATAATTTTTTTTTCTTTTCAAGTCATGGTGTTTACCTTGGACTGAACATGGCACCGCCACTGTCCCTAATGCCCAACATAAAGGTTCCTTTTTAGCAAGACTGTCACAAGGAAAATTGTTAACTTGCAATAGAAAATGCGAAAGTTACAGAGAAAAGTCACTATTTATTGTCAAAGAAAAAAGGAAAGAAAAGAAAAAAACACCATGTAAAATAAAGTAAATTAAAAAGTTTAGAGAGAGAGAAGAAGGGAGCAGAAGAAAGGGTTTACATGATTTGGCTTGTTGACCTATGTCCATGATGAAATACCCTTTCTTGAGTACATTTGTCTATGCTAAATTGTGAATTACAAAAACTTAATATAGAATATCATTTGTTGAGTACATTTTTCTATCTTGAATTGTGAATTTCAACAACCCGAAATAGGACATACACTCCGTTGTTTTAATGGAAAACCTTATGTGAAGATAATTTTTTTTTTTTGGTAGTATTAAATAGGACATACGCTCCGTTATTTTAATAGAAATCCTTATGTGAAGATAATTTGTCTATATTTGGTAGTATTAAAAAAATTATCTTTTAACTATCTTTTAACTTTCTTTATTTAGCTTAGCATAAAATATAGTTTTTTTGTACTAAAAACTTCTTGAATACAACTCATGTGATTCTAAATAAAGAATACAACTCTATATTACGTGAAGCTAAATAAGGGGATTGAAGAGCTAGTTTCTCACCTCATTTTAATGTCACTACCAAACATAATTAAGAAAATAGAATAGTTTTCTAAATAATTCTTTTTAGAAAATAATTCATTTTTCAAAAATTGTTAATGTCGAAACAAACAAAGCTTATATTATAAACACACAATAGTTGACTTATTGTGTTGACTTATAGGCCACTAATCATGACTAAATCAAAGATAATTGATATGCCTTGATTAAGGGACTTAATAAAGGGTCATTATTAACATACGTAAATAAATAGTGAAATATGTAGTCAAGTAAAAGATTAAGTTCCTGTTTTAAGATTCTGCCATGTGGATTTTTTTCTATGGAGAGAAAGTATATTTTTTAATTAAGTAGCCACATGGCTGAATCTTAAAAAGGAAACTTGAAGAACAACACCTAAAATATTGTACCTAAGTTTTGTTCTTTTATACAAATTGATTACTATAATCTGATTAAGAACATACATATGGAAAGAAACTACACATTAAACTTCCTTAAAACAATTAATATTCATCACTTACCTATCTTCGTCATCTAAAACCCTACTTCTCTCTTCTTCACAAGGACCATAAGCCTTACTACAGAAAAGGAAATACATGAGATTAGCCGAACTCAAACCAGTTAGAAGCCAATAGTAGTAATCATAGTGGGCCTTATTGATGTTGCTTGAAACCCAACTTTCTCCTCCTTTTTTGGTAACATTATCAACTGTATTCAGTATAGAACTTGCTACTAAGCTTGCAACAGACATCCCTAATCCAAAAAGGGTGGTGGCTATACTAGACATGCTTTTAGGCAATTGAGAGTAATAGAACTCATTTTGCCCAATTGCATTGAAAGCCTCACCCAAGCCGGCAAAGATATAATAAGGCAGTAGCCACATTGCTGACATGCTCACCACGGCTTGTGGATCATCAGAAAATCCTTCCTCAATTGCAAGTTCCCGCCTAACACTCTCTGCAATTGCCATTGCTGCCATTGACATGCATGAAAAAAAGAGTCCAATTCCCATTCTTTTTTTCTCGTTGAGACGGCATGGTTTTCCACTGACTTTTGATGCTAGAGGGAGAACTACACGATCGTACAAAGTAATCCAAAGTGTTATAGTTATAACCAGAAACACGCTAAAGGAGCCTGCAGGAATTTCAAAGTATGGAGTAATGTGTCGGTCCATGGAGGCTGCTTGGAGTACTGGAAAAGAGTTCTGACTGAGAGTTACAGACATCATGATTCCAGCCGACCATAATGGGATTACCCGGATTAATGCCTTTAGCTCTTCTACTTGATTAACTGTACAAAGACTCCATGGATCTGTAGCCCTTCCATCTGGGCTTAGGTCTTGTAGAGGATTTTTTATAATGCATGCTTTGTTCAGAAACCTAGGCAGTCAATGAAGTCAAGGCACAGAAAGGTGATGCTCATAAAAGTTATGACAATTTCATGTTTATATTATGATGCTTCTGTGCGCAAAGATTTTTCATGGTGTTAATGGTACAAATGTGATTGAAATAATTAAATTACAGGCATCCAGAAAAGCTTTATAATGATAAACAAACACTAGAGGAAAAAAAAAAGTCAAACATGGAGAATGCATACTACATGCATCCAACTGGTTGTTTCCAACTCAGGCCAACTTAAATTGATTGACAATTCACCTCCAAGGGGACAGCAATTTCTAAATGACAGAAGTACTCTATTCTATACACTAAAAAAGGGTGCTCCTACCTCAGGTTGTAATGGCTAAGCAATAAAATAAACCAGGAGAAGTGGCCTTTGCAGTATGCTTGTCAAAAATTAATGTAAAATCTGATCTGACAAGTTAAAACATAACCAAGATAAAATGATAATTTGATGATACCTTAGTTTTTCACTTGGCAAGAGGAGCATTGATCCATTTATACGATGGTAAATTTCAGGTGTGGCCTGAGATGATAATCGCATACGTCTATTTTTATAAGAGGCTACTAGAACTTGAGTGAACCCAGTAAGCAAACTTGAATCAGACTTCAACTTGACGTAGAAAGGAGAAGCCAAGAAGAATGAAAGGACAGACAAGGACATAAGCAAGGCAGGGATTCCAAAACCCACCATCCACCCCATCTTATCTTGAACATACACAATAAAAGTCACAGCAATGAGTGCTGATGCAGTTTTTGAAACATAGTACCAGCTGAAAAAGCTCTCTAACATCGCTGCATTTCTTATGTTGTCTCTCTTGTCTAACTGATCTGCACCAAATGCCAAGGAGGATGACCTTAAGCCACCAGCTCCTATAGCCATCAGCCCAAAAGAAGAATATAAGTGTAGAAGTTTGAATGCTGTTGAGAAGTTGCAACTGCTACTACTTTGGCTGCATGAAATCTTTGCTTGTGAATTCAAGGTTGTTAACCACAAAAGAACCATCCCCTGTTACATATAAAATTACATTGATTTAGCATATTTGTATTGCACATAGCTTCCTATGGTAATGTGAAAAACAATTAAGATTACACAAAATTATAAGTGGAACTTTTTGCCAGGCCCCTCCATGCCACCCATTTCAATTCAGAGCCAGGTTTAGTCCCCGCATGAAAGTCAGCCATGTGGCCAGCATATTGTCCAACATAAACTTCCATTTTTACAGAAAAATCCCCTGATCTGGAATGAACTGAATTTTAGCAGTACTGCTTAAGCTGTACTCGTGGAAGAGAATAAATGCTCAGAAAAATAGAAAGCAAAAATTGGTATCACACAACATGAAAAGTCGTCACAAAATCCAAATTGGCATTTTCTACTTCCCATCAGTATTGTGCCAGGTATAAAGAACACACAAGAAGCATGAATAAGAACACTTCCATGCTCAATTATACATAATTGAAATTATATTCATTTGAGAAAGCCACAGTAACCAAATTCAGATATGGGATAAGGTATGCAGCATAGCGATACATCAAACTATAAAATTTTCAAGATGTGCACATGAAGGGTTCTTTTTCTTTAAAACTCTGACTAGTAAATTGTGCAAATATTCATGTTCCATGTTAAATATGAGAATTAGCTTAACTACAAAATTTTCTTAATAGCTCTCAATATAAAATGTCATTAGCACACCCCCCCCCCCCCACCAAAGATAAAATAAAGCTTCCCCTCCCCCAAATATAAACTGCACTTGATATTACTGCTGGAGATGAAAATTTAATGCTTGTTTGGATAGAGGGGGGGAGGAGGAGGAGGAGGAGTGAGGGGATAGAGTAGAGTTGCTAAAAATAAACTAATTTTGTACTAAATCTACTCTATTCCCCTCAATCCAAACGAACCATAAGGCCAAATAATTGTAACCTCCCTGAATGTACGTTTTCGAATACAAAAGCAGCTAATTCTGAAATTAAGAATTGCAACTTCAAACCATAGTTATGCTGCTTACAAAATAGCTTAAGTTTTGTATTGTCGATACCGCAATTTAGGTTGGAAACATGTAACAGAACCCACAAGGAGGTAAATGTTAACTTTTCAATGTTCCATAATTCGTTCCCCCCCCCCCCCCCCTCCTCATCTCAATTTCCTCTGTAGTTTTCACCTGTAAAGATATTAGAACTCACCATTTGTTTTGTTCACTTAAAGAAAATTAGAAACAGTTGTACATAATTGTAGCTCAATTAGATGACTTTTGACCAACGGCTTTTAGTACATACTGCGGTTAAAAAAATTAAAATGAAGCTTAAGTTGGTTTCTAGAAAGTATTTCAATAATTTGACAGCAACCTTTAGTAAAAACTAGCGACAAGGATGCAGCACCAAACTTTTAGTATAATTCAGATGAGAGGAGACAAATGCAAGGGCCCAGATCCAAACTTTTAGTAAAAACTAGTGACAAGGATGCAATCGCTTGTAAGAAAGCCAATAAATAACTTGTGAGACACAAACTGCGAGCCAAAAATAATAAGTGAATAACAATTAACCAAAAGGAAACTTTTTTTTTTCCATCATAAAAGTAATATCTGGAACATACACAAAGCACACTTGATGCAGGGGATACTAGTTCAGCGAAAACATAATCTAAATGAATGTTTTGTGTGTGTGTGTGTAAAGGAAATTTATGATAAATATCTAGTTAATGGGTATCCTGAGGCATTGATTAAGAGAACAATTTTTTTTTTTGAGAATCAATTAAGAGAACAAATTAAAAGAACATATGTATATGTATATGCCGCAAGCCTGCAATACACAGTGGTGTGTTGTACAGTACAGATTGATTTTTATATAAAAGAATCATTTAATAGGATATAAGATGTCAAAGGTTTTACAGCCTAGTAAAGGTCTCTTTTTTAAGGCAAAACCGGAAATTTGAATGATTCACCTACAATGAAATGAAAAGGGGGGGGGTGGTATATATTGCTGTCCTCTTGGTAAATCTTTGGCTCTAGGTGTGAGTGTGACCTTGTGGTTCACACCAAATTTCTTTGCAAAAAAAAGGAAATTGAAATGCCGGCTCCATGCAATAAAGCATAAATAAATGTAAGGGAATTCTACATTTGGCAAATAATGTTTACTTCTATGCCATTTTCATATGTCATCACAAGGAGAATAATAAGATATCCATAAAATGCCAAATAACATAAACAACATAAAAATTGTCAAAATAGTCCTTACAGCAAAGAGAAGGGTGATCTTGACTCAGAAAGCTAAGCAATACTGAGAAAACAAAGGTGCAAAAAAATTATTGTGACAAAAATAGTGGGAAATAGGATTGGAAATTGTTACCATAAGGCTAACGATGGAACCAAAGCCGATCATCCGGTACCGACCCACATAAGAATCAGCGAGATAAGCACCAAGAATCGGCATGAAATTGGTTGCTGCAGACCATAGGAACAGCACATTGGCTGCACTGGCTATTTGCATACCAAACTCTCTTGTCAAATAAAGTATCATGTTTGGCATTAGCCCAAAACTTGCCACACCCTCAAATGCCTCATTAGCTGCCACACACACACACACACACACACAAAATATTAAAAACAAAAACAACTACAACATATAAGCTTGAGAGAGAGAGAGAAGAAAAGAAAAGAAAACCCCATATATGATTATATGCTTGTATGGTTATTGTGTTGTGTTTGCGTGCGTTTATGCATTGTATGAAATAAATTTGTGTTTGTGGAGAGGTACCTATGATGAAAGGCAAGGTTTTGAAGCCACCCTTGGTCTTGTAAGTGTCTAACAGTGGCTCTTCGACCATATCTTTCTCATCTGAAGGATTTTCCATTTGATTCTTCCCACTGTAAATGTGCGTGCGCTGTGTGTGTGTGTGTGTGTGTGTGTGAGAGAGAGAGAGAGAGAGAGAGAGAGAGAGAGAGATGTCTTGGAATGAAGAAACACCAAGATCAAATGGGTCGGTGGAATAACCGGAAAAAGATGGTTACCCAGGATAACCAGGAACTAGCAGTAAAATATGTGGACCATATTTGTAAAAGATTACTGTTAAATTATACACGGTGTGTATACTCTGGACACATAAATTTCTGTTTCTTTGTCTTTTCTTTTTTTCAAAATTATAATTGAAATCTTGGCAAGACTATCTTTTTTTTTTTGAGAAACTTGGCAAGACTATCTGGTACAACAAACATTAATTTTTGTGCTAACTGCTGCTCACTAATTGAATTTCTAGTACCTACTTTTCATAGTATTCTAGTTTTTGAGAAACTATCTATCTCCTCGCTCCTCAGACAGACTTTCCAAAATCAATAACAAACGCATTACCAAATTACAAAGTTAGTTCTTATTTTTTACATTATATATCAATTTAATCCCTAATTTTTCAAGCTAATCCTTAAAAAAAAAAATGATTTTTTATACCACGTCCATTACCATCCTCCGCCATATCAGACTTTAAAAAAAGAAAAAAACGAATTGTGTGTTCCCACGTAATCTGGAAACCCAAAAGAAGAAGGAGACGAAAAAGAGGACAAGGGTGAGGGGTAAATCTGTAAAATCACAAGAAACATCTTGATCAGACCCCTTTGTTTGTGTGGTTGATGATGGAGGTTATACTAGGTGGTCCCACCACGTTTAGCATCGAGGAGGTGTCGATTCATCAAGTAATTAACTTTACTGGGAAATCAATGTGGTTTGCTAATGTTATCAGAAGTGGAAGTGGGTACTGTGAAGGATTTGGATTGAAAATTCTTAAACAAGTTTTTGTTTTGTTTCTAGAGCAAAATGTTTTAGTTCTGTGTATTTGAGATCCGATTATTTTGTTGAAATTAAATTTTTTTTACTAAAAGTACTATAAATAGAAGTAAAAATTAGTCAAAATAGTATAATAAGACTATAAATAGTACTAAAAAATGTTATAAGACCAATAAATAATAGAAAAATAAATTAAATAGTAAAATAAGTGAATTGTTTAGATGGGAACCAAACGCACATTTCATTGTCTCGTAGGCGGTGATTACTGGTCCATATGTTTATTACGAGGGAGAGGAGAGGGAGATGTAGTAATCTATAATGAGGATGACGGAGAAAATAGAATTTTCTCCAAACTTGAAGTCACGTGGGAACACAATTTTTTTTTTTTTAATTTGACATGGCATGAAAATTTATTTTTTATTATTTCATCTGATTTTTTTTTTTTTGGTCCAAAAGATAACGATACTAACCAAATTAACATAATATTTGAAAGGTTAGGGACAAAATTGATATAATCAAAAAGTTAAGGACTAAATTTATATACAAAGTCAAAATTAATAAAAAATCAAATTAGAATCTAAATTGAATTCCAATTGTTGTATAGTTTTGCTCCACACATCATATTTAAGTTTTTTTTTAAATTTTGTTTTAAGTAAGTTAATGTTGTACGAAAGAAGAAGAGTCTAATATAAGTAAACCTTTAAAAAAACTCAATTAAAAAGAATTTACCTCATGTGTGCATCCCAAAAAAAAAAAATACTATAAAAAAAACAGTAAATCTCATATATATATATATATAAGGACAAAAAAATCTAGCAGCTTAAGCCCACTTAGAACAGTGAGTTGTACAATTCAACCTTGGCTCAAATCAATAAAATTTGTAAGAGAGAGAAACGAACAACAAGATAGGGCTTTGCTTGAGGATGAAAATAAAGAAGAAAAGGCTAATATTATAGAATAGATGAGCATATATCCCTCCACAAGCTTGCCTGAGGAGGTTAAGATTATACAAAAAGTTGCATTGTTCACTCTCTTCTCTCAATACTCTTCTTGTTTCTTTTTGACACTTCTGTCTCGATCCCTTTTTCTATTAACCCATCCTTTCTTATATACTTCTCATTTTTTCATATCTCAACCATCCATCCCTACCTAACTAGCTTTCTCCCTTGACACTTGTCTCTTTCTACCTCTGAATAAGGTGGTAGAAGGAGTTTACTTAGATGTGACTTACACTGTTCAGGTCACTTCCTCATCAATACAGCTGATAAAGCTGTTATCCACCATTTAATGCAGAGACGACAGACTACTTCAAACTAGAAATTTCCCTTATGACCATTGACTCTCTCTCTCTCTTCAGATTCTCGCTCCCACTTGGAATGTCTTAGAGTACCTTGACTCATCTCTTCCTTTCCTCGGGGTGGCTTTCCTCCTTGGGCTTGTGGACTGTAACATCCCTATAATTATACTGCAACTCTTCAAATCCATCCTTGGTCTTCAGACACTCACAATATATATATATATATATAATCTATAGTTTAAAAAATGCGCAGGTTTTACACTATATATAATTTAAACATATATATGTGTGTAATTGTAATTGTTTTTAATTGTACCCATGCATATGGTATATACTAGTTGATATATAGTGTAAATGATAGGAACCAATTATGTAATTTACCGCTGTGGACTGTGACATCCCTATAATTATACTGCAACTCTTCAAATCCATCATTGGTCTTCAGGCACTCACAATATATATATATATATATATAATCTATAGTTTAAAAAATGCGCAACTTTTATGCTAGATATAATTTAAACATATATATGTGTGTAATTGTAATTGTTTTTAATTGTACCTATGCATATGGTATATACTAGTTGATATATAGTGTAAATGATAGGAGCCAATTATGTTATTTACCATTAATAATATTAGGTCGGAAAGTCAATGGAATCATTAGTAACAAATAACAAAAATACTACTTCCTTATATATAAATAAATAAATATAAAAATAAAAAATTTCAACAAAATATAAATATATAAGCTAAATGTAATTTACTTCCTTAAAATTTGGAGTAATTTGATTTTTCACCTTAAAAATTCAAAAATCAATAAGTAAATTAATATTAGGACATAATATTTCAATGTTATACCTCACAGCTATCCTTAAGATTGTTAGATGCTATATGTTCTAAGTGCATTCATAAAGTTTTATTCCTTCTCTTCCCCAAAACAAAAAAAACAAAAAACAAAAAACAAAAAAAACAAAAATTACATCCACGAAGGAAAAATATCTTTCTCTCTTTGTATTCCCAATTTCTTTATTTATTTTTACATCACCTTTTATCTTATTCACAAATTTTTTTTGGATAAGTTTATCTAATTTCACTTGATAAACATATGTTTATAACAACTTCACAATACTTTTACAACAAATTCTAGATAGTAGGTTGATGGATGTAGTTTTGAATGTAATACTTAACCCCTTTATAATATTGTTTTATATACAAACCATTAAATATTTGTTAAAATAAAAGGTAAATTGCTCATGTCATGACAAGTGTCCATTTCTAGAGTCGTATATTTCACAACAATCAATACTATAATGACTCAAAAAAGAATACAATGATGGAATTTTTGTGTTAGACTAAAAAATCCAAAGGCGTTAAAAGTGTTACATAGTTAATAGTTTACACATAAACAACATTATTTATATCCACGGAAACAAACTCCATCTAGATTAAAACCGGGGAAAAAAAATTGTTTTCGTGGCTAAAGCATGTACTGTTTCAAAGGAATTTCTCTACATTGTTTGAAATTCAAGAGGTGATTCCTGTATGAATCAACAATTATTTCCAATGACAGAACAGATTCATTAAAGCAGCTTTTGTTCCTATGGTT
Source organism: Quercus suber (assembly GCF_002906115.3). Lineage (NCBI taxonomy): Eukaryota > Viridiplantae > Streptophyta > Magnoliopsida > Fagales > Fagaceae > Quercus > Quercus suber. Next base: position 1,212,730 of record NW_027069570.1, read on the forward strand.
CCATAGGGACCAAGTTGTAATAGCAAACAACTTGAAGAATTGAGGTTTATCTCTAACCAGCACTGTTAAGTGTTAAGTGAGCGAAAGATCCGAATGAAATTTTCGTTCAATCAGTCCAGCCAAAATCTTGACACCAAACTAGTTGAATATTTTTCACATTCCCAATGAGCATGCATGGTAGATTCCATTAAAACTTCAAGGTTTCTGTATATTTAGAGGAAACTGCAAGAGAATTTTGTGTTTTTATCCTTTTTAAAAATCAGTTCAAACTTGAGCATGACTTAGAGCACTTGCAGCAATGGAGGCATATTGCTATATTATTAAATTTTAGCTCCACGAACACAAAAAACGCCTAACAGCAGTGGAGCAATAGCTAAAATTTTTAGTTTAATTGCTACAGTGCACATCTATAGAGTGCCCATCTATTTATAGATGTGCACTGTAGCTTGGAGCAAAAAATAAAAACCAATTTTTTATTCACTGGTACAACTTTCTTCCTTTTTTTTATTCATTTTATCATAGCCGGTACAATTTTTTATTTAGCACTCTCATTCACTCTCTCTCTCGTTCACTCTCATCTCAAGCCTCTCAAGCTCATTGTCATCTCATCAACGTCGCTGCCGACCAGACCATCGTCATTTGCCTCTGAAGCTCATCTCTCTCGGACCAACGCTGTCCCAGCCGGCCATTTCACTCAAACCGACGCCATCCCAGCTGCCCATCTCTCTCAACTCCAGCGATGGCGTGGGTCAGTGGGTCGACGATGGCGTGATCGGCGATGGCTGGTCTGGTTTGACGGTGGTTTGGGTTAGATTTGGCGATGGCATGGGTCGGTGGGTGTTGTGCCTCTTGGTCTTGTTTCTTCTCTCTCGACCAAGCTCAGATGGTGGGTTTGATGGTGGTCTGGGGTGCTAGCTTCATCACCGACCTGTTTCACTGTGCTGGTTTTTTTTTTTTTTGGGATGTTTTTATTATTATTTTAATGAGTTTTTCTGTGGTTTTTTCTTTCTTGCAGTGGACTGTCGACTGCTAGTGCTAGTGGTGGTGGTGGCAGCGGTGGCGGTGATGGTGGTGGTGCCATGAGGGGCTGTGGGTTGAAGAGAGGGAAGTGAGGGAGAAGACAGAGAGAAGATGAATAGCGAAAAAAATAATAAATAGCTGATTGTGGATATATATTATTTTATTGCGGTGTTTATATTATTTTATTGTGTTGAAAGTTAAAATAGATTCACTGCTGCAGCACGTGTGTAGTTAAAATAGATAAAATGATTTTTTGTGGTGCCAAATAGCTATAATTATTGCTCCACTGCTGTGGATGCTCTTAGTAGTTTGGATTTGGTTATTTCAAATGCACATCTCTCCCAAAATGAGTTATATAATAATATAATATTAGTATTTTCACATGCATATTCATCTTAAAAAAAATTAGTTTTAAATTTAATATTTTCACACACACATTCCTATAAAAATTGGTTTTAACTTTTAATACAAGTAAATAAAATCAGTTTGGAACTGATTTTACTTTTTTATTTTTCTTATATGCGGTTTGTCAAACACCATTTTATTTTTAGTATTAAATAAGTTTAGAAGCAACTGTCTTTTGAAAATTTCAAACCGCAGCTTATTGTACAAAGGTTGCGTGTGTGATGATGTAAAGCAAGTTAGGTAAAGTTTTTTGGTAATTATTTTTTAAAAATAATTAAAATAAAGTAGAATATTAGATCAGATGAGATCCAAATGTAGATCCTTAAATCTATTTAAAAAAATAGTACGATTTTGATCACCTAATATGCAGCGTGTATAAAATATTATAAAATGACATTCTCAGAATTATTGATGATGGGTCACAACTTATGTGTATATCACGTTTTTGTTGTTGCTGAGAAACGTGTAGATCATGTTATTGAATCCATTAATAGTAGTAACACCTGGTATGATTGTCACCAACCTAATATGAGACTGATCATATTACTATTAATTTTTTTTAATGGGAAGACTAAAAACTTTATTCATAAATTGAGATAGTGACTACATTTTAGAGAAGTGCTTGTTCTAAGAAAGAAAAGTGTTACATCTACAATATTTTTACAACAAATCATGAGTAGTTAGTTGTTATTGGTTCAAATTTAAATTTAGCACTGAGATTACTTTTTTAACCCAACAATAACAACCAGTAACAACCGCCACTTAGGATTTGTTGTGAAAATGTTGTAAAAATGTTGTGGATATATCACTTCTCTCTAAGAAATAAGGAATTTCTTTCTTTAGAGAAATTATCAATGTCTAAAACATGTTTTGACGGTTTTGCTAATAAACAAGTTAGCCTATAACTTTGAAAAAATTCAACCATACAAAAGTCCTAGACTTATTGATTGTTCAAATCAAAATTCAAATGACCAAATTTTTTTTTTGAAAATATTAAGTATTTTTTACATACACAGGAAAAAGGAAGAAGATTTTTTTAAAAATGACTAAATTGATTGTTCAAATCAAAATTCAAATGACCAAATCATCAGCTCATATGAAAGTCCAAATATGATATTTACAAAAAAAAAAAAAAAAATTGTTACATTAAGTGTGAGCTTGGATAGCGGCTTAGGAGTGTTTTTAGCTAACTCTTACGGCACTATTCACGACCTAGCCAAAAACACAAAAACAAGCATACCAATGCATTTTTGGGTCATACGGCACTATTTACACATTTAAAAATTATTTTGCTACAGTGTTTTTAGTAATAAGTTTTCAGTTTTTAGCAAATAAGCGATATCTAAACACATCCTAAATTAAAAAGCTAGATTTTTTTTTTTTTTTTTTGAGAAACCAAAGAGCTAGAATTGAAGTTCTATAAAAAGAAGAATATTGTTTCATAGACAGTGAGTTATTTTAATAAATCTCCTCCTAACTTAGACTGAGAATTTATTGGAAAAACAGATCAAATTTTCACACCGGATCCAATCTACCTAAAAAAATTCTAATAATTGACTTAATTTATTTACTATTTATTGAAATTAAAGAACGAACACAATCTCAAAAAACAGCGCAAGCCGTGATAGGCTCTTTTTTTTTTTTTTTTTTTGCTAGTGTGATAGGCTCTTTCGGTTGTTAAAAAACAGTCTCTTTCAATAAATAAATAACTTTCTCTAATTTCAAATCAGCCCCTGTCTTGTTTATCAAAAAAAAATCAGCCCCTGTCCTCATTCGGAATTATAAATCGGCCCTCGTTCCCGCTTTCACCTTTTTCCCCAAATCAAAACCCTAGCTTTCTCTCTCTTCCCCAAAATTCGCTTCCAATTCAATCGAATTCCACAGAGCGATTCAGACAATATAGATACAATAAATGGAGAGGATCGTCGGAGATAAGTACAAATTAGGTCGCAAAATCGGTAGCGGATCGTTCGGTGAAATTTTTCTTGGTCTGTCACAAATTTTTTTTTTTTTTTTTTAATTTTTTTGGTTTTAGCTTTGATTTGTGATTTTTCATGATCCTGATTATTTTATATTTGATTTATTTCAGCTACTCATATAGACACCTTTGAAATCGTGGCGGTTAAGATTGTAAGTATTATTTTAATTGATTTTTTTTTTTTTTGGTGTTACGCGATTATTGTTTTTCGATGAAGTTAACGTTCTTTTCGAAATTTTCTTTAAAAATTTGCATTCTTTGTAAGAAAGTTGATTGTATCAAATAGTATTCTGTTTAGAAAATAAAACAATGTTTGTGTTAGCTTTTTTGTTTAGCTAAGGTCAGTTTAGTTATAGCTCAGATAGTAATACATTTATGCTTTATAGGAAAACCAGAAGACGAAGCATCCGCAATTGCTTTATGAGGCCAAGTTGTATAGTGTTCTTCAAGGAGGAAGTAAGCTGAAATTTTTTTGTTGAGACTTGAAACTTGAAAACTAACATGAGCTTTTTAGCTTGGTTATGTTGTTATGGTTATTAATGAGTCGATTCTTTTGTGATCCATCAGACGGTATTGCAAACATGAAATGGTGCGGGGTGAATGGAGATGATAACATTCTTGTCCTTGACCTTCTTGGACCAAGTCTTGAAGATCTCTTTGTGTACTGTGGGAGGAAGTTTTCCTTGAAAACAGTCTTAATGTTGGCTGAGCTAATGGTAATCACTTATTTTTACCTTGTCATAGCTTGCTGCAGCCTATGTTTTGCCATGTTTTTAACTGTTATAGAATTGTTGTTCTTTTGGGGTTCGTTGGTCTTATTTTTTTATATTTCTTTTCAGGGTATCTTCATGTATTATATTTGGTCTTAAGAGTTGTGTTCATTATAAAACTTTTGTTGTATTTCTTATGTGGTGATTAAATCGTGACTTTTTTTTTAAAGACAGAATTTGTTACTGGTTTTTAATTCATGTAAGCCATAAAACTCCCAAGTTTTTTGTCTTAATTTATGTCAACATGGCAATATTTTTTTAGTACAGCATTGTATGTTGCATCATTAGTGTTGCAACTCACAAATAGTTATATTTCTAATGATTACATTTATTTAGGGTAAAATAGAATCAACACCCTTGAGGTTTGGGCTAATGCCAGTCAGGTCTAAGACATTTCAAAACTGACCAACTTGGTCTCTAATCACTGTGAGAGGGGAGAAAAATGAGTAACTATTTAGGGACCAAGTTGGGTTAAGGGAACGAGTTGTTCCGTTTTAAAATGTCTTGGACTTGGTTGACATTACCCCAAACCTCAGGGGTGTTGACTATATTTTACCCTTTTTCTTATAAGCAAATATTTCATTGAATAACAGAAAAAGGGATGTCACCCATGTACACAGGATGTATACAGCAGGGGCGCCAACATCATAATCATTATATTTTCTTAAATGAGCAAATATGTAATACTTTTGCTTTTGTTTCATTCACTAAATTGCAGATTACGAGAATAGAGTATGTGCATGCTAAAGGATTTTTGCATAGAGACATTAAACCAGATAACTTCCTCATGGGTCTTGGCAGGAAAGCAAATGTGGTAATGATTATTGTTATTCATTCTACTTTAATGTCTAAACTCTTAATATTTTGTCTGCCCCAAACCCCCCCCTCCCCCAATCTATATCTGTTATTCATTTTTTCTTTTTAATTTGTTATATTTATCAGGTTTATATTATTGATTTTGGACTTGCAAAAAGATTTCGGGACCCCACGACAAATCGGCATATTCCTTACAAGTAAATATTCGATGTCTAGATCCTTGTTTGAAATCTGGTGTGTTTTTTGTTTCTGATTTCTGTTCTGGATGGTCTTACCATGTTAAATGTATATTTTACCCATATTTTCGTTCAATATGGTTCAGTTAATGTAATTATACATTTTAAATGCTTTTCTTCAAATTCTGAATGAAATTCTATGGTTGACAGATAAGTTTTTCATGTGAGGAGATTTTCTTTTAGGGAAAGAATTTGAATTTTTTTACTGGATTTTAAAGCATAAGAAATTTTTATAGAAGTCTCATTTAAAGAATTGTAAATTATTGCCATTGCATCCGCACATGATGGAGAAAGTAGAATGAGTTTACTGAAATTTGGAGATGGCTTTCCTGACAAGGCTGCAATGAATATTGAAACTTTACTATATTTTACGTTTGTATCTGTATTTCTCCATTTCTATAACTTTTGTTTTATGTACACACTATCTTATATCTATGTGTTTAGGGAAAGACTGAAACTAAAGATCTCTCTCTTTGTTCGTGTGTAATCTTGATTTCTCTTATTTCTTTAAATTAAACTATATGCTTTTGATAATGCTCCCAACTTTGTAAACCATAGGACATCTTAAATTATCTTCCCCATCTGTAGTTATATCAATAGTTATGTTTTTGTTATGGTTATGATCAATGTTTGTCAAAGAGAATACCTTAATCTGCTTGTGTTGAAATTCTTTCAGTTGGTATGCAGATTGGTTCAAAATCTCTTTTTAAATTTTGCCTTTTTCATTTTTCAAATAGAAGTAATAATTCTTGAACTTTTGCTTTAAGTTTCTTCTTACCGATTTAGTGATTCATTCATATTAGGGGTCAGGTTCAAAATTTACTTGGTGGAACTTTTTGGTAAATGTTATATTACCTAAAATCTTTTTATTGGCTTGGTATTTCACCAAACCCATTGTTGGATTTTATTTTTCTCCTTGCTAGTCATGTTTGTCAAATATTATGATGATGGGAGAATAAGAACTCTTTTATCAAATAAATTGTTCAAAATTTTAGTTTCTTTTGTTTTTATATTGTACCAAATGCATGAATTTGGTTCTCAAAAAGAAAAAGAAGCATGAATCTATGAATATGATGGTTGATGACATTTGATTAATATGAATATGGCGTGCTTAATAAACACGGAATATATGATCTAACAGTGGATTAACAAAATATTTATATTATTGAGTGTTGCAACTTTAATTAAAGTTACACCAGATGTAAGTTGAACTTGACCTTTATATTAGTAGTTGCATCTATTTTACTTGTTAATATTCTAATACTCAGATCTCAATTGGCTAAATATTGCTTTTCCCCATCCTCTTGATAAACTCACACAGAGAGAACAAAAACTTAACAGGGACTGCACGTTATGCAAGTTGCAATACTCATTTGGGAATTGGTAAGTAGAGAGATGTAGTATGTTCCATCTACTAGATAGATTGCTGTACTCTTTCCTTAATTTCTGATTTCAAATTTTTTTTTTCTTCTTTTCAGAACAGAGCCGTCGGGATGATTTGGAGTCACTGGGCTATGTTCTCCTGTACTTTTTAAGAGGAAGGTATGTCTTGCCTTGGTTTGTAGTTTTTCAACAACGTTGAAGGTTTAGATGTTTTGACTCCATCAAATTGACTGATTTATTTCTGTATTTAGCCTTCCTTGGCAGGGTTTAAAGGCTGCCACAAAAAAGCAAAAGTATGACAAGATATGTGAGAAGAAGTTATCAACTCGTATCGAGGTTTGTTTCCATAATTTGATGGATTTATGCTTTGTCTTTATGATTTTCGTTGAGGAAATCATTTGCATATTCTAATATGCTTGTCTTTTTTACTCTCCCAATCCTGCCCCAACAAAGCATCCACCCACTCGCAAGAAACAAACCTTTTCTCTGACAAGTTCGTTTTTAGGAGCCAAAGAATATTGTAAATAACCTGAAAGTTAATTTGAATAACAAGAGCCCTTAATGAAAAAGAATGTTTTTCAAAATATGGCTGGCATTTTACAGGGAATCATTATTGTGCTCTTTGTGAACAAGGCATAACTGTAAATTTCCATGAGATATACTACCAAGCAACCACCCCCCCGGGTGCACATGGGGACAAAAAATGTAAATTGGGGTTGACACTAGAGTACACTATACTAGATAAAATCTAGGAGAGGAGGATCACTTTTAAAATATTTCTGGAGATTTATTTTTATTGGCTAAATGAAATTGAAATTGCAAAATCTAGGGTTTTTTTTTTTAGGGGGGGGGGGGGTATAATTTCTATGTTATAATTCAACTGACTTACATTTGTTTGTAAAAGGTCCTTTGCAAGTCGCATCCTGTGGAGTTTGCATCATACTTCCATTATTGCCACTCGTTGACATTTGATCAGAGGCCTGATTATGGATTCTTGAAGCGCCTGTTTCGTGACTTGTTTAATCGGGAAGGTAGTGAATATTTCAATTCATATCTTTAAATTTTGTTGCTTGTCATTGGTTTTTAGAACTGTGAATCAGACATGTTGATATTTTGTACAAATGGTTAAACTTTCCTTTGAGTTGCTACAGAAGTGTAATCATTCGCATTGGAAGTTGGGTTTTGTGTCACTAGTGGTGTTTATCAAAAAAGGATTAGTATGTGTCTGAAAACATGACAATGTGAGCCAAGCGCATCATGCTGATTTAGACATGGTTTATATTGCCAATTGGGACTTTAAGAGAATCAGATAACAGACTAAATAAAGGCTTCAAACAGCATAAGATTATTTTCAAATTTAGTACATTCTGTCAGGCTATAGAATAGAGACTTTGGCTGCTTTTGGTGCCTGATTTAGTTTTGGTTTTTCTCTATTCTGGCAACTCTAGCCAGGGATGCTGGTGCTGCCCAAATTAACACTTATTCTATAGGTATGGTAGTTAGACATACAGGATTCTCTCATGTGACTCTCGTGTAGAGAGTGAGCAGTTTTCCCATCCATCGGGCTGGATAAGCCGTGATGAGAACAGTTCAAGGCAAGTACTTAGGTTACAAAAGAATATTATTGAGCCATGTCAATGATGCTATAAGGCACTAGCTGTGTCTTCTTTTCATATGGGATTTTTTTTTCTCCTTGGAAACTAAACCAAATTGCTATACTTCTATACTATGGTGCAAATATAGCTGATAAATTTGCGTCATTGGTTTTTTATTTCTATTTTAACATGACAAAGTTTAAACTTCTAAGTTTTATTAGACTTTAGTAAGTGGACTGTGTTGTACTTGATAGATTGATTTTTCAGATTTGTGGGTCCATTATTTAATGATGTTGTTCTATTCTAGATTCACACCAGCTTTCTTTCTTTGGAAAACTTTGTTTAATCATATTATTTGGTAGTGTCATTTTAATATTGTTTAATCTCATTTCTCTGCTGTTATATTCTGATTGACAGTCTTGTTTGGCTTTTGATGTACAATTTTCCCATATTTGGCAGGATATGAGTTTGATAATGTATTTGATTGGACCATTTTAAAATACCAGCAGACACAACGGACAAATATGCAAGCTCAATCATCTGTTAGTATTTCCATCACCTTTTGATTTATCTTCTATTTCAAGTAAAATTGCTTGTGATAAAATTGAATGTGTGGAAAATTGTGTTTCTGTTAATTTTTCCCCCCTTAAACATTGATTTAATTATATCTCCATGAACTTTAGAAAATTACTTCAAATAATTGATGGCCTTTCTAATTGTTGTTATTATTGAATCTTACTTGTTTCTATTTGCTGGAGGACTAATTGTGGAATTTATTTACGTGTGCTTATGATGGGTTTAGGGTTAGGAGAATTTTTGGATATTGGGTTTAGAATTGTTGAATAAAGGTTATGGGTAGTGTTAGGAATTAAAAGGTGGTTGGATGACTTTTCTTAATGGTTATTTGATAGAGAAAGTATGTGGGGTTTTAGGGTTTTGTTAGTTAAAAGAAAGACCTTGATGTAGGTTGCAAGGAAGAAGGGCAAGAGAGGATTTTATGGTGGCAATGGGCTATATTTATCTATGACAATACCACAAGAAAGAGAAGAGAGAAGAGAAAGAACGAAAACAACAATAAGGCCAACTTGCCTTAATACTAAAACACTCAATATTTTATTGATTAAATCCATTTCTCTTTGATTACATTGAACACACAATTTTATAGTCTTGTACTAGTATTAGGACTCTTGGTTGACTGGTAAACTAAAAACTTAATAAGGTAATAACTAATATCTTAAAAAAGACCAACTTGGACTCAGGAAATAAAACCTTAGATACTTATGATCTTGAAAATTTTAGACTCAATTGAACTACCAAAATACCCTTACTTCACAGGATTTTTGGAGATTACAGTTTTGTCCTTGAATTTAAAATTGACCATAGCTTATTAAATAAAAACCCAAATCAAAAACTGTTTTAACCCTAGGAGATAAAATTAGTCTTGAATAGACAAATTTGCGGAGTAGTAACAAATTGATCTTCCATGGCTGCATCACTATTCTTCTCTCACAAGTTTATTACTAAATTTGCAGCCAGTTACTGGAGCGACAAGTAGTCTAGCAAAGCCTATGGATTTGGATAAGAATAAAGGTAAGCTTCTGTCTTTTCCCTTATGTGCTGGAAGTAATTCTCACCAAACTTAAACCTGTGACTGCCAACTGGGATTGCAGTCAACCCTGAATTCATTGTGGAGGGTACAATCAGGAAACTCCCCACTAAAATGTAATAGGTCCAGTTTGCTTTACATAGCATATTGGCATGTCTGTTGTGTGTGGACGATTCGTCACCGTAATTTATTATCCAAGAAAAGTAAAGTAGAAATGAACAATGGCTTGGAAAACTGGGTTACAGTTTAATCCTGGATCTCTTTGGGTTTTTGATGTGTGCCTGGACAGCTGCCCCTTTGGTTATTCTTTATCTATATAGGAAGATATGCAAGTTTTCATGACGGGGATTTCATATAATTCTCAGTTCAGATCTTGATCTAAGGACCATCATTGGGGTGATCATGGGCTAAGACATAGTTAGATTTGGCCTTTGGCTAAGAGGAATGTTATTTATTTGGGATACTGTACCTTTATATTTATGTTTTATTTGATTAGAGAGCTTGTATTATGTTTAGAATGCTGCTTTACAATACATCATCATGTATGGTGTTCATTTTTTAATTTCAGGAGGCAAGGATGCTTTTTATTCAGCCAAGGCTACTGAGCCTAGAGAACCAAGTAAAAACACTCATCAACAGGTTCATATGCAGTTTAGATCATCAGAAGCTCAGAATTTGAGTGCTTCAAATCTGAAGGAGAAACATGTAAGGCTTTTTCTAATCACCTTTTGCACTTGATGTGGTATAATCTTTGTATCTCTCATAGGTTTGTTTCTTATTGTTTGTTGCAATTATCATTTCATTTTGTTATAATTTAGTCATATCTGGAAAATCAATGTGAATCACAATTTTTGATATCAATGTTGCAGACTGTGAGCAATGCAGCAATGCCATCTACTTCATCTGCTATGCCGAGATCCTTCAAAAGCAATTTTTCAAAACCTGATGGGCAGGCAGAAACTGCATATGCAGGTCGTGGGCTTGGGAATGGAAGTGGTACTTCAAGCAGCTGGATGGCATCATTAAAACGAATTTCCTCGACCAAGTAACTGGTATGGGGATTTTACTTCATACTGTTGTGATCCTGTATGTTTTAAAATGTTCTTACATTCTGTGTGGAACTTTTATAGTGCCAAATTTTTTAGTAAAATGCATACTGTTGATAGGCTATTGATGTTTGTTTATCCTTTTCATTTTTACTCTAGTTATGGATCCAAAGGATAGCATCAAAGCATGCACAACATTGGCAACTACAGTGAAATTTGGATTGATTGAGATCTTCTGTTGCAAAATCGAATGAAGTTTTAATATAAGGGGACTAGAGAGTACAGACGCGTTGGATACTGCTAGGACTTGGTCAAATTAAAGCTTGGCAGTCGCCCTCTCAAGTTAAAGCTTGGATTTTCTGCGTGCATAGGTGGCAAAAATGACTAAACCAGTTTCAAATCATATTGTTCAGTGGATGATATGTAGTGTTTCTTCCATTATTCTGTTAATTAGTAGATCATAGAAATTCTTTGATGTTATTTGGTTGTTTTGACTATAAATTTCATTCAATTCAGGATGAGTTGCTTTCTGTTCTTATTGCTGTATCTTTTTTGGATCAAAGCTCTGGAAGTTCACCTGGATAATTTTGATCTCAGGTTCCCGAATTTGAGAACTACTGTTGCATGGTTGTTCAGGTATCAATTTATTTGCTCTATGCAGTTACTTGTAATTGATTATATAGTGAGTGCTCTATTAACCCTTTTTGGCCCTCATTTCTATTTTTCTATGCTTCAGATTTAATATATGAGAAGATGTAAGGATGAATGGGAGAAGTTCATGGAATCTTGATGTCAAATGGAGATGGTTTGTATGATCAAACTTTTTGTTGGTCTAGGGATTTTCAGAGCTGTGGTTCTTTAGTGTAGATAATTTCAAGGGCACAACATACACCAACTCTCTCTCTCTCTATTAACACCCCCCCCCCTCCTTTTTTTCCTCTTAGTCAAGCAATAGAATTTTTTTTTTTTTTTTTTTTAAATTTTTTTTTATGGGTGGGGAAGCTACAAGAAGAGGGTAGATTTGCATCTAGGTTCTCCCATGAGGGAGACAAGGCGTGGCATTGATTCCCAAAGAACTTGGCACTGCGCACTAGATCTAAAATTCCCTAGAGATACCAGATCTACACTAGATAGTTGGTGCTACATTGCATTCCACATATGAAAGGGTTCCGTTGTTTTTAGGGCTTTGTAGTGGGTCACATATTTTCTTTGCTTGTGACGGTGTCTTACCTTTATTTCGTTTGGTTTATTCTTTTGTCTATTCTTTTTCCCTTATTTTATTTTTATATTTTTTTTATAAGAGGATGGAGGCAAAAGGAGGATTGGGGGGGGGGGGGGTGTGTGTTAACTCTCCGTCCTTGTGTTTTCTAAACCATACACCCTCTTCAAAATGATAGATAGATTTTGTAAGGGATTAAAGCGCACTGGATTTATAATTATATAGCGTCTCTATATGGTTGCTACGGAGCAGTTTCTTCATTCTTGGCCTTAAATTACTTTTTTTTTTTTTTTTTTTCAAGTCTTAACTGTAGTTTCTTGCAAGATGGCAGGTCTTTTGGCTTGGAATAATAACATAGAATTTGTAACTAATTGCATTATTATTTCTCTTTAAACAATCGTCACAAGTTAAATTATCCATAAGCATTAATCATATCATGCTTATGGATGTAGTAGGCTTGTCCGTGTGCAAAAGGAAATTTAATGAAGACAAGTTCAAGTACAAGGTAGTAGCTAACACGCTAAGCATTAGCAAATGATGAGATTACAATTCAACAATTTTCTGCCTTTATCGAAAGTTCTGCATAGTTATTTCCTTCTTGGTGTGTATGTTTGAGTTGTACCACCTCCAACAGCTAGAGTAGTGTTTTACAGTCAGAGATTAGAGGACTATATGGGTGAGACATATTAATGGAGTTGGATTTTTCTTAATTAAAAAATTGGTCTGGGTTCTCCCACTTTGAGTCATCTGTGTTAAGCTCGAAGAAAGTAGTTGGAGGTGGCTCCCAACCAATAAGTTTATAAATTGTTCTTTCGTCTATTTTCCTTGCATTGGGATCAAATTTTGGTCTTCTATTTCCTTTTATTCCTAGTCATCCAAATATGCTGGAGAGCTATGGGGAACAAAACTTTCCACACAATCTGGGGGGACAAATACTGGTTTCCAAAAAGGAACCAGTCATTTGTTTGATACAACCTCCAACTCTTAGCAAAAATAATTTTTGGGTAGTTTCTGCAAACCCAGTTTCACCCTAACTCTGCAACAATGGAGCAATCTTTCTGGATGTGTTAAATTCTCTGGGGCATGTCTGCAAGGGTATGGATCTTCAGGGATGTGTAAAGTTGGTTTAGAGTGGGTTCAAAATATTCAACCTACATGTGAAACCGACCTACAAAATTTAGAATCTAAAGGGATCAGAATTATTTTCAAGCTGTCCCAAATCAACCTTGCAAGAATTAGGCTTAACAAGGGTCTGTTGAAAGGCGAAGTGATTGATCATTGTTCATTGATCACGATCAGGATTTACAAAACTTAAAGGATATGGTGACCTTATTACACGATTTTCACTTAGAGACATGATTAAGACCTAGGCCAATGATAAAAGAGTTAGAATATATAGATACCCTGTACTTTTTGGGTCAGCCTTAAAGTCACAAAAACTGACCACATCAAATCGAACCAACTGACCCAAATTTAAGATTATTACGATTTACGAGATGTTTAAGGTAGGGCCAGAGGCTTTGCTTGAATTTGTCTTCTTGTTAAAGCCACAGTGTGAATGCTTCGTAAACTGCCAAAGGGCCCCTCAAATTGTGTTTTGTGCATTTGTAACATTTTTTTACCTTATCTTTTGATGGCATGCCGCACTCTATCAACATATTTTCTCAGTTTACATTTGGTCGGAACTTTTTTTTTTGGGATTCAATACATTTTGGCCAGATTAGAATGTGATAATCCATCTTTCTTGTGAAAATTTGATTAACTTAGCCAAGATAATCAGGTTCAAATATTCTATTCCTCTATTTCTTGTAACAATTGATTTATTAAAAAAAAGAATTCCTATTGATGGGAGGGTTCAGAAAATAAAGACTACCCTGTTCATGTAAAAAAAAAAAAAAAAAAAAATTTCTTCTTCATATTGAAAGAACAATAACATTTCTACCAAAAAAAAAAAAAAAAAAAAAAGAAGAAAGAAAAGAAAAGAAAGAACAATAACATTAGTGGGACGATTTTTAATTTTATTAGGAAAAGTGAAAGTGGCAAAGAATGGGGAGAGAATATAAAATTATGAAAAATGCTTAAGGTATAATAAATTTAATTATTAAATACGTACAAATTGATGTAGTAATTAATGTGATTGGAATGACTTCAACTACTAAAAAATAAAAGGTATATCTTTATCTAATTGGTTGGTGATGTGTCAATTTGTAATATTCTTCAAACATCACTCAAAAAAGTATAAACCCTTTCTCTATTAAGTCCAACTAAGTTAATCAATTGATATCTTCAAAAAAAAAAAAGTTAATCAATTGATATGGGGAAATTTATGGTTTTTTAAAAGAATCACGTGTTACTCAAGTCTCAAGATAAGTTGACACGTGGATTCTAGTTAAATTTTTGTTTTTTGGTTCAAATGAAAAACAATTAGAGACTTGAGTTTGAATCTTGTCTACCAATAAGTGTCTTAATTTGATGATAAAAAACAATTCTCAAGAGGCGAAACATTATAAGTTCAAATGCTATCGTATTTATAAATATATATATATATATATATTTTTTAAAATCCTCAAGAAAATTACAAAACCACAGCAAAAGAGTGCAAGACAAGCGATAAACAAAATATCAAGAACTTAGTAGCTAGGAACTATTTGTGCTTGAGATCGGAGATTATAAATTTCGTTTTCTTTATAATTTAGGACTTAAAAGAATAAGAGAGACCTCTCTAAAATATATCTCATAGACCAAAATGGCCTCTAATGGATCAAAAAAAAAAAAAAAGTTTGTGCCGTTACTTTTTTTAGTGGAAGGATTCAGACCATCTATTATGTGAGACTCCCCATGTGATCTGTCTAGATGAGTTATTTTATATGTGGGTTACCTAAAATTTTACATTATAAAATCTTTAAAAAATTTTAGATACGCCCACATGCATAACAGTCTACCTACCCCCCCACCCCCACAAAAAGAAAAAATGGAAAAGACAGAAATACTGTTCTTATTCTAATACTATGTAAATTTGTTAGAGAAGAATGTAATATATTGGTTGTTTGAAAGATTATATATAACTCCGTACCAAAAGGCCCTTAAATTCCTACTTTAAAAAGAGATAGTGGTGACAAATCGGAGTCAAGTCATGATGAATCTTGCAGCTGAGAAAAAATGGGTCTTAGCTCTTTATGGAGTGGAAAACAAAAGCACCCATGTACGTTGGAGACAAGAATGATTGATCTTGAGTTGGGTCCTTTCAATTAGTATAAAGAATGTACCATGTACCTCCACTTCTATTGCTTTTATTTTCTTCAATAAAGAAACAAGCAAGCAATTGGACTCACCCTCTTATTAAATGTCTAACTGTTCTTCGTCTTCATCATCTTGCTCTTGCTTTCTTACTATTTAGAAGTTGCACTCTTGCCACTATCTTTGAAGAGCCTCAACTGAGTGTGCACTTATTACAATTGAAAAGGCGCCGTTTGGCTTCTTGCATTGATTTCAGCTCTATAAAATAAGAAAAGCATTTTCAAGACGTATTAAGAATGAACCACGTATACCTCCACTTCTAGTGCTTTGAATTTGTTCAATAATTTAACAAGCAACTTAGTCTCACCTCCCTTGTTAAATATCTAACTTTTCTCCCTCTTCATCATCATCATCTTGTTCTTGCTTTCTTAGTATCAGAAGTAGCAGCCTTGTCATTCTCTTGAAGACTTGAGTGGAAGTATTAGTGTTGAAAAGTAAGGCATTGTTTGGCTTCTTGCTTTTGAAGCAAAGTTTACAACTTAGCATTGATTTTAGCTCTATAAAGTAAAAGAATTTAAAAATTTTTAACAAACATAAACTAACTTTCCATGATCATAAGCTTCATTATGACAAGATATAGGGCATTAAGTCCATTTTATTGTTGATGTCAGTGAGCTTGTGTGTCACCAAATGCTTGTCGTATCGGCTGGAGAACATAGATGAAAATGCTCCACCAAAGTGGCTGCCAGTATCTTCTGCCCAACCTGAAACTCCAACTGAGTCCATGGAGTTTCTTGCCAGATCATGGAGTCTTTCGGCGATGGAACTATCCAAAGCTCTTACCAGCACAGATATTGCTTCTAATATTCTTGAGAAGACACCATTAAGCTCCATTGGCATTGAAGCACATGATGCAACTCATGCAAGTTCTATGACTTCAAAAGAATATGTAAGATCCTTGCAAACCCTTTTTTAAGCAGTGAAATGGTTTCTTAATTTCCTTCTAATATGTTTAAGAAGACCATTCTAATGTGTATGAAAACGAAATCTTTTGAGTGTTTCCCTAAAACTGAGGCCTAAAGAAAAACAATATGCAATAATCACTGAAGATCTTTGAACACTTGATCTGATCATATTGTTATTTACTGCATTGAGTAATGAAATATCATATATAATCTTGCTTGTCATGTTTTGTATGCGTTGTCTTTGATCTAAATGTTAAACTACTTCAGCAGTTACCAAGTGGGGACAGCCCTCCAATATCACCAAGAGACAGTGATGAAATGAAGGTATCTCTCTCTCTCTCTCTCTCAAGAGGCAGCAGCATAACTGTGGATACAATCCACTTGTTTTTCCATGTTTTTCCTGTGATTGGGCAATTAACCAAGAATTATTAAAACTAATGATAACTGTCATATTTGTAACTGGGAGATCCAACCTCACTGTAGCTATTCCAGTGGACCTTTGGCCCTCCATCAAAGGAGGTTCAAGTCTAAATCGAACAATATGAGTCTGATCATAATTTTCCTGAAACAATAATCTGCACAATTGTCTGTTATGAGTATTATGAAGTTATTTTGTTATGTTCTATTAGGTTCTCCTTTAACATATAAATCAAGAACAGGTCGCTAACAATGCAGGATTTGCAATTTTTCACCCAAACACATACACAGCAAGGGGATAGCAATTAGATTGGATGAATAATCCATGATTACCTCACAGTCAATAAATCTTTGCAGGAAATATTTTTACTTCATCAAGCACTCAATCCAGAGTTCATTTCCAGTCAACTGCTCACAAATGGGGTATCTCATTCTCATATTCATTAGAATCATCTGTTTCCTAATTATCATCATTTTCATGTTTGTTATTACTCTGCAGCTATACAGGAGCTTACTGAGAGGGAAAACAATGGGGAGGTGGTTAAAAGATCAGAAGGAAAGGAAGAAGCAGGAAATCCGAACCCATAATGCACAGTTGCATGCAGCAGTATCTGTGGCAGGGGTTGCTGCTGCTGTTGCGGCACTTGCAGCTTCAAATGCATCTCCTGATATGTCAGCTGCCCATCCGAAAATGCCTTCCAAAATATCTACAACAATAGCATCTGCAGCAGCTCTAGTAGCATCCCATTGCATTGAGATTGCAGAGGAAATGGGAGCTGATCATAAACATATCTCAACAACAGTCAACTCTGCAATTAATGCAAGGACTAACGGAGATATCATGACCCTAACAGCTGGAGCAGCTACAGGTATCAAAATCCTTCTCAAGTGTTTTAAAATTCCATTATTCTAAGAAAAAAAGCTTGACCCTAACAACTTCACTATAGTTAGAGACAAGAGGATACAAATGCATTATACTTAGTCTTCAGATAGACTGCTCACTTAGCTTGCATCACAGTCAAGCTCCACATGGACAATGACTAACATAACTGTATAGAAACATGTTATAACATTGATTATTAGTATACTTTTTGGAGACAACTTCAATTAATAAAATGTTACAGTGGAATGTTATCTAATTAACCATTAATTAATGCAGCCTTAAGAGCAGCTGCCACCCTAAGGGCCAGGCTGCAAAAGGGGTATGGAGCTGCAACCTTTGCTCAGGCTGATGAAATGGGTGAAGAAGGCAAAGAACCTAACATCTTGACAGCTTTGAACTTTGTTTCTAAAGGAGGAGAGCTTCTCAAACGTACAAGGAAAGGTATATGCATATAAGGGTACTAACGAGAACCATCCATGATAGAATTGTGATTATATCAATCAACCTCATATAAGCTGCAATATTAATGTGACACTCTCTGTTATGTAACTGTTAATTGCAGGGGCTCTCCACTGGAAGCGAGTTTCTTTCAACATAAATTCAAATTGGCAGGTAAAAAGCCAAAGAGACTTGATACACCTATATATATAAGTATAAAATAGATCAAATGGCTCCAAGCAATGCCCGAGTTTATTTTTGGTTAGTAGCAACTTCCCAGTTGAAAACGATTTTTTTTCCCTCTATAAATATTAACCCATGTGCTCTTAATTATTGAACATATGGATGTTCGTCATAGTTCTTCCCCCCCTCTCTGGTGTGTTTTTCTTATCTTTATAAATCATCATTTTAAATACATATTCAAATTGAAAATGAGAACAGGTTGTAGCTAAAATGAAAAGCAAGCACATGGCAGGAACATTTACTAAAACAAAGAAATGTAAGCAAAATCTCAGACCCAAAAATAATCTAATTTGTTGTTGCTTCTGCCCTCTGTCAACTGTGTTGAGAAAGTTGTGATTGCAGGTATAGTCTCTGGGGTCTATAATGACACTCCAGCATGGCCCAGAAGGGAGAGGGAAGATGCTAGTGAACACATGGCTTATTTTGGGATAAAAACAATTGACAGAGTAATAGAATTTGAATGCAGAAGTAAAGGAGATAAACACATGTGGACTGAGGGGATCCAGCATATGTTGAATTGCCGTGCCAACATAACCTAATGCTGATAACAGTTTACAATTTGAAATACTGTAAAATTGGATTTTCATTTTTTTTAACCATCATAACAATTAACTTGTTGTGTACATCAAATGTCTATGTTCATGTTGAGAGATGGCCAAGATAAACATTTTTATTTGTTGTTACTGGGAGATCCAACTGCACTATAGCAATAGTGGACTCTAGGCCATCCATCAAAGGGGGTTCAAGTCTAACTTGAACAATCTGAGTGATTGTAACTTTCCTGAAGCAATAATCTGTGCAAGTTCTCTCCCTGGTGTGAGTATAATGAAGTTTTATTGTTATTGTTGCTGTTGTTCCATTGTTGTTGTTGTAAGTATTATATGACAATTCTACAATGTCTCACCCTCATGATTAGTAAGAAGGAATAGTGCCGATTTATAAAATTATTTTAGGTTACAAACCATATAAACGAGTTATGACCAATAAATAAATAATATTCTGGATGGGCAAGAAAAGCATTTATATCTACTGTTATAGTCATATACAGAGTGATTTTATCAACAAATTGGGATACGGCCTGTTATCACATGGGATGCTTCTGGAGATATAAGTTTGGAAGAATGTGAGATTCTGTAGACAAAATTGTTATGATGAATTCAGTCAGGTGTAGCAGCTATCATGAAGATTTGGTCACTCTAGTTCCCTGAGAAAATCTATATTGTCAACAAAGACCTGCAAGAGGAGGAGGCAAATAGAAAAAAGGAGAGAACAAATCAAATCATGAAGACCAATATTTTGACCCAATAAATCAACATACTCTTGGAACCATTTATTGCTTATACAAATGTGTAAATTTATTTCATACGTAAAACCTCCAGATAATAACTTATTTATTATTATGGCATAACAAAATCTTGCACCACCAATTGATACACGCAATGTCAGTGAAAAATTTATCTATTATTTAATTGGAAATGCAAAGTGAAGTTAACTTTAATATACTCTATTTTCCAAAATCTTGACTTGTGACATAACTTGAAATTTATGAAGCTTAACAGGATTGAATAATTTTTTTGTCATAGGCATAATTGGAGGACAGTCATAATATATAAAAGAGTTAAACTTCCCCCACCCTCCCCCCTGCCCCCCTCTCCCAAAAAAAAAAGATTGGCTAACTGAACAGTTATCCACTTGTAACAAAGCAAATATGAGCAAGATGACTTCATAAGTCCAGCCACACTAAATTCAAGAATGTTGTGGTCAAAGCCTAAGGAAAGCAAGAATTCATGACAGTTTCTCATTATGAATGTGTAACATCAGAATTTTGATCAAATCGTAGCTAAAAGAATCAGAGCTTTTTACCAATTTCCAACCATCAGGGTCCAAACAAGCGGTGATCTTGGTGTTGATACCTGGCAAGGGCCCAGGTTCACGAATAATCTTCCCTCCAAATAGTTTGATTGCTTCTGCACTCTTATAAACGTTGTCTGTGCTTAATGCTATCTGCCACAAAATAAATATCAGTCTGCATATATGATAACAAGAGTGAACCCCATATGGGGCACTATATAATTTATAACTGCTCTATTTCCAAAAAGTAAAATATGCTTTAGTAAGAGGAAGAGAATCACCTGTGTATAACCATTTCCTTTGTCATACTCTGTCACCCCATAGTTATATGTCAGTTCAAGCACTGCATTCTTATCTTCAGGACCATAGCCCATAATGGCATTTGTATACTGGAAAAGTAGAAAAAAATTAAACAAATCATGTAGAGTAGCAAACTCCAATGATACAAAGCACAAACTATGCTTCCTTTTTTATTTATTTATTTATTTATATTTATTTATTTATTTTAAGTAGCTATGCTTTTTAACATGAATAGCGAAATATACAAGTGTTGCACTGAAGTGCAGAGTGTTTCATCAAGAAAATGGCTCTCACATTAAGAATGGTGAACCAAAGAGCAAGGTTTTTAGTAAGCTCCTTGGCTTATTTTCCGCAATACCGAGTAAAATGGTTCCATTGAATAGGAAACTATCTTAGCAGTCTCCTTTTAAAATAGCAATCAGTTGCAAAATTCACATCGTGAGATAACAATGATTGCATGGGCAATATCCCCAAACCACCTATATTTGAACAAGGTAAGACATGTAGAATTATAAGATGGGTACCCTACACAGCTTCTGCCTGAAAGATATCTTATTGCCTTTTCCAGGAAGAAAGAAACAAGGGGCAAATGTGGGGGGAGCTTAACAGGAATAAGATTCAAAGACAAAGCAGTATTTAACACTACAGAACTAAGTAGGGGCATCCTCTTCAGATATTAAGTATCAAATAGATCTACATAAATGGCCTACCAAACACATCAACCATGTTTTTTCCAAATCAATTGAGAGAATGAGAAGAGTTGATGAAGCTAATAAGTGTAAGCCCCAAGATTATCCCAAAATGTGTACTCCAACTCCTAAGGTGGCTTAGACACCTATAAGCCATCATCTTTACTCCTTAGCAATGATGGATTTAGCTTTAGTGGCTGAAATTCAAAGGAGATGAGTAGAAGAAGCTCTGAAGCACAAGTCCCTAGCTCACCCCAAACTAACAAATATACTTTTATTCATGCATTATAGCCCAACAGCCACCTTCTTAATAGGTTGGTAGTAAAGATAGTTGACGCTCCAGAATTTGGCAGTTCATGTTGAAATTAGCCACGACAACCTTCAGTCAAAACTTGTACAATGCTGTCTAACCAAATTATGATGGTGTGCAGATGCATTTGGATTATCATAAAAAAAAAAAAAAAAAAAAATTTCACAGGCATACAAAAATATTTTTGGAATTTGTTAGCAGTGATGTGTGAAGTAACCTTGTACTCAGGGTTATCCCTTTTGCGGAGAAGTTCCATGCCAAAAGCCTTTAAATTCAATAAGAAAAGCATAAACTTTAGGTCAGTTACAATCATAACAGCCAAACAAGAAATAAACTCATTTAAAATTTCAATAAAGAAACATGTTTAAAAACTGTGTACCATTACTCACCTTTTTATAGAATTTTATGGAGCGATCTAAATCACCAACTCGAAGCATCACTTGACACAGGGGTTCAGGAGTTGGCCCCCTTTCCAAAAGCTCAAAATTATAACCATTAGGATCTTCAATCATAGCAATCACTGTACTACCATTTGTAACAGGTCCAGGTTCCCTGGTAACTTTTCCCCCCTTTGCCTTTACAAGATCAACTGTTTTGGCAACCTACTCAAGTAGTTGTATGCAAACCATAGTAAATCAAATGTAAATTAGTTGACAAAAGATTTAAATGTAAATCAAATGTAAGTGACTCAAGATATTCTGCAATTCATGGAAGTGAATTACACATGCCATGTGGCAGATCCTCATAAGATATTGAGCATTACGACTTTTTGAGAGCTCTTTTTAGCAGAACTCTTTGCTAACTAATGCCTATAGTGGACAAGTAAAACAGATTCAAGGTTTGACTATCATTGGCAAAAATATGCTCTAACTTGAGATGCACTAAATTCTCAAGTTCACAGTTTACTGCCCCAGGATAAAAATATTTTGCACATAAGGGGCTAAAAAAACAGAAGTTATGAGCATTTTCAGAAAACACAGATGCTGTTGTCAGAATTAACATTGTGGGGCCAGAAAATCGGGTAGCCCTGGCCCACTCCAAGCCAAGCCCAAACGGCCCACGCCGAGGATGCATGATGGGTCCGAGGATGACCCTGTCCTCGGGCGTCCAAGGCCTTGGAAAAACACGAGGACCACCCTACCAAAGGACTCCTGGAATATCCGAGGAGGAGAGGGCCCAGTGTCATGCGTTGGCAACAGAAATACGGAGAAGGGGGAAGCCCTGGGCGGACTGTCACCTCGGCATTGAATGCGCTCACCTAACCCTTCTGGCCGTATTAATGAGGATGTAACCCCTTGACAGGGTAACATCGATTAGTGTGAGCCCCCTGAGCACGGATATGACCTCTGACGGGACAGACGGTCAGGAGGGAGGCCAATAGATGATCAACAGGAGGATGATAAGAGGGATATATAAGAAAGGAGAGAAAAGTGTAATAGGGAGGGAGTTTTTGGGAGAGGAAAAACCTCCTCGGCCATGGTCCGAGGAGCATCCCCCAGTTGTAAATTGTTCTTAGTATCTTTCAATAAAAGAAAAGTAGTTTATGCCTCATGCACGCCGGTGAGCGCCTAAACCTTCAACCCATTCTCTACAAATTTATTGTTCTGGGTTCGTTGGGCCTGGGAGAACCCATATCTTTTGGGCTACGACAAAAAACGACCCTACAAACATGATTTTCAATATATAGATGACAGAAGTGATAAAAATAATTTTTATAACATTGCTTGATAAAGCATTGTCTGCAGAATGCAGATGTTTTTGAGTAAATAAAACAAAAATGCAACACTGCTGTTGTTTGCATGAGACTAAACCATCTCCATTTCAAGAAAAAGGAACTTACATCCTCAACTGCAACACCAAAATGGCCAAATCCAGTTCCAATATCATACTTGTTCACTCCATAATCTGCCAACATGGTAAAATTTTAAAATTTAAAATTTATAGAGAAGCCATCATACAGTATGGAAGTGTACTACAAGTTTTTTTAGAAGGATGAAGTAGACTTGCATTGGAATAAAGTGACATAGGATGATGACTTACTGTAGGTAAGTTCAACAGTAACATTGGATTCTTCAGGCCCATATCCAAGAAAGGCATTTGTATATCTATCCTCTGGTATGTCACGTTTTCTTAACAACTTCATTCCCAAGCATTCAGAATAAAATCTACATCTCAATTAGACAATTAGCTATCTGTGCAAAGTAGGCATTACTGAAACTGTAATTGTTGTATAAAAATAAAATAATGAAAGTAATTTTTCTTCATTTTTTTTTTTCAAATATATACTTGTTGTATTAAATAGGTGTACTTTATAGTCTTGTCCAAGTCCCCGACACTATAGACAAAATGGAGAATCCTTCTGTTGTCATTTTTTACCCAATCCATTGCATCTACCTCAGTGAAAGAGGTGCTTTCTCGTGTACTATTTCCAGCTGTGGCAACCTTAGTTGTGTTTCCCTCTGTTGCTAACAACTTAGATGCTTCTGCATTAAATAATTGTGCCTGTGGGAGAGCTGCAGAACCATTTAAAGTTCATTAATACACAGCAAAAAGAATTCAATTGATGCGTCCTATATTCAAAATCAATAATGCTTGAAACAAAGTTATTCATCGTCATACCAAATCATTAGTACTTGAACCAAGAGTAATAATAGCAAAGCTACAGCCTATGCCCATATTATTATGTTTAACTAATTCCTTTTCATGAGTTTGTTAGGCTATCATATTTCCTATCAGTGTATCAGTCATTACTGATCTATGCAGCTCCACTCAAACCACTGCTTAGACATCTCTCTCTCTCTCTCTCTCAGAGAACAAAAACCAAAACAATGTATTAACAATACAATGAATTTAATTTTTTACATTAAAAAAAGTTATTTATTTTTTCTGTAGAAAAAGGTACAAAAACCAAAAAAAATCTATAAACACATTTTTCAGTCATTACAGAAGCAAACAAACCTGCTAGAGCCTAAATGGGAGTTGATGATTTTAAATAGCAGGATTATAAAACCCAGTTGAATAGTCCATTTTAGTTTTTATCAATTTGTCATCCATAGCACAAATTTTTGAGGTTAGAATAGTCTTGTATAATTAATGAAGAAAAGGGTGTTGTCCAGCACACTTATACCCTATTTATTTGATGTCCAAAAAAAAAAAAAAAAAAGATAAGTGATATCTCTATATGTTATATGAATTATTCAATTAGAGTCTCCCCAAGGTGTCATCTCCATAACGACAACATTGGCGATTTCAACTACATTCAACGGGCAAGTGCATCTTTCTTCTGTATCCTCAACTGCCTTGGCTGAGTATTACAAATCATGCTAATAGGTAGCCTCCTCTATTAGCTTTCTTTCGTCTCTATCATCTTCAAGTTCACGTTACTTGGACCACACTTTCAATCAATAGCCTTTATGGCTTTCTTTCTAGTCGTGCATCTCTATCAGACCACGCTTCTAATAAAGAGACTCCACAGCCACAGGTATGGAGTGCACTGCACTCAACATTCAAACCTCAATCATCGCGTGCATTTGGCCTTTGTTCTAGCTTGTTATCAGCACTTCATTTGGTCCAGTCTGGTACAATCCACATCCAATTCAATAATGATTTCCTTTAAGGTCTTACTCTTTCTCTAAACTCAAGTTGTCTTCAAACTTCTATCTTTAGTTTGAGGGGAGATGTTAAAGATATCAAGGCCTAAGTCTATTGTATCTAAATTCTACTTGGAGTGCAGGAAAATACCAATTCTAATGTTACTTGGAGTATAAGAAAAATAATCATTATCCTATTTGTAGTTCAAGTATTGTTAGTCTTGAATTTAGCCTACTATAGATACCTATGAAGGGCATATAGATCTTGAAGGCTGAACCATGTTAATTCTCTATAATCTCTTTCTTGTCTCGTATTTTCTATGTGGGTGAGTTTGATATCAACTTTTAGCTTTTATATATAGCTTTTCAAAACCTTTTTTTTTTTTTTTTTCCACTTTTTCTCACATTTTCAAGGTACAAGTATACTTTAGCACACTTTCAGCAAAAAACTAGATAAACTGTTCCCAAATAGACCCACATATATCATCATTTGAGTAGCCTTTGTATAAAATCTCAAATTTTTATAGGGAACCACATAGAAAAGATTGTCACAAACAAAAAATATCAGCCAAAGCCAAGCCCCCCCCCCCCCCCCCCCCCCCCCCCCCCCACCCACACACACACACACACACACACACACGCACGCACGCACGCACATATATATTCAAAACAGGAATTCTAACCTCATATTAATCTTCAAGCAAAACTACATTTCGCCTTGTTATAACTACATTGCCAATTTAAGTTGTATTTAATTCATTTTCATAAATCAACACGACCCAGAAGCTTAAAATTTCAAATAGACAGAAGTAAATACAAATGCTGTTCTTTCTTTTCCTCATATTACTAGTGAACCAAACAGAAAAACATACCATAAAACTCCAGAAATAACAAAAACCAACAAATGGGTTCTCCTTTTTCTTTTCTTCTAATTATTTAATAAAACAGAATGTAATAAAATAGAAATCAAAGGTTTCGTGTTGGGTGCTTACTAATGCCGAGCTGAAAGAGAGCGAGTCTTCGAGAAGTGTTGTGAACGGGAGAGAATTTCAAAGAGGGTGGTGATGGTGGGTGTAGAAGAGAAGGTCTTGGCGTTGAGAGATTTAGAGCAACTGATAAGGAAGCCATTGTTCTTGCTACTGTCAAAGCTCTTTGCGCTCTTTGTTCGTTTCAAATTCTGTCTGGTGGAAGAACCAAGACACATCACTATCTTATCACTCCACACAAAAAAGGGAACCGTCATCGTTCTTAATTTAAAGTACTTATTGTGGCGACCATTAACTTGTTAAGACGAAAGTCGTCACAGAACGTGAGTTTCGTAACACGTATTTTTCTTTCTTTATATATATATATATATATATGCACTGAACCGAATGGACTGCAGTGGACTTAGTAGACCGAAATGGACCAAAATAGACTGAAGTGGACCGAAATGATCATAACTAGACTGAAGGGAACTGAAATAATCTGAACTGGACTGAATGGACCAAAGTGGACTGAAATGGATTGAAGTAGACCAAAATGCAAAGCTAATGTGGCTCCTTAGGAGTGTAACAACAATAAATACTATGCTTCATCTTTTAGATATTATATAGATAAGGCTACACATGCATTCGCTTTAACATTTTGAGATCATCAGTAAGCCCATCTATTATATATGATGCTAAAATCACCATTTAGACTGGAATTAGGGGTTTTGTTCCTTAGATTGAAAAATCTAAGAGTGTGAAAAGTTAATATATATAACATTATGGCCAATGACCTTTTGATCAATTGGTAATTTTTTTGGTTTCTAATAAAATGTTCAAAGTTCAAATTCCTATATATTCTTAATGGACTACACTGAGTTTTGGAAACATTTGTTTTTCTTGGTACATAATCCAAAAAAAATATTTTGGGAACTTGATAGAAATTCTTCATTCCTATAGAAGTACTCCCTCCTCTCACCGTCAAAGCTTTGTGTGTGAATCTTTGGTTGATGAATCAACATTAAACGTTTAATTATCTAATTAGTATTCCAATAAAATCACTTAAAAAGAAAATTGGTACAAATATGATGGGTAAAGCTTAAATATAATATCTTAGGTGTAAAACGTTAGATTTCCCAATTGAATATAAATACTTGACTAATAAAACAAAAACAGTGTTGTCTATTTCAAAGATAATTAAATTCAATCCATTCAAATGTTTAAATTTAATTGGGGAACCTAATGTATTGTATTAAAGTTTTACCTAAATATGATTATGGAGTGTATTAGTAGTACTATATCATACTCAATTTTTGTTAACAAAGAACCCTGAGTTCTTTTTCCTATGTAACTAGATAGGTTATGGCTTTAGGTTCTAAAAAGGCAAAATGGCATAACACTTTCAAGCTCAAAATTGTCTTTTTAAATGTTCATAAAACTCCATGGATGACATAAGGTAGAATTCACATCGTAATGAGTAATTATGGAATTAGAGAGAAAAATGGTCATTTCCTAGGCAAGTAACTAAGGTTGTGAATTGTGATGATCAAATCGTATGAAAGCTTGATCTCCATTAGTTAATTATTGATTTCCATGTGAGTTTGAGTGAATGGACTAGCATACTAGGTAGGTATATATGTCATGATAACCTAGTTTTACCTCTTTTGATAGATTGGTCTTTTCCTCTTCCTTTTTTAAGAGTATACTCTTGTATTTTGGGGACATTTTCTTCTTATCCTTACCTAAATAGACCATACACCTAAACTCTCACTTCTTACGATTCTATTTTCACCAGTAAATAAGCCATCACCAAGAAAAAAAGTTTATTGTCACTAGGAAAAGTGTAACAAAAACAAAAATTAAAAAACGGACTGTACAACTAGGATCCAGCATATGCCCATGTGGATGCATGGCCATCTTTTCTGATTCACCACATGCCAATTAACACATTGCAGACCTGTAGCAGTTTGACTTGCTCAAAAGTATTTGGAGCTTTTGCTCTTCAATTATTGCTAGAGGACCATAAGAGATGGAGTCATCATGACTATATATGAAGACAAAGTGTGGTGAAGCAGAGCGATCTTTCACAGCACAATGGACCCACCCACTCATCCCAGCACTCCAAGCCAAAAGGGAGCCAGTGAGCCACAACAAACTCATTTTAGTGGCATATAAAAGTACAATCTGTCAAAGTCGAGACTATTTTTTTTTGCTATTTTTCCGTTCTTTTATTGAAAAGAGATGACCAGATTTGTAGGATCAAAGCATTTGCATTATTAAAGCATTCTCTGGAGGTTCTAACTGGGGGAGTTCACGAAATTGTTCACCAAGCATAACTGCACCTAAACAATCAAAATAGCCTACAAAATGGGGTAACCACATCGTACCATAGGTGTAGGTGAAAAAAGGGCGCAATGCAGCGCTGTTTGCAGTTTTGTGTTAAGAAAACCATACAAAATCGCACCGCACTCATACACACACACACACACACACACACAAAAGATGAGACATTTCACACTGATAAACTTGTTGGGCTACTCTTAATCAGCTCAAAACAAAGAAAAAATCAGTTTAATGTTTTAAAATTTGGCCCAAAACAAAGGAAAAACCAGTCCAAATTTATGAAAAATGTTCCAACCCAAAACCAACCAAATCACATTGTGATACACGATATAAAACTGAAAGAGAGCTATGGTTCTTGAAGAGAGTGTTCTAGAAGAAGAAGAAGAAAGAAAAACTGAATCTTCTGTACATTCAATAGATTACATGATATACATCTTATATACTAACCAATCGTAACTGATTGGGCGCCAAAAATACTATTCTAACAGAATTATCTAGTGTCCAATAGAACAGAGACACGTGTACATCAAAGTAGCTAATTACACTCCAGGACTTATCCTAAACTACACACAGTTATACAATATATTGACTAAACTACAAGTCGTTAAGCTGTAATACAACACTGAGCTCTACGACCTGAAGCGTTGTTAACTGTACTTGAAGCTACACTACTGGAAACAGCACCATCATCGTTTACAAAAACCACATCACACATGTGACTGCAAAACTAAAATGCGGTGTGATGATGATTTTGGCTAAATTGCACCTTGCACTACAATGATAAAAATAATAAAAAACTACACCGTGAACACCCCTTCCCCTAGTTCTAACCATGCTTACACCATAGTTTGGCATGAGTATGAGTTTTAGCAAAAGCTAGATACATATTTTAGGAATTTTTTTTGTGTGGATTTTATTTGAAAATGCTAGAAGGATAAAGTTTTCTAAGCTTCATATAGGCTCAATGACACTGAATAACTTCTAACATGAGGCCAAAATGGGCATTTGCCTCTTTCACTCAAAAGATGTAGCAAAATGCCTTTGTTCTGAAACTATTTAGCAAAATGCTCCTGTTTCGAAACTTGATTTGATGAAAATCGAGTTATTTGGAAAAATTCACATGAAACTTGAGTTCCATAATTTTTTTTTTTTAAAGTTTTGATTGCCTATAACTTGATTTTCTAAAAATCGAGTTTCAATGTAAAACTTGATTTCTAGATAATCGAATTTCAAACTAGAGGTATTTTGCTAGATAGTTTCAGAACATGAACATTTTGCTATATCTTTTAGGCGAAAAAGGCAAAATCCCATTTTTGCCAACAAAATGATAAATAATTTAATTACCTATGTACATATATGTCGGTTTCTATATGCCATAAAACAAATTCTAAGAGAATATTGTTCTACTTATAAGAAAATGATAAATAATTAACCTATGTACAAATATGTCGGTATATAAAGAGAACAATATGGCTGTACTCTTAACAAAACGATAAATAATTAACCTAGTATGTCCATTTATAGGTGCCAAGCACTTGTAACTAGATAGATCCCATCTGTTGTTTATTTGTTTTGTCACAGCCGCAATAAAGATGATGAGCAATGTACGACATGTGAGAGCTAGGTTTTTTTTTCGGCTGCAAAGATTCATTTCATATGCTATTGCTGTGGTAGGATGATATTGGTGAAGATAGCTAGTGATAACTTGGTAGCAAGTAGCAAGTAGCAACCGCAACATATTTTTATACTTCTAGTTTGAAAATGATTTTTGTGATTATGTCCTAACTTTAAAACAAAAAAAATTTTCACAACCTTTTTTACAATAGTTAAGGATATATTATGATTATTATTAGTGCTATAGGGATAAGGGCCCAAATGATATGTTGGGCATTGGGCCCTGACCGAGAACACGGGTGATCTGAGGATGATTAAATAGTAACAAGTGGTTTAAGCTCATAGCTTCATGAGCATGATATTAATGGGAAGGCAGTTTAAGGAGAAATGCCTCCTCGGATAGGCTAGATACAAATCTGATGTAGATCCTAATAATTAAGGTGCCCTTCTAGAATTAAAGCTCTAGTAGCAAGGACGTACCCCTTAAGTGTACCAGAAAGTAGAAGCTAGGAGATAGCCAGGGAAAAACTGTTGTCACCGCATTAAATGTCCTGTAGCTAACTTTCTGGTCTCATTTATGTGGAGAAGACCCGTGAATAGTGTTGTCTTGGCTACCACAACTCACAGAAAGCCAAAAAGGGTGTCTGATGGGACAAGTACTCAAGTAGTGGCTTGGATGAACAACAAATGGAAGACCAAGATCATTAGGAGGGGGAGATATAATGTAAGAGACTCTTGAAAGAATGTGGATTGAAAAATCAAGAGAGAAACATTGTAGCAATCTAGAACTAGACTTGTAATAAAACTCCAAAAGCAAATGCATAAAAATCAGTCTCCTCGAACTTCGTCGAGGACATTTTTTCTTATTGAGAGCTTGTTATCTCTCTTTCTTTGTCACCAAGATCTGTTTACTTGTTGCTTAATTCATTAAAATCCAGTTTTCCAATCCATTCTCTACAAATTTATTGTTTTGGACTTTTTGGGCTTAAGTTCATGTACCTTTTGGGCTAAGAGTTTAAATCGGGTCCTTACAATTGACGCTGTCTGTGAAAAGAATACTTGGGTGATAAGGAGTGCAACATTCAACCATGGTAGATTCAGGTCCACACCAGGAAGAATCCATAGGATCCCAACGTGAAAATCCTTTTGTCAACCTCAAACGTAAAAGGGATCGAGAGGAGAGTGTGCGTACTGTCCAGTCCGATAAAAGTTAGCCCTGGGATAAGAGCCATCTCTCTTGTGAGGAAGATACCAGAGCCCTGCAACTGGAGGTTGACCAGCTGAAAAGAAAGCTGCGCCGTGCACAGTGAAACCGAACCCCATCCAGCTCCGATGTTTCCTCTGATGATAGAGAGGATACCAGTTATAGACGAAGGACAAGGACCCAACCCAGCGAGTCTTTCTCCTACGAAGAGGAGCACCATCACAAACTTAGGTATAAGAGCCCGCCTCGCAAAGGCTTGGGAGGTGACACTATGAGCAAGGCTTTGAATCAAATTTCCTGATCACCTTTCACGTGCAGGATTGAAGGGGCAAGACTCCCTCAGCGATTCAATTAGCCAATGTTCATCATCTATAGTGGTCGAATAAACCCAGTGGAGTATGTGAGTCATTTTAACCAAAGAATGACTATCCATTTCAAGGATGAAACCTTGATATGCAAGGTGTTCCCTTCCAGTTTGGGACCGTGGCAATGAGATGGTTCGATGGCTTAAAGGCGGGTTCTATAGGTTCCTTCAAGGAGCTCACCCAGGAATTTGGCTCTCGTTTTTTCACTTGTAACAGAGTTCCTCAGCTTTTAGACTCCTTACTGTCCTTGTTCATAATAGAAGGGGAGACTTTGAAAACGTATTCAGATAAATACTAGGAGATGTACAATGAGATAGATGGTGACTTTGATGACGTCGCCATCATTACTTTCAAGGTCGGCCTCCCAACCAAGCACAGTTTAAGGAAATCTTTGACAGGAAAACCTGTCACTAGCATACACCAACTCATGGACTAGATCAACAAGTATAAAAGGGTTGAGGAAGACCGACAGTAGGGGAAAGGTAAGGCTATGGTTATCCCTGAGGAGATGAGGGATTTCAGATCGGATCGATACAACAACAAGCCTCGGAGGGACTTTGCTAAGTAGTCAGGGTCTGCCAACACTCAGATGGTTAACGCGGTGTTTTGGGAACCAGTGCATCAAGTTCTGGAGAAGATTAAGAATGAGCCATTCTTCAAATGACCGAACAAGATGGCAGGAAACCCTATGAGGCGCAATCAAAACCTCTATTACCAATATCACCAGGACCAGGAACATACTACAGAAGACTGTAGAAATTTATGGGACCATTTGGACCAGCTGGTCTGAGAAGGGAAGTTGAAGTAGCTCTTGCATTATTTTAGTGGCTAGAGGAACCAAACTGGCCAAGAATCCCAGAGAGATGCTCCTTCGAGACCTCCTTTAGACATGATAAACGTCATCTTCGCCGCTCTAAGGAGGATTGGGTCCTACCCTTCTAGGGTAATGTTTGTTGCTTAGCTAACTGCTGAGGACTCAAATGCTGAGTCAAAGAGGGCTAAAGTGAGTACCCAGCCGGCATTGAGCTTTTCCGATGAAGATAAGATTGGAACCATACAGCCCTACGACGACGCTTTGGTGGTCACACTCAGGATTGGGGAGGTATGACATAAAGAAGGTGATGGTGGACCAAGGTAATGGGGCCGAGATAATGTACCCCGACCTGTACAAAGGGTTGAACTTGAGACTTGAGGACCTAACAGTTTATGATTCGCCCCTGGTAATTTTTAATGGGAAGGTTATCATTCCGAAGGGCCAGATTAGGATACCCTTGCAAGACGGTTCAGAAGTGGTGGAGGTGGACGTCACCATGGTAGATGCTTATTCCCCCTACACGGCCATTGTGGCCAGACCATGGTTGCATGCATTGGGAGCTGTCTATTTTACCCTACACCAAAAGGTGAAATATCTGTCGGGCAGCCGAATTGAAGAGATTTTTGGGAGTCAATCCATAGCTAGGCAGTGCATGGTAGCTGCCATCTTACATCAACCCAAGGCTGCATCCTCGACCTCTGCTGAAAGGGAGTTAAAAGCTTTAGATTTGCCTGTCGATAGGTCAACCAAAGAGGCGAAGTGTGAAGACTTAGAAACGGTTGTTGTCGATGATGATCTGGAGAAGTTTTTTTTTATCAGAGCTCAACTTCCTCCTCTAGAGAAGGAAGAGCTGATAGAGTTTCTTAAGAGAAATGTTGATGTATTCGCATGGAGTACTTACGAAACCCCGGGGGTGGATCCGAGTTTCATCTGCCACCATTTAAATGCTAACCCATCTGTCACCCCTAAGAAGCAAACCAACTTGGCGCTTGTTCAAGGATCACTCTAATGTTGTTAGAGATGAGGTGAAGAAGCTCAAGTAGGCAGGGGCTATCAAGGAGGTTTTCTGCCTTGAATGGCTGGCCAATACAGTTATGGTGAAGAAGAAGACCGAGAAATGACGAGTATGTGTGGACTTCACAGATCTGAATAAAGTTTGCCCAAAGGATACCTTCCCTATACCTAAAATAGACCAACTAGTGGACGTAACCGTGGGTCACCCTCGGATGAGTTTCTTAGATGCCTTTCAGGGATACTACCAGATACCATTAGCCTTGGATGATCAGGAAAAGACATCTTTTATCACTCCCATTAGAAACTACCACTACAAAGTGATGCCATTCGGTTTGAAAAATGTAGGGTCTACCTATCAAAAGATGATGACTAGAATGTTTGAACCACAGTTGGACAATAGTATCAAGGTCTATATAGACGACATGGTGGTGAAGAGTAAGGTAGGGTCCGAGCATGTGGGAGATTTCAGGAACATTTTTGAAATTCTAAGGAAGCATAAGTTGCGCCTTAACGCTTCCAAATGCACTTGTGGTGTAGGATCAGGCAAATTTCTAGGTTACATGGTTACTCACCGTGGAATTGAAGTTAACCCCAATAAGATTAAGGCAATCAAAGGTTTACAACCACCTCAAAATCCCAAGGAAGTCCAGAAGCTGATCAGAATGACGGCTGCTTTAAACCGATTCATCTCTCGATCAGTGGATAGATGCAGACCCTTCTTCCTATTGATGAACAAATGGAAGGGATTTGAGTGGACCGAGGAGTGTGCCTTAGCCTTCCAACAGCTTAAAGATTATCTCTCTTGGCCATCTATCAAATCCAGTCCTAAGGTGGATGAGGTCTTGTTTACTTATATTATTGTGGCCCTCCATGCCGTAAGCTTAGTCTTGATACGAGTCAATAATGGCATACAAATACCAGTTTATTACGTGAGCAAGTCACTACATGAGGTCGAGGTCCATTATCTGCTACTAGAAAAAGCCATTTTGGCGGTGGTACATGCTACACGTAAACTCCTCCATTACTTCCAAGAACATATGGTAGTTGTCCTAACTTAGCTCCTGCTCAGAACTCTACTCCGAAGTGCTGATTACACGAGGAGGATTGCCAAATGAGGGACGATCCTGGGGGCTTTCGACATCAAATACATACCTCATACCTCTGTCAAGGGTCAAGTCCTAGCGAATTTGGTAGCTGAGTTTGCTGAATCCTCGATGGAAGTAGAAGCAGAGAAGCAAAACATGGATGAAAAATCGGTTGGCATGATCTCCCAACAAGGTCCCATATCCTGGAAAATATATGTTGATGGTGCGGTAAACCAGAAGGGGTCTGGAGTGGGGCTAGTTCTAGTATCCCTCGAAAAGATCACTGTTGAAAAGTCATTGGGGTTGGACTTCTTGGCCACAAATAACGAAGCTGAATATGAGGCTCTGCTAATGGGAATGACCATGGTTCAAAGAATGGGCGGAAAAACAGTAGAGATGTTCTCGGACTCAAGATTGGTCATTGGCCAAGTGAAAGGAGAATTCGAAACCCGAGATGAAAGAATGCAAAAGTGCTTGAGTAAGGTTAGACACTTGCAATCAGGGTTTGAATCTTTCAACCTGTTGCATATCCCTAGAAGTGAAAACATATGCTAATTCTCTAGCCACACTTGCCACCTCCTTGGCACAAAACCTACCCTAAGTCATCTTTGTAGAGAATTTGTACAAACCTACAGAGGTGAAGAGAGAGGTGATCCAGGTCCACCAAGTTAGAGTAAGGCCTAGCTGGATAAACCCCGTGGTATTATTCTTGAAGGAGGATCTTTTGCTCAAGGAGAAATTAGAAGTAGACAAGGTACGGAGAAAGACTCCTCGGTTCTGGCTGTCCGAGGACTAAAAATTATATAAACGCTCCTTTTCTAGGCCATACCTGTTATGCATACACCTCGAGGTAATAGAATTACTCCTTGAGGAGTTACATGAAGGGATTTGCGAAAGTCACACCGGAAGCAAATCTTTGGCACACAGAGCCATCACTTAAGGCTATTGGTGACCAAATATGCAAAGGGAAGCACAAGAATATGTAAAGAAGTGTGACCGGTGTCAAAGATTTACACCAAACATATACCAACTGGGAGGAGTCCTTAATCCTCTATCCAACCCTTGGCCATTCGCACAATGAGGTTTAGACATTGTGGGCCCTTTTTCCAAGGTAGGGGGAAATAAGAGATATTTGCTCGTTGCCACGGACTACTTTATTAAGTGGGTTGAAGCTGAGCCCTTAGCAAACATTAGGGACGTGGATGCCAAGAAATTTGTTTGGAAAAACATTGTCACACTATTTAGGGTCCTCTGTACCCTCATTTCGGACAATGGCCTTTAATTTGATAGCAAATCTTTCAGGAGATATTGTTGTGACCTAAGAATCATGAATAGATATTCTACCCCAACCTATCCCCAAGGGAATGGACAAGTTAAGGCTGTCAACAAGGTCATATTAAGCGGAGTCAAGAAGAGGTTGGACGATGTGAAGGGAAAATGGGTGGAAGAATTATCGCATGTCCTGTGGACGTACCGAACCACACCCTGCAGGTCAACATGGGAAACTCCCTTCTCGATGACTCATGGAGCCAAAGCTGTCATCCCTCTAGAGACTGGATTCCTGACGCTGAGAACGAGTTCTTTGATCCGAGTGATAACAACGGATTGCTAGAGAAAAGCTTAGACTTGATTGAAGAGATGAGAGAAAATGCAATGGTCCAATTGGTATATTACCAACACAAGCTCAAGCAATGTTATGATGCCAATGTGAAACTGAGACCGTTAGCACCTAGTGACTTGGTATTGAGAAAGGTTCTAGGTACTGCAAAGAACCCAGTATGGGAAAAGCTGGGGCCTAACTGGGAGGGGCTATATCGCATCACCTCGGCGGTTGGTATAGGAGCACATTTCCTCGAAGACCTAGATGAACATGTAATACCACGCCTGTGGAATGTAACAACTTGAAAATGTATTATTATTAATGAAAGTTTCCTTTGTCATGTGCCTCTTTATTGTGTAAATACCACTTATTTCTCTGTGACATCTTTGTAAGTGATTAAACAGAATCTTAGTCATGCTTGAGTCCTCGAACCAGATGCTTTGGAAAAATGAACACTCTATGACATCTCTATAAGTGTTTAAATAGAACCTTAGTCATGCCTGAGTCTTCGAACTTGATGCTTTGGAAAAATTAACACTCTATGACATCTTTCTAAGTGTTTAAACAGAACCTTAGTCATGCTTGAGTCCTTGGACTAGATGCTTTAGGGAAATTAATACTCTATGACATCTCTCTAAGTGTTTAAACAAAACTTTAGTCATGCCTGAGTCCTCGAATCAGATGCTTTAGGGAAATTAACACTCTATGACATCTCTCTAAGTGTTTAAATAGAACCTTAGTTATGCCTAAGTCCTCAGACTAGATGCTTTGGGGAAATTAACACTCTATAACATCTCTTTAAGTATTTAAACAGAACCTTAGTCATGCCTGAGTCCTCGGACCAGATGTTTTAGGAAAATTAACACTCTATGACATCTTTTTAAGTGTTTAAACAAAACCTTAGTCATGCCTGAGTCCTTGGACTAGATGCTTTGAGAAAATTAACACTCTA
This sequence comes from Quercus suber, assembly GCF_002906115.3. Taxonomy (NCBI): domain Eukaryota; kingdom Viridiplantae; phylum Streptophyta; class Magnoliopsida; order Fagales; family Fagaceae; genus Quercus; species Quercus suber. Next base: position 1,249,686 of record NW_027069570.1, read on the forward strand.
TAACATCTCTCTAAGTCTTTAAACAGAACCTTAGTCATGCATGAGTCCTCGAACCAAATGCTTTGGGGAAATTAACACTCTATAACATAACCTTAGTCATGCTTGAGTCCTCGGACCCGATACTTTGGGAAAATTAACACTCTATAACATCTTTGTAAGTGATTAAACAGAACCTTAGTCATGCCTGAGTCCTCGAACTAGATGCTTTGGGGAAATTAACACTTTATGACATATTTGTAAGTTTTTAAACAGAACCTCAGTCATGCCTGGGTCCTCGGACCAAATACTTTAGAAAAATTAACACTCTATGACATCTCTCTAAGTGTCAAAATAGATACAAGATTATAACCAACTCTTTGGATTTTTAGCTTTGAGTAAGTTAAAGTCCTTAATTATTTATCCAAGTGTTAGGTAGAATGAAGAATATCTCCCCCTTTTTATTTTTCACGAAGTATGTATCTACCTACACTAGATTCAACCTTCATTGCAGGATGTTCATCTCTCAATACAAATATGTGGTAGACCTATTTATTGTTGGTACTTGGGTCATATTACTTAGATTGATTGCAGTGTGTTATTGTTAGTTTTTATTGGAGACAGAGTAGCAGCGGTTCAATGTTATTTACAAAGGTAATAAACTTAAGAGTATATAAAGTAAAGGTGCAAGAGATAAGAAGAAAAGCATTCATATTAAATAAGAGGAGTACATTATATTCAGTGACAGAGTGCCATTACCAAAAAAAAAAAAGAGAGAGAGAGAGAGAAAGAACTACAAGAAAATCCTAAGTGCTAAGCCTTGGCCTTGGGAGCAGGAAGATCTTCTTTCTAGCTCGGCTGAGAGGTAGGAGCGTCCTTGGCCTTAGGATCAGCTTCCTTAGTCCTGGCCTCTGCGTCCTTTGTCTTAAGTGCAGCTTCCTTGTCCTTGTCTTTTTTCTCCTTGCCCTTACCCATGTCTTTAGCCCCTTCAGCCCCCTGGCCTTGATCATCAGCTTGGCTGGATCCCTTCGAAGCCTCAGGGAGAGGGAGTGCAGCTAGGGTAGTCAGGGGCTGCTCGGAGGTCTCTAGAGCAAGGGCAGAGGGAGAGGAGACAGCACCTAGGATTTTGCGGATATCCAAGTGATATTATATGCTCCCAGGCTACCTCCAGATAGAGTCTGCATGGACTCCTACAACACTAAGGGCCTTATCCCATGTTACATTGCAGTAATCCCTGCATACCTTATAAAGCTCCTCAGCAAGCCTAATTTGCGTTTCTTCCACGCCAAGCAAATAGGATGCTTGCTTTTCAACCTCGGCTACCTCCTTGGCCAATTGAGCCGCCTCCTTGGCCTTCTGCAGTTTAGCCTTGAGATCTAGGACCAATTGCCATTGAGTGGCCAAGTCTATCTCGGTCAAGTGCAGCTTTTGATGCTGGTCCTTAGCCTGCCTCTCCGCGGTCTTTAAACTTGCCAAGGCACTCAGGCAAGCCTTGTTTACTTCTTTGAGCTTCTCGGACAGCTCTGCTTGTTCTTGTTTAAGGGCCTCCAAAGACTTCTCAACATCAGCACAGGATAAGGCCTCAACATTGGCCTCATTATGGGCATCGCGGACCCACTCCTTGGTCACAAAAACTTGTTGAGTAATCTACACAAAAACAACGGAAGAGTCACCTGAATAAAAAAAATATAGGGAAAGAATGAAAGTACAGCTTAGCACTTAAATTCAAGGATATGATAGATTGCTTACCATAGCGAGGTCCCTCTTCAAGGACAAGAAGAGGTCATTTTGCTTAAAGCGCCTGTAAGTCTCCATGTCTCTTGGGAGGAGAAGAGGCTGCTCTAAGGTTTCAGCAATGTAACTTGCCTGCCTCCTTTGGAAATCCCTAACTGTGGCATTCCAAGGGATGGCAGCCCCATCCAGCTCTAGCCGAGAGGACCAAGTGCGAAAGGTGCACATTGGCCCTAGTCTGCTCCTCCCGACTATCCACAGAGGTGGACCTCTTGTCTTGAGGTTCTTTGACCACCTTCTGCTGCTTGGTCCCCTTCTTCGGGCCCACCTCCCCCTCTTCAAGCTCCTGAAGTGGCATTTTCTTCTTTAGATTTGGAATGGGCTTTAGTCCGAGGTCGGTGAGAGGTGGAGGTGGAGGAGGAGGAAGTGTGGGCGGAACTTGGGACTTGGTGGCTTCTTTCAAAGTTGACACCTTGCCCCTTGCAGCCATGAGATCTCTTAGGCTTTTATTCCCCCGGTTCAACACCATCTCATCTTCCTTTTCCTCGGAGGAGTTGTCTGGGCGAGCAGTTAAGAGAATTGGGGTGTGAACACCTGAGTGCCTATCAGTCTCCTCCTCTGCGTCCGAGATATGAACTATTTGAGCCCCTGGAGTCTCCTCTTCCTCAAAATGAAATTTGTCTATCTTCTCTTTGAGTGTAAATTTGAAGAGGTAGTCTCCTCCCTTAGCACTACAACTGCCTCAGGCAGAGCCCATTGAAGGGGCAACATGATTGGAGGAAGGTATCCAAACCAATCGTGGATTGCCTACCCTTATGGCGTGGCCTACCTCTTGATATATCTTTGAGATTGGCTTGAAGTCCAAGATCAAATGGACGGCACGCAGCTGCTTATCCTCACTCACGAATATCTCGGACCTCAGCAAATAATTAAAAGCGGTAGTGTTGGTCAGGCTGAGCCTGTGTGGTACTTGCCTCTTGTCTGCAAAAATAGCCGAAGAGAAATGCATGGTTAGAAAGTCAAAATCCATAAAGCAGAGAAAGCAAAATGAAGGAGAAACAATAATACAATTAGGGTCAAAAGGTCTAAATCTCTTGCTAGGGAACCTAACTGTAAGGTGTCCCACCTAGCTTTCCCTCTCGATCGGGGCAGTGAAGGCTATCATGCCACGCTCCCGAAGCTATTAGATAGTCATCTTTCATACCTTTATTAGATTTGGGAAGACATGATACTAGTCTGACAATGTTAAATAGAGACTTGAGATAAAATCCCGCACTTTTAAAGGAGTGGCACTCATACATATGGACCACATCATGCCAGGTGAGCCTCAAACCTAGATACTCATTTAAAGCATCAATGCTTCCTAGGACCTTAAAGAGGTTGGGTACGCACTGATGAGGACACAACCTATGGTTAATAAGGTAATCTCGGGTTATCCTACCCATTGGGAGAGTCATACCCTTTTCTATGAATGCTATCATGGGGATAATGACTTCCTTCTCCTCTCTGTGTTTCACTATTTGTTCTAGGGAACGATATTGCAAGGTGACTCCCTGTGGTATATGGTACTTCTCCTTAAAGGCCTCTATTTTGGCAGGGGAATCTACTAGGTGCTTAAATCTACCCATCTGGTTAAGCTAAGAGGAAGTGGGTGAAGTTTTTTAAAGAAAGAAGACAAAGAATGGAGGGCCGAGAAGATTGGCCAAGGAGAAAACAACCTAGAAAAAAAAAATGAAAATTTACGGGAAAGTGAACGAGTGACACTGTTGGAAGGTCTTGAAGGATTGAGAGTTCTTGAAAGGCTGAGTGCTCTTGAGAGTTTGAAAATTTCTACAAAGTGAGAAAAATCAAGCCCTTCATATGCCTTATATATGAGGGAGAATTGAGTGGGAGTTATCTCGCTCAAAATTTGAAGAAAAATATCTACCGTTGGATTAGCGCCTCACCATTGGGTGCGGGGAACAAAGCGCTGTCTGAAGTAATTAATAATGTCTCACGGACTCCAAAGCGTCAGTAACAATTATGAGGGCGCGTAAAACGACACTCCCACGTGTGCAAATCGAAAGGCAAAACAATATTAGCGCATGAAAAATCAAAACCCCACTTTCCTCCTCAGATGAGAGGGAAAAAACTGGAGTTTTAAGGGGCTATTGTAGGGATAAGGCCTAAATGATATGTGGCCTTGGGCCCTGGTCGAGAACACAAGTGATCCGAGGACGATTAAATAGTAGCAAGTGGTTTAAGCTCATAGCTTCATGAGCATGATATTAATGGGAAGGCAGTCCGAGGAGGAATACCTCCTCGGATAGGCTAGACACAAATCTGATGTAGATCCTAATAATCAAGGCGACTTTTTAGGAAGCTCCAGTGGCAGGGACGTACCCCTCAAGTATACCATAAAGTAGAAGTTAGGAGATAGCTAGGGAAAAGCTGTTGCCATCGCATTGAATGCCCTGCAGCTAACTTTCTGACCGCATTTATGTGGAGAAGATCCTTGAACAGTGCTGCATTGGCTACCACAACTCACAGAAAGCCAAAGAGGGTGTCTGATGGGATAGACACTTAAGTAGTGGATTGGATGATCAACAAATGGAAGGCCAAGATCATGAGGAGGGCAAGATATATGTAAGAGACCCCTGAAGGAATGATGATCGGAAAATCAAGAGAGAAACACTGTAGCAATCTAGAGCTAAACTTGTAATCAAGCTCCAAATGCAAATACATAAGAATCAGTCTCCTCGGACTCCGCCGAGGATGTTTTTTCTTATCGAGAGCTTGTTATCTCCCTTTCTTTGTCACCAAGATCTATTTACTTGTTGCTTAATTCATTAAAGCCCAGTTTTCCGACCCACTCTCTACAAATTTATTGTTTTAGGTTTTTTGGGCCTAAGTCCATGTATTTTTTGGACTAAGAGTTCAAATCGGGTCCTTACAAGTGCTAATAAAAATAATATTAATAGCAAGTTAATGTAAAAATAATATGTTATAATCATAATTTATTATATCAAAAATTATATAAAAAAAAATTGTAAAAATTATTATGAGCATTATTGAGTTTGGGATAATCCTTATCTTCACGAAATCCAAAATTGGGCAATGGGAATCATTAGAAACGTTTTCTTTCCTGTTAATAATTGAGATCCCACTATTTAAATGTCAACTAGACATAAATATGAAAAAATGATGAGAAGAAGACGACACTAGCTAGAATTCCAAAACCTTACTTATTAGAATATGACAACTTCTTCAATCAGAAGCAAACCAGAGACTCAGCTTTTATGGATTATGATGAAGGAAAGACAAAGAAAAAGAAAAAGGAAAGGATAGAATGTGCCCTCAACGCCTCTATTATATTGATGTTGTTAACTTGCTCATGTGGCCATTGACCAATCACTACGTACATTTCTTAATCACTCAAAAGATTCCTGACCTTCTTTTTGTGTTTGGTGGATGAATAATAATGCACCATGGTGTTCAATATTGATTGTTTAGTAGGGGTCCGCAATATATTAGACCCTAAAAAGTTGAAAAGTTTAATTCTAGTAATAGTAAAATAAAGCCAAAAGCACTAATGTTTCTTTATACTTCATGTCCAGCACATTTGGCATACAAATAGCCAATGGGAGACCAATTATATTATGTGTACTGTATTTTATTAAGATTAAAAAAAGAAAAAGAAAAAAGAAAGAAAGAATATACTCTCTTAGCATTCACATTCGACTTTGTAAATTTTAGTCAATTTTTAAAGTAAAGAGTCATTTATTATTAAAAAAAAAAAATTAACCACCTACTTTTCAAATATACACGTCTCTTCATTTTCTTACATCCAAATAAAATATCATTCATAAATTATTTTTTATTTTTTGAGAAAGAGATTTCTAAACTCACCCCATATTTAAGGAGTCCAAAACTTCTGTCTCACTTTTCTTACTCCACTCTATATTCTATCAATAAAAATTTGTTACTTGTTCACCTAATTAATTAAATACTACTATTAATTAATAACTGTAGTATTAATAAGTCAATAATGATATTATTTAATTAACTAGGTGAACACGTGGCAAATTTTTATTGGTAGAGTATAGAGTGAAGCAAGAAAAGTGAGATAGAAGATTTGTATTTGTATTTATGAGAGTAAAATCAAATTCAAATCATCAAACAGACCCTATAGTCAAAAGGAAAAAATTATTTTTATTTTTCAATTTTAAGAGACCAATTATTTGAGTTAACTGAAATCTATAAAATTTAGGCTATTCATTATATTTATTTTTTTCATTATAAGTGAATGGGACCGATATGGATCTTACCCTTGCGGCCTTGCCTAATAACGGGCAAGCTTACAAAATATTGCAAGTCAAATGGGCATTGATGAAAATGAGCCAAAATGATTTCGGGCCGTTTGGTACATGCACTTAAACAATAATTTTAATTTTTTAAACAACATTACATGTATTTTCACACACTTTTTCATCCATCTGTATTTCTAAAAAATATAAACACCATTACTAAAACAACATTACTAAACAGACCCTTAATTGCATCATGCTATCAATTGTGCCCTATTCATCAAATACGAAAGGCAAAAGCATGTAACAATAATAGTGCAAACCACATAGTGCTGACTTATGAATATAAAGCTTTGTCAATGCACTAGCAAAGCCAAACCAAAGTTAATAGCTTTTAGTCTTGAGCTTTGGGGGTCCCTTATACCAAACTTCCTCACTGAAAGGGTGTTTGATCTCCAGGAAATCATGGCGAAAATTGCCTTGGGAACCAGGCGAGAGGCCACACAGCCCGACTGCATCCAGGCCCTTGTTGTTGAGTTCATTACAACCTTCCTTTTCGTCTTTGCAGGAGTTGCATCGGCCATGACTGCCGGTATATATATATTCTTTAAATGCACTCTTTATCTTGCATACTAGTATGAACTTTTGCATTTTACATTTTGATGTATATAGTTGTGTGATTAATATGATACATGCTTTTCTTTCTCATAATAATTATAGTAAACTGCCCATATATATTCCTTGAACACAATTTCTCTTAATAAAACTAATCTTCTTGAAACTGTTTTGATTGCAATTACACCCAAAGCATAAAATGTTTCTTTGACGAACAGATAAGCTAGCGGGAGGTTCACTGGTGGGCTTGTTTGCTGTGGCTATAGCACATGCACTGGTTGTGGCAGTGATGATCTCTGCTGGTCACATATCTGGTGGTCATCTTAACCCAGCCGTCACCCTTGGCCTCCTAGCCGGTGGTCACATCACTGTCTTCCGGTCCATTCTCTATTGGATTGATCAGTTATTAGCATCTGCAGCTGCTTGTTTTCTTCTTCAGTACCTTACTGGGGGATTGGTGAGCCAAATGACACTTTTCAAACTATTATATATATAATTTGGTCATATCCTTGTTAATAAGTTAAGGGAAAGCCTAGGACACAATTTTATGACCCAATTTTTTGTTATAATTTTGACATGATCAACTGTGAGTGAGTCATTGTAAAAGTGATTGGCCACCATATATTTACTGCACTCACAATCAACTACTTCAACATGTCGTATAAAAAATTGTGGCAAATGATCTGATCACATAAGAACTGGTTGTTCCTTACTATATGTTTTTTTTTTTTGTCTTTTGGTGGCTGCAGAGTACTCCAGTTCATACACTAGCAAGTGGTGTGGGCTACTTGCAAGGGGTTATATGGGAGGTTGTTCTAACATTCTCCTTGTTGTTCACTGTCTACGCTACAATTGTGGAACCCAAGAAGGGGGCCAATGGTTTAGGCCCTATTCTTACTGGATTTGTAGTGGGGGCCAACATCTTAGCTGGTGGAGCTTTCTCTGGGGCTTCAATGAACCCAGCTCGATCCTTTGGTCCTGCTTTGGTGAGCTGGGACTGGACTGATCACTGGGTTTACTGGGTTGGGCCACTTATTGGTGGTGGGCTTGCAGGTTTTATTTATGAAAATTTCTTCATCATCAGATCTCATGTCCCGATTCCCACTGAGGAAGAAGGTTACTAATTGTCCAGTGTTGTACTCTCTACTAAAAACTTCTACTTAGCTGTATTTCCTGTAATGCTTCCTGTGGATACTTTTTCTCAGTTGTATTTAAATAAATTAAATCTTTCTATTTTTCTGTCTTATCTAGTTTTCATCGTCGTCAATCTGGGGCAAATGCTTGTATTAAAATCTTTTGTGCAGGAGTTTTTTTATTAGAAATATCAATGGTCAAATCTAGTCAAGCTCCAAGATTATTATTTAACTCTAGTCTAAACTCATTGTATCTAAATGCACTTGAGTTGTAAGCAAATTATAAGTAATCCTAATCCTATTTATAGTGCAACCATTATATCTCTTTAGTTTGTCTATATACAATCTAAAATTTAACCTACTATAAATATCGTTCAATAAGTTCATGGTAAAATATAGAGTTTTATAGTAAAGACAAGATTGTTCAACAACTAATCACCATGGTAATTACAACTTTCAACAAAGTTGGTGTTAATGATCACTTGATCAGTATCATATACATTTTAAACAAAGTAATGTTTTATCTTATAACCTAGTATTATAGTAATGTTTTAATATTTTTTTTATAAATATTTTCAATTAAGTGATCGGTTAAAGATAAGATGACAATTTTTCTCCCTTGCCACTTTGCAAGTGCATGCAAATGTCAGTTTTGTTTTAGATTTTTTCTTTTTGGGAGGGGGCTCCAAAACCTATAAAACCAGTTAAGTATATACTTTCATTTATAAGAGTACTGCCTACAAGTTGATTCAGGTGACACATATCTGCCTTAATTAATTGTACTAAATGAAAACTAAGGTAGATGAGTAGATGAGGTAGATGAGTAGATGAGTACTAAATGAAAACCAAAAACCAAGGCTTCACCAACCTATTTGTTACTTTTTCAACAGCAACCCACTGGAGGAGTAGATGAGGTATATAATGGTGAAAGTGGTGATTATTGGTGAATGACGTGTTACATATTTTACAACCAAAAAAAAAAAAAAAAAAATTGGGGTCTATAAATGCCAAGAACATAAGGTAACAAAATTCATTATGAGAACTCATTATAGCTACCTAACAAAGAGAACAAAAATGTAACTTTCTTTCTAGATTAAAGGGGCTACCTACAAGCCATTTGATCGGTACACCTACTGCATATAAAATGGTGTACGCCCTTAAGTCTCATTTGTCCAATCAAGATTGTTACAATTAATATGGTAGGAAGGAATGCACCAGAGCTAGGCAGTCTCATTGATTGGTTGATTCCTATTAAGAAATAAGGTCCGATTAGGTACTCTTAGGAGATCCATTAATCAACTAATTTAGAAAAAAAAAAAATTGAAAAATTGAAAAAATTGTCAAAATTTTCAATTACTTTTTCATTTTCCTATAAAAAATTTTCTAAAATGATTGATTAGAACATCTGTTAGTAAAATCCTAAAAAAATAAAGAAGAAATGGAAAACTATTTGTTCATTTTTTTTTCTCTTTTTGGGGTTCAAGGGAGAAGATAATGAATTGATTATTATTATTATTATTATTATTTGTTTTTTGCTTTAGGTTAATGCACGAACCATTAATCATATTAGAATATGAGTAAAATTTAGATACAATATTTTAGGTATAATATATTTCAGGTATTTTTGGATTGTATATTAAGACTCTGTCATATAATTTACATGTCAATATTTGTTCGCAAAAATCAAGGGAAGCAAACAATTTTTTTTTTTAGAAACAATAAAAAAAATTACATATGCAAATTTTATAAAAGCAATTCTACAATTTTCCTTTGTTTTTATTTAGATGACTCATTTTACTTTCTTTTCTCTTTAAAATCCAAATTAAGATGGATGATGCTTAGTAATTATTTGAAAATTAAGTTTAAATTCATGATTTTTTAAAATATAGTAGGATATTATTATAAATATGTAACCAAAATGTCAGAGTTAAAGGTTCTGAAATTCTCCTCTTTGTCCTATTATTTTTTGATCCTTCTCTAATCTCAATAGCACCTCCATAATATATAATATCTTAATATATTCTAAGAGTAAAACTCAGTGGTGGCTCCAAGATATTTTTCTAGGGGGTCAATAAGAAGATAAATTTTAAATAAAAAATGAATCTTGTGATCTACGACGTTTCTTTATTACAAATGTGTCCATAGTATTAGCAAGAAAATAAAATATAAACTATTAATTCATTTAGCATATAGTTTCATAATACAATGCTCATAATAATTAGTATATACTAATTATTATTTTTAAGATGAAATCTTGGAAATTATCCATTGTTTTCAAATACAATAAACATATTAATTATTATCACTGCAACTTTAATTATTATTGCTCAAAAGTTTTTATCTATTTGTTTGTTTTAACTCTTTACAATTCTTGTATTTAATAATTTAACTCAACTTTGACAACTCTTATTTTTTGTAATTGTATTGAATGTGTTTGGGTCTTATTTATAAGCCAACTTATTACTTCATTTTTTTTCCTTTTATTTGCTGGTCTCATGTGAATTATTCTTACTTATTTTATACTTTTAGCAAAAAGTTAGATAAATTATTCCCAAATAGATACTAAGAAAATTTTTGTTATGTTAACTTTTGCTTTTGTCTTCACTCAATCACTTTTGGCTTATCCCACGCGCCCGGTCCTCACTCAACAATAACAAATTAAAAGAACTTTAGATTCAACAACTAATTTTTATTTTCAAGGTTTTAGATTAAATTAACTTGTTGTTGGGGTTTTTTGTTTTGTTTTGTTTAAAAATGCCAACATATTGGTAAGAGGATTATATTGAGGATTATTTTAGTTGTGCTTAGAAAAAAAAAGGATCAAAATGTTTAAAATTTTATTTTAGAGAGTACAAATAAAAATTATATATTTGGCCAAGTCGGGGGTTCATTTGAACCCCTGGACTATGGCTAGCGCCACCCATCACCAAACTTAAGGTATTTTCGTTCCCAAACACTTGGTCATATTACCTAATAAAATATAAATAATGTTATCTCTTTTCAAGGAAAATTAAATGTCCTTCCTTGAATAAGAAGATTACCAAGCATGAGGAAAAATAGCAACTTCTAAACAAACATGGAAATTGAGTTTGTTCGTTGAAAATTCTGGGGAATTATGATAAGCCTTATAATACAAATAGCATAAGTCATATTTGTCATGGCTTCTAACTGCTCTATTTTCTTTACAAGGTTACAGATAAATGGAGTAAAAAAATATTTATTATTACTCATCTACTGAAAGTAGTTACCTTGAAGCTTTTTCTTTACCCATGAGGGAGACAACACAGGTTTCATCTCATACTCCATTTTTTGGGTCCTCGAATCGCTTTGGTCCACATAATCATAGCATACGTTCTCATCAGGCAAAACCTTAACCCTCCACACTTTAAAAGTTTGGTCCAAACTGGAACTATACAGTATAAAACCCATTACAACCTTTTCCATTTCCAAACAAGCAACTAAGCATTTCACTGGCCCTCTATGCCCATCTAACACAGCCAAGCATTCATGGTAACAACTACCTTCCTCTCTCCTCCAAATTTTAATCGTTGTGTCCTCTGAGCCACTGAATATTAACTTCTCAATAGTCACTAGGCAAAGAACAGCGAAACGATGTCCTTGCAAAAACCCTCCACGGTTAAATCTATAAGACATTCTTTCTTTCTCCCAAAAATTTATGGTACCGTCTGATGAACCTGAATAGAGGAAGCAATTATTGTTGAAGGATGGACTCAAGGCCAACGCATTCATTGGAGATGGTTGGAATTTCAGAGTCATTGTGAGTGTGTGTGAGTCTTCCCTGTATACCCTTCTCCATATTTTCACAGATCCATCAGAAGAGCATGTGAAAACACACCCATCATCTTGGTTCACCAATATTGCATTTACATGATCTTCATGTGCCACAAATGAGTCCACGCATTTCTTATCTGAAACCCGCCAAGCTTTTACCGTTCTATCGTGGGAGCCAGTGTATAATAGCCCTTCAGCATGGTAATAAGCCATGCAAGAAACACAATGCTTGTGTTGTTGTGTGTTGGTTCTTGGGAACAAAAGAAATGAGCTTCTTCTAGGAATAGAGCAGACCTTCTTGGACTGAAAACGACCATCTGAAACCGTGAAGTTCCAGAATCGGACTCTGTGATCTTTATGCGCAGTGAAAAGCATGTTACCATAGGCTAAAATTGCCCGGACCTCACCACAATTTGCCTTAACATAACCACGCTCCATGCAATCTGGCTGCCTCCAAGCATGAATTCGGTTACTCTCAGAGCCAGTAAAGACTACTTCCTTAGAAACTGCGATGGAATAGATGGTACCCTCGTGGCGACGGAGTGAAGCTACACAGTGGTAAAGCAGTGATGGAGACGGGGTTTGGAGAGGAGAGAGTGTCCATGGTGATTCTGGGCTTGGGGGTGCTATTATAAGCCCATGCATTGTGTTGTGGGGGCTACAAGCCATTTCAGGGCTACATTGGACATCATGTTCATACATTTCTTGATGGGTTTCGATAGAAAGGTGGGTGGGTGATCGTGTTGTATCTTTACCCATGACGCTGAAGAGAGATCTCTTTCCAGGGTATTCCATGCTAGAAGCTAGCGAGATGGTGTAAGAAAAAGAGCTATGGGCACTTACAATGAGGTTGGGCTATAGATATATAATATGATAATAAGTATGGACACCGACAAAACACACAATATTACAATTCTTGAAAAATTACAGTACCACAATTAATTAAAGATGCCACAATCAATCAATCAATTAATTAATATATGTTTAAGTATATTTTATGTTTATTTTTTGGTATTCAAAATAAATATTACAACTACCAATATGATAATAATAGTAATGATAATAAGTACGGACACCAACAAAACACATAACATCACGATTCTTGAAAAATTACACAATAAAAATACCACAATTAATTCAAGATGCCACAATCAATCAATTAATCAATGTGTGTGTGTATATATATTTAAGTACTCCATATTTTATGTTTATTTTTCGGTATTCAAAATAAATATAACTACCAAAATCCTTAAAAACATATCTAAAATAAAATAAAAATTCCTCTCTCAACACAATAAGAACACAAATACAAAATTGTCCTTAACATCTTCCACATGGTTACATGTCAAACACGAATGTGTCAAGGGTTTTGAAGAGTTTGTGCATCTGAGCATAGGACCATAGGAGTGGTCTTTGTGCTAAAGAACTCAAAATTGCTTAGGAGAATCATTTCATTTGTAAGTATACAAATCTTTTATTTCAATTTTTGTGTTTCATTTTATATTCTACAAATCGCAACTTACCGTATATTCTTTTTTACTTTTATAATAATAATAATAAATAAATAAATAAATAACCAAAGTTTAAAATTGAAATATATAAAAATATTTTTTTATAAATAAAATCCAATTATGTACAAATGTTTATAAAATGAGTGTAGTTGAAATGAGAATGATAAGATAGATATATAAGTAGAAATACACAAAAAGATATGATTTAAAATGAAGAAATTAGCTTAAAGATAAGGGATAGTCCTTATTAATGAAATATGAGGGTGAATCATTTATAACTTTATAAGATGGTTTGATCATTTTTAGAGGAGAGTAATTGATGCACCAGCAAGAAAAAACAAATTGATCTAAGTTGAAGGAATGAAAAAATGTAGAGTAAGACAAAAAATTACATTAGTAGAAAGTAATAAGAAAAAACATGACAATTAAAGGAGTAACATAGACTATGACAATAAATAGAGTAGAAATGAGGAAAATAATACATATGACCATCTATTAATAGCCTATTAAGGATTTATAGTCCACCCCAAAATTTTGAACCTAAACCTTTTTTGTTGTATAAAAATTGTGTAGGAAATTCTTAGAGCACTCATTGTGTAGGAAATTCCATGCGGCCATTAATATTTTGGGAGTGGTGGTTATAATCATTTATAAGTATATCTTTTTTCGATGAATCATTTATAAGTTATTAAGTTTTCTATTTAAGTTAGCAAAAATGTTAGGTAGGCCCTGGGGAATCTGCCCCAATTTTCTAAAGAGGGGACGACCAAAAAGTTAATGGTTCCTACCAAATGACTTATTGGTCTTAATGTTAGGAATAAATTTGTATAAATCATGCTCACAAGTGTCCTTCAATTTCGGACAATGATTAACAATCTATTTTAGAAAAAATTTGATATTACTTTTATGCAAAATGAAAAAAGTTTTCAAAATATTAATTGTTTTTTTTCCTCATAAAATCTTTCTTTAAATGAATTGTTAATCATTGTCGTAAAGACATCCGTTAACATTTCTCATTTGTATAAATGTACAATTTTTTTTCTTTTTATAGTATAAATACTATGTGTTGGATAAATTAATTAACCTTAAGAACAATTTCCAAGATCAACTAAATCTTTAACATGTGAACTTAGGGATATACCCCTTTTAATTTTTAGCAGTTCCAAATGCCATTTATTATAAATCCCTTGATCTTAAGTCCTCAAGAGTAGTAACTTGCAATTATTTCATTGTCGGCCTGTCGTGATTTCCTTTAGGACACTCCTTATAAGTTATAACAAGACCCAAAGATTATTAATTAAGATTTGCTAAGCAGAAAATAATTCTCCAAAGTCCAAATACTTAGCACAAATCGTAGGCCCAAATGGAAGAGAAGGAAGAGGGCAATCTATGCTAGTCAATTAGGGCAATTGGTTAGTCTTAGTCGGCATTTATAGATCTTTTTATTGAGATAGGGGCACAACGAAATTCCATAATATTCACCCAAAGAAAGAATAAAGAAATCCCCAGAATTATTGGTTGATCGATTACTCAAGGCCCAGAGCAATGAATCATGCAGCAGTTACAGTTGGGTTTATTTGATGAGAGTAGAGCATCAATTAATGCACTCACAACCCATTTTGAGTTACATTAGGCGTACAACAAATTTATCATAGAAGGAAGGGAAAAGAACTTTACTACATAGTTGTTTGTAGATTAAATCGTAGTTGTTTTATTGACTACTCCTAATTATAGATTTATTATTATTATTATTATTATAGAAAATCCCAATTATAGAATTAAACCTTTGTAATTCTATACTTTTCCTGATATAAGTGCATGATTTTAATTTAAACTAAACAAAAGGATTTTGTTAATAGTTATATCCTATGCTTGGAAAAAGATCTCCTATCCTTTCTCTCTTACCTCCGTCGGTTTCAAACATACCTTTAAACACCTCAAAATACAAAAAGTTTTCTTTTCTAGTAAGCAAGAAAGTTTAACAATATATACATAAACATAAATTTTTCATTAATACATCAAACATCATCCCTCATATAACAAGATTTACAAAATATGTAATCATGAATTTATAATTCTATAAATTAATTTCACAATGACATTAATTTTGGCAACTGGCTCACTAGAAAAGTTCTTTGTATCAATTATATGGACCTGCAAGGAGAACAAATATCTTTCAATTTATAATAACATAAAGAAAATTCCCAATAAGCCAATTGCAAGATACCAAATTGACTTACCTCAGATATGTCAGTGTCCTCATTGTGAACAAAAGTGATGATCCAGCCATCATCTTCTTCAAAACGAACTCCTTTGGAGACAAGGGCAGCTCCACGACAGAAGGTGTTCTCCTCAAACATATGATATTCTACTTTTAATAGCATCTCCTGATGTCTTTTTCTCTAGCGTCATCGAATCAACGTTGGATAATCAAATTAACATTGATCCATAGAATATAGAGAAAATTAAGAGATAGAAAAATGTGAAGGGACTCTTTACCAAAGAAAATCTTGTGTCTAGTTCTTCGAGGTTTAGCTTGGCTAGACCTCCGAATTTTACGAAGCCTGGAATAATAAAGTTGAGAAGTTACATATTCGTATTTAATATGTTAATGATGCTGATGATATATAAGGGTAATTTCTAGTAACTGTTTATGAGGTACCATTGCAAAAAATTTATAATTCTATAAATTAATTTCACAATGACATTAATTTTGGCAACTGGCTCACTAGAAAAGTTCTTTGTATCAATTATATGGACCTGCAAGGAGAACAAATATCTTTCAATTTATAATAACATAAAGAAAATTCCCAATAAGCCAATTGCAAGATACCAAATTGACTTACCTCAGATATGTCAGTGTCCTCATTGTGAACAAAAGTGATGATCCAGCCATCATCTTCTTCAAAACGAACTCCTTTGGAGACAAGGGCAGCTCCACGACAGAAGGTGTTCTCCTCAAACATATGATATTCTACTTTTAATAGCATCTCCTGATGTCTTTTTCTCTAGCGTCATCGAATCAACGTTGGATAATCAAATTAACATTGATCCATAGAATATAGAGAAAATTAAGAGATAGAAAAATGTGAAGGGACTCTTTACCAAAGAAAATCTTGTGTCTAGTTCTTCGAGGTTTAGCTTGGCTAGACCTCCGAATTTTACGAAGCCTGGAATAATAAAGTTGAGAAGTTACATATTCGTATTTAATATGTTAATGATGCTGATGATATATAAGGGTAATTTCTAGTAACTGTTTATGAGGTACCATTGCAAATTCTTTATAGTTACCTGAGGTAGAGCTTGCGATAGAATCAACAACTTGGGTATACCCATACTTATTCTTGATACCTGTAAAATTTTCATTGATCATAGGAAAATCCATAGAGAATTCAGTTCCAGTCAGATTTCTCTCCCTAACTTCTCCAGTTTGCATGTCTAATCTCCATTCATAGCAACGAGAAAATAATAATCCATCTTCTGGTGAACTATTAATATCTCCTTCAATTGAATTTATAGGCTTAAATCTTTTGGAAGACCACTCAAATTTATTCAAACCCTTATCTGGTCCTGGTATGATTGAATCAAGGGCTCAACACCCCCGCACTACAACCTGTTCATCCTCATACAAGCAAAATTTTAAAACAATTAGTCAATTGTATATGATTGATCTTAATGAAAGATAGTAAAGGTTAAAACAAAATATAAGAAGATAACTTATTATATAATTTACCTCATTATCAATTTATCATCCTCAAAAAAATTGAGAATATGAAATGTGTAATTGGGTTGCACCTCAAACCACTAGATTGAATCCGAATCACCATAACGAGGGATGATAGGCCAAAAACGTATTGACCTCTTGTAAAGAATTAATTAATTAATTAGTCAAGTTTAATTAATTAATCAAATTAACATGCAAACGCGTGGTAGCACAAACAAATCACCAATTAAACTAATTATACAGAAGAAAATAAATTGACACGGTGATTTGTTTACAGATAGAGAAAACCTACACGGCAAAAACTCCACTGGGTGATTTTAAGGTCACTACTCCCAAAATTCCACTATTATCACAATAAGTGGCTACAAGTAAAGGAATTCCAGTACCTTATACCAACATACAGTTGAACCCTTACCCTAATACCCAATTAGACTTGTTCTATAGTGACAATTTCTCCTTTTGATGTATGGCTCCCAGTACATGACTAACCAATTGCGCGGATCTCAGTACGCGACTTTAATCACCAACTAGAGAAGGTTGTTGGCTGCAAAGTTATTCAGTTCATCAACATGATGAAGATCAAGAAGATGCTTAGTTACAAAATCCTACGGTGCAGAAACACAACAACTTCTTCAGAAGAGATGAATTATGGCAAAACTCTGTCTCTAGTCATAATTTGCTTGAACAAACTTTGCTCAACACTTGTGCAATTTGCAAACTCTTTGATGGCTCTTAAAATAATCATTGTATATGTCTAGGGTTAGGAGAAAAGAAGGCTCAAAGACACATTCACGGATCCCAAGAAAATCAGATTAGGATTCTGAAATTTTTAAACCTTGATAGATAAGAGTTGTCGAGCACACTGGCTGAGACAGCTTTCTTAAGCTCGATAGATGCAGTTGTTGAGTTTTAATGAATTTGCACTATTCAGCTTGTTTCTTGGACAAATTTGAATAATTTTAATACTTGATCTTGAAACCTTATTTCTTGAAATATTAAAAATACCTAGATCTACCCAAATATAAGTAAAATACGTTTTATCAAAAAATTAGCCAATTACATAAAATAGTAACATATATTCCTAACAAGTGAGTCACATATGTCCTAACAAGGAATTATCCCAATCTTTGCATATTCTTCCTTACTGTACTTTATTAATCTACACATAATTGAAAAGTTGCTTAAATTTTTGTTTACACATATATTGATGTTTTTACATTTTATAAAGTGGATTCAAAGGACAAGGACACTCACGGCCCTCCGCTAATTAGTCTCTTTATGTCTATAGTTAGTGGAAAATCCATGATCGCATTGTACCTGCAAATCAAAAGCACAACTTAGTAGGACTAATTTGATTTCAATTACTATTTGGCACGAAATATTTCAAAAATCAATCTCATACAAATTAAAGTAATTAATCTCACTAATTTACCTTTGGGTGAGCCCTATGTCATGACAAATGCTACACCTATCCAGTTTGAGATCCACTTTGTGAACCAATTTCTTTCCGTCAGCTTCAAAAAAGGGAAATAGGCCATGCTCATTAAACTGTCACAACACTTTACAAGGATCATAAGAAATATTATTTTTGAGCATATATACCAGAAATCACTCCCAATTCAAGGAAAGGTTTGGTAGCATCTACCCCAGGCAATAACAAGCTCTTCAGTACCTAGAGATCTCTGTACCAGGTAGACAAATGAAATAATCAAAATTTATGTAACTCTAACATCGAGTGAATGTTCAATAGTTTTTGAATACTTATGCAGAGAGGGTCCTTTGGGTGGCTGGTAATTGGTCGTTTCCAGGCTCCATTGACATCCCAATTGCCTAAAGTGTCTAATGTTAAAATGTCAATCTCCTGGGGCATGTGATTTTCTGCAATGGAGTAGAATTTCCCTGAATGCTTGAAAATGTTGGTGTTGCTTATGTATTTGTTTACTTTGCCAAACCTCAACTACAAAATTCGAATAAAAGTTATCAAACAATTTAGCTAAAGCTTTTATCTGACAAATTTCTTGCAAATTTTAGTTATGGGCCATGATTAAATTTATTCTAATATATACATTCTAACAGGAATTTTATATTTTTTGCTAAAATTGAAAATTTTTGGCAAACGGACATGTTTGGCAAAAATTATTTTTGTCAACTTATTTTACTATTAAGTTTATTTTTTTCTACTATTCATAGATCCCACTGCACTTTTTGGTACTATTCATGAGTCCTACTGTAATATTATATGTAACTTTTATCTCTTTCAATAAAAAGTTTTCAGTTTCAACAAAATAATCGGATCATAAATAAACCTGTAAATTGCAACTTACTCAACATAAATAATAAAAGTGTGTGCACTTTATGGCTATTAGCTTTGGGAAATCTATAAGCTATTAGTTTGAATCAATATTTAATCCACAATGACAATCTTTAAAAAAAAAAAAAAAGGTTACTTATTTTAAAATAGCTATTAGTTTGAATCAATATTTAATCCACAATGACAATCTTTAAAAAAAAAAAAAAAGGTTACTTATTTTAAAATGACTTAAAATTGATTTGCTTACCAAATTTAATAGATAGGCAAACAAAATAGCCGCAGAATCGCCTTCAATGGCTGAGAGAAAGGACGGTTTGTTTCTTTGCTTTTCTAGGGACAAAATTGCTAAATGCCCTTTTTGGGCAAACAATGAGCATTTTGTCATATTTTTCAAACTAATTAGGGAAATGCCCCTCTTTTGAAAGTCGATTTTCTTAAATTGAGTTAGGCCCTATAGCGGCGTTTTTAAGGAGCTTATAGTGACATTTTCAGGACCTATAGTGACGTTTTGTAACTCGACTTTCATTAAATTGAGTTATAGGCAATATTTTTAATTTTTTTTTTACCTATAACTCGATTTTATATAAATCGAATTACAAAACGCCACTATAGGTCCTAAAAACGTCACTATAGCCTCCTTAAAAACGCCGTTATAGGGTCTAACTTGATTTTAAGAAAATCGATTTTCAAAAGATGGGCATTTCCCTAATTAGTTTGAAAAATATGGCAAAACGATGCTTAGTTTGCCCAAAAGGGGCATTTGGCAATTTTTTCCGCTTTTCTAGCTTGAATGTTTCGGTTTCAACATGTCTCTTGTTGTAGACAACATTCCAGCTCCCATCACCATCTTTATTAAAATACAAAGCATGAAGCATTCCTTCTCCTTCTACCCAAATGTGACTTGAGCTTCCAAACATGGACTTAGTCATTTTCAGTCCTCCGAAAAGGGGGTTTCGTCCTGTAATGAATCAAAGTTAAATGAATCATTTAGCCACACTTTTACTTCTAGTTAGTTGGTAATTAAGCCTCACTCTTGGACTAATACAGTGTCATTTTTAGATTTAGAGTTTTTTTTTTTTCGTCCAAACATGAGTGATGTGGCTTATTTTTGATGGCTGGCGTTAGAAGGTGATGTGTTAGGACTCATCTACACTTGAGTGAGACTAAAAAAGAGATAGATGATGGGCACCTCTTAAAAAGGGAATCAAATGTTAAAGGTCAAAATAAAAATAACAACCCTAAACATAAATGGGAAAATGTAACTTTAGTCTAATTTTTTGGTTTAGTTTTTTTAGAATAAACTTTGTTATCAATATTTAATTTTAACCTTGTTCCTTATAAACTAAAATCTTGATTCTGTCACCATTAGTATCAGGATTATAGTAAGTATAAGCAAATAGTACATATCATTCAAACCCTGAACTACAAGGTTATAGGTAGGCCCGGATAATTCAATGCTTATTAAATATAATACTCTACCGTTTTTATTCTTTGCCGCTTGTAGTCAATTATCGCAGTTTGTTGGTCGAAAGTTTTGCTTTCATCCCATAAAATATACAATATTGTACGTCAACCTTGGGTTACCATCTACATACAATAATCCAAAATCAGCGATATTCCCATCAAATTTGTTTTGTATGCCAGTATTTTCTAGGAGTAACGTCTAATATATGCGCCATTCAAACTTCAATGTCACCTACACTACACATCCATACAAAATATTTAAAAGATTTCCAGTATATATTTATTCTCTTCTTATGTATTATTTGCCATTAAAATAAGCAATAAGGACAGATAAGTCCATCTATGGATGTTAATGACATTTCTTCTAAGTGTAAAAAGAATATTACTATATCAGGAAATGTAGGGCAATATATAATATATGTAAAGGTCTAGTAAGTACTATTTCTGATGTAGACACCTTCTGGGAAATTATCTGGAATTTTTCCTTCAATGTTGATGATCTGAAGGGCTTCTTTCAACTCATCCACTGGAGCAAAGTTACTCCGCAAGTATTTGACATTACTAAGATACGTTTAGCGTACTTGTTTGTGCATGGGAATGATGCCTATGTTAGAATTTATGCACACACCAAGATTCATCAATGGAGTAAGCCAAAGAGAGAGAAAATATCTAAGAATCTGTATGTACATTGATCATCAATAAGCAAGCTCTGCTATTTATATCTGAAGCAAAGAGAAGCGGGAAAATACTAACAAATAACTAACTAATCTACTGACCAATAGAGAGATACCACCTGTCTTCTAACTCTAACGAACTTCACTATACAAAAACTACTTGTAGTTTAGCATCACTGTACACATAAACGACTTACAGTTTGGGTATTATATACAGAACTAACAGATTTGCTACTCTACTCTACTGAACTACAATACATCCCAATGTGGAATTACAATACATCATCTAACACTCCCCCTCAAGAGGAACTGTATATGTTGATTAAGTTCATCTTGGACAAGAGATACAAGAATTGTTTTTGGTTGAGAGGCTTGGTGAATAGGTCTGCCAATTGATGTCTTGTAGGCACATAAAATATTTTGATCACTCCATCTTGGATTTTCTCCCTTATGAAGTGATAATCAATCTCTATATGTTTGGTTCTCTCATGAAACACAGAATTGGCAGCAATGTATAAGGCAGCCTTGCTATCACAGTAAAGAAAGGTTGGCTCTTTGTGTATGTGACCAAAAGTGCTAAGTAAAACAATCAACCACACTATTTCACTAGTCATAGTGGTCATGGCTCTATATTCTGACTTAGCAGATGATCTAGAGACTACTTGCTGCTTCTTGCACTTCCATGATATCAAGGATTCACCTAGGAACACACAGAAGCTAGAAATTAACCTTCTGGTATCCACACAAGCTATCTAATCTGCATCACAATAAAATATCAGCTGCAAGGAGGATTCTACATGCAGAAAGAGACCCTGACCTGGAGTCTTCTTCAAGTACTTGAGAATCTTATAAGTTGCTTGAAGATGAGGCATTTTAAAACTTCACTATACAAAAACTACTTGTAGTTTAGCATCACTGTACACATAAACGACTTACAGTTTGGGTATTATATACAGAACTAACAGATTTGCTACTCTACTCTACTGAACTACAATACATCCCAATGTGGAATTACAATACATCATCTAACACTCCCCCTCAAGAGGAACTGTATATGTTGATTAAGTTCATCTTGGACAAGAGATACAAGAATTGTTTTTGGTTGAGAGGCTTGGTGAATAGGTCTGCCAATTGATGTCTTGTAGGCACATAAAATATTTTGATCACTCCATCTTGGATTTTCTCCCTTATGAAGTGATAATCAATCTCTATATGTTTGGTTCTCTCATGAAACACAGAATTGGCAGCAATGTATAAGGCAGCCTTGCTATCACAGTAAAGAAAGGTTGGCTCTTTGTGTATGTGACCAAAAGTGCTAAGTAAAACAATCAACCACACTATTTCACTAGTCATAGTGGTCATGGCTCTATATTCTGACTTAGCAGATGATCTAGAGACTACTTGCTGCTTCTTGCACTTCCATGATATCAAGGATTCACCTAGGAACACACAGAAGCTAGAAATTAACCTTCTGGTATCCACACAAGCTATCTAATCTGCATCACAATAAAATATCAGCTGCAAGGAGGATTCTACATGCAGAAAGAGACCCTGACCTGGAGTCTTCTTCAAGTACTTGAGAATCTTATAAGTTGCTTGAAGATGAGGCATTTTAGGAGCACTCATAAATTGACTTAGCTTGTGAACAGAAAAGCTTATGTCAGGCCTTGTAAGAGTCAAATACAAAATCTTTCCTACCAATGTTCTATACAAGGAATGGTATGGGTACTCCATCTCAATTACTATTGCTCAATCTGACTGACTGCTCCATGGGTACATTTGAAGGTTTGCAAGCCAATAAACCTATGTCTAATAGCAATTCAAGGTTAAACTTTCTTTGATAGAGAGAATCCCTTTAGCAGTCCTTGCCACTTCAAGTCCCAAAAAAGAATTTCAAGGTACCAAGGTTCTTGAGTTTGAACTTGTTGTCTAGAAACTACTTGAAAGCATTCATAGCATCAACATTATTACTTGTTATCAATATATCATCAACATTAACTAAAAGAATGATGATAGAGCTCTTTTTAACTTGGGTAAACACTGAATATTCTGATTTGGACTGAAGAAAGCCATGATCAATGATTGTGGATGAGAGCTTGGCAAACCATTGTTGTGGGTACCCAAAATATGGCTATTGGGCTTAACCTCTACTTGGGCTCACAATTTATTTGTTTTGTGGGCTTTTAGGTTTCCTACTATGGGTGGTCCTATGCTCGGGTGACCCAAATACACTCCTGTTTCCACAAGTCTTTCTCTTTTCCTTATGACTCTTTGAATGCTTACTCTCTTCTCTCAGTGTTCTCCTTAGAATTGCCAACCCCCAAATCTCTCTTATTTCTCCTATTTATAGCCTTAGATAAATGGAGGTGTTATGATTACTCCCCTTTATTAGTGCAAATGGAGGTCCAATTCTATCATCTTTAGGTGGGTTTCTGGTGGCGAAGTGGTAGTGGCATTGGAATTGATTCCCACCTCCAAAAGCCCGCTCGGCAGCGATATTCCCGAAGGCACTTTTGAGTAACTGGGCATAAGGTATATCCGAGCAATGATACCCCCGACCAGGTCATGGACGATCGAGGGGGAGGGGAAATTTTCCTGGGGTATTCAAACTAGCAAAGTCCTTTTTCAGCTTTGGGGCCCAGATTGGGCCCTAGGGTGTCTGGATTAAGGCTAAAGGACTAGAGATGGGGGCAGGGTTTAATAACTTGTCTCGAGGTTTGGGCCCGAGGCCCTTGGGGCCTGGGGGCCCAACCCCATACAATTGCCTACTAGCCTGTTTAAGTCCATATAAGGACTTTGTAAGTTTGCATACCTCCCCTTTGTTGCTAAATCTAGGTGGTGGAACCATGTAGACTTCCTTATCCAAGTCACCATAAAGACTTCCTTACAATGAATCTCTGGCCAACCTTGAATGGCAGCCACTGCAAGAAAAGTCCTAACAATGGTAAACTTGACAACAAGAGAAAAAGTCTCATAAAAATCAATACCTTTAGTTTAAGAATACCCCTTAGCCACCAATCTGGCTTTATATCTCTTAATTGTCCCATTTGCCTTAAGCTTGATTTTAAAAGCCCACTTACAACCTATGGGAACCTTGCTAGGTGGAAGAGTAGTCATAACCCATGTGTGATTAGCCTACAATGCCTTAATTTCAGCTTGCATAGCATCCTACCCTCCAGGATCCAAAATGGCTTGAGCATAGGTAGTAGGTTCTTTGTGACTAGTCAAGGATATGGAGAAGGCTTTGTGAGAAGAAGAAAACTTATCATAAGAAAGAGTGGAAGAGAGAGGATACAATATACTTGGGCTATGAGCAAAGGAGTAATTTGATGAGGTGAGCAAAGCCGAGGCTAGCTAGAGTAGCAAAAGATTACAATGATAATTGTGGACGACTAAATTTCTAGTTTGAAATAAATGAAATAAGTAAAATAGTTGCACAAATGCGAATTTGGATTGATGAATGTGTGGTACATTTCTCTGTAATTACAAAAGAGTGATCCTCTGATTTGATCTCCTTAAAAGATTTTTTAATTGGATTTGTGGTATTGTGATTTTGATTCGAACACCAAATATACTTCAATTTTGCTGAAGAATGGATCGAAGATCTTTGAAACAGAATTACAATGAATCTCTGGCTATAAGCTTGTTAGAAATTCTTTGTTCATCACGTTCTTTGTGTGTTCTTCGTATTCTTTGTGTTCTTCGTGTGCTCTTCCCTTTTGAGGGTTTGTGGTGGAAGTTTTTCAGGGCTTTAAAGGCTTAAATCCATAGAGCTTCACTGATTTATGATTTGTTGATGCTTCTGGAGGCCTTTGAGCTTGATTCCAGTGAACTTTGAGATCTAGGAATATGATTTGGATGATTCCTCTTCGAATGTTCTTCGTATTTGAAGGTTTTGTGGTGAAAGTTCTTCGGTGCTTTAGAGGCTTGAATCCGTAAAGTTTCGCTGATTTGTGGTTTGTTGAGGTTTCTGAAGGCTTTTGAGCTTGATTCCAGTGAACTTTGAGATCTAGGCAGGTAGTTTGGATGATTCTGGTTCAAATGTTCTTCGTATTTGAAGGTTGAAGTTCTTGAAGTTGCTGGAGGCTTCAGGGCTTGATTCCAATAGAACTTCTGGACTTCTAAACTTAAGATGTCTTCAAGGTGTCTTCTTGAGATGTCTTGGTGTCCTTTAAATGCCTTAGGAAGGCTTCTATTTATAAGAGTTTGGGGGTGGGTGAGCGACACGTGGCGGAGTCTGATTGGTGGCATATGTCATAGCCTGATTGATCTGCTTATCTTATCGCTTACACGTGCTGGACTGATTATGTTATCGCTTATATGCGCTGATGCGTGATTGGTTTTTACATGACACTTGGAAAATTTCTGTTAGTTTCTGAGTAGTGATAGCAAAACCTAGCAGTAATACATGGCACTTTGTAATTGGCTCTATTTTGTAAACTTGGTAGTGTCACGTGTTAGCTTGTAGTAGGTTAGGAATTTTCCCTCTCAATAAATGCCTCGTCGAGACTCATTCACGCATACAGTTTCAGATTTGTGGTGTGGGAATGAGTTTCAAAAACGGATTTTTACACTTGACTCTTTAAGCAAAGTAGTTGAAGGTGGTGGAGCTTTTAGTAGGATGAAATAATTTCTGAAGAGTAGACCCACCCATATGAAAGGCTTTGATGAGACCGAAAAGGGGTCTACTAGTATTTGAATGTACTTGCGTAACTAAGCCTTCTCAGCAGAGATTAAGTCGAAGTAATTTCAAAAGAGTGTTCCATGGTATTTGAAGTAGGATGTTGAGGTTGAAAGTTATTTGCAAGAAGTTGGATGTACTTGCAAGATTAAATCATTCTAGCAGAGGTTAAGCTGAGGTAATTTCAGAAGAATGTTTTAGATCTTTGGCAGCGATCATAGGTTTAGAAGATGGGGAAGATGCAAGGATGGTGGCTGGGTACAGCATGTAGAGTCATGGGGTTGGCCTTGCGTTTTTAAGAACTCCTGGTGAAGTTATCTCAAAAGAGTATACTTTGGATTACAGAGAGGACATGTGGGAAAGTGGTTGAATGCGCATTTGTCTTTGTTTCACTCAGGTTAAGTTGAGGTAATTTTAGAAGCTTATGGATTCTGAGTATGCTGATGTTGGTGGTGAAGAAGATGGCGATGAAGCAAAGTGAATGGGTGAAACATATGACACCATGGCGCTAGCCCTGTATGTTGGGGACTCTCTGGTGTAGGTGTTTTTGGGAAGTACACCTTTGAATATAGGACTGATTGTATGTTGAATGAGGTCCGGCGACAAGTCATTGAATGTGCTTGCATGATGGGACCATGCCAACGAATGTTAAGTTGAAGTAATTTCAGAAGAGTACTTTTTGAAATACTTCAAGTTGATTTTAAGTTAGAGTAATTCTAGAAAGTGTGTTTTGAGGTACCAACAATGATGACCTTTGGGTCTCACACTGGTGGGGACATGGGATAAGGCTTTGGTGACCATTTACTGACACCAAAGGTTGAATTCTGAGGAGCTGGTGCCTTGGAGGTTATTTCAAGTGTTGGATGGAAGACAATTTGTAGGATACCCCAACACTTTTTACCATCTTCACCTACTGCCACTTGTTGGAAAAGCACAAAAAAAATGAAAGATGGAGCAAACTTGTGATTTTGGTCTTAGAAACCAGCCAAGTTGCTGTTTGTTCTGAACCGCTGCTTCTGCTGGAAGACCAAGCAATTGGAGAGAGGCTATGGAAACCTAGAGCTTAGGAACAGGTGTCTCTGTTGGACTTGGATTTCCTGGCTAACCAAATCTGAGGAAGCATGGAACGACAACCCCAACCTTGTTATGAGTAATTTTATGGACAACTGTGGTCGTTAAGGGGAGAAACAAAATTTGTTTGGATCTCAAAACTACAATGATGTTGTGAAGAGGATTTCTACTGAACTATGAGAGGGTTGATTTCAAACTAATTATGAAGCAATATTGGTTGCTAGGTGTTGAGAATGATGAGGCCATAGTGAGAAATGACTGTGAGAATGAGGACTTGAAAATTTGAAAGAAGCAAATCTTCATTTCATGACTTAGTGTGTTTTTCTTAATGAGTTTTCAACGGACCCGACCCTTCTATTTATAGTGGAGAGATTAAGAAAGGTAGATGGGTAGTTGAGAATGGCGGATGAGAATTTTTGGTGAGAATGGTAGATTCCTAGCTAGTAGGCATCGAACGGTAGGTGGGAATGTTTGGCACTAAAAGGGGAATGGTAGGTTGAAGACTGGTAGGCACCGAACGAGAATTGTATGTTGAACTAGTGACTCAATGTAATTTTAAGTTTAAGACACACTTGTGAGAGTTTATTTGTACTTTAGAAGGAAAGTCTTGATGAAGTCTGGAGAATAACCTTGAGGGGATCCAAACTAAATGATGAATCTCAAATTTTGATCTTGGGAGCTTAAGTTTTGGACATTGTTAGTACTTCGGAGATGTGAGTTAGATTGGTGATTTTCAAGTCGTGAAAAATTGAGCAAGACAAGTCTGGCTTGAAAATCTTGACTTTGGGTCGACTTCAATACAAAAGTCAACTATCTTGGAATTGAGTCATTTGTATAATTTCCAAATCTCAAATGACAGAATGGACTCCAAAATTGGAATGTACGCGAAAAATTGAGCAAGATAGGTCATTCATAAAAAATTTTGACTTTTGGTTAAGATTTGTGCAAAAAGTCAACTTTCTGGAAATTGGATGTTTGTGCAATTTCCGAGTTTCGAATGAAGAAACGGATCTCAAAATTGGAATGTACTCGAAAAACTAAGTAGGACAGGTCCATTTTGAAAATTTTGACTTTTTGGTTGAAGTCAAAGTTCAACTTGGTCAAACATTTTTTTTTTTTTTTTCCGGGCAGGCGGTTCGAATTCAGGTCACGAATCCGTGTCGGGCTGAACAAACGGGTCAAGTCAGTGGAGGATGATGTCATTGGTGCCTACTATTGGCTAGTGCAGCGCGTATGCACGTCGAAGCACGTGGCATCTCCGTTTGGGCGTGTGAACCAACGTTGGTGAATACTGGACCTTCTGGTGGCGCGTGGTGGCATTTTTGGGCTCGAAATTTTGGGGTTATACCGATCTAGGGCAGCTAGATCTAGTGGTGGTTCCTATTTTCTTAATTGGTGGCCTGATTTGCACAAAAGTGAAGGAGGATGCCACGATCCTTGAAGCTTGTGGCGGTGTGTGGCTGGCTTTTGAGGTTGATTTTCCTGGTCATTATAGATCTTTGTTCGTTTAAGGTCCTTGTGGGTTCATTTTTGTGAAATCCTGAACTGATTTGCACAGATTTGATAGAGAAGGTCGTGGATCATTGTTGGACTTATAGCCTTTTCGCTTGCTTTGGCGGTGGCCACCCTGACAGGATGGTGCCAGGATTCAGACTTGTGAGTAGGTAGTGAGCCATCATCTTCTGTCTCTATGGCTAAATATCCTTTTTCATTTCAAAATTTGGTGTAGACTTCCTTGACTTTGAGTGCATTTGAGTTTGCAAAATTTGACTTTGAGCTCCAATTGTTTTCACATTTTTGAAACGTGAACATAGTTTTTTCCGCTGGCCAATTGGTGGAACCATTTAATAGTTTGCTGATATTCTTCATTTTTCTTGTCTGTTGTCTCAAAAAATTTTCTATATAAAGGCAGGCTATTTCCTTCCTTCATCACTTAGGCACATGCTGAACATTCAGCTTTCTTCTCCTGCTTTCAAGATTTTATTTTTTTTTTATTTTTTTTTATTTAATGTGCTATGAGATCTTTTCCCTAACAATTTTTTTTTGCTTGCTTTTGTTTTGCAGCACAGTTTCCTTAATCTTTGAGTTTTGAGATCAAACTTTACTCTGACGTTCTCATAGAAGTGTTTGCCTTCATTTGGTGGCTTTGTATTTCATTGATAGAAACGTTCTTGCAGTGACATATGCCTTCATGTTGTTACAATCTTTTAGTGATATCCATCTTTGCAACAACATTTCCATAAGGATATTCAGCTAAGCAACAACTCTATCATCAATGCTTGTCTTTGAAGTCGTACTAGCTCTGGTGTCGGCAATGAAGTGATACTAGTACTTGTTTTTGTATGAAGGTGATCCACACTTGTCTTTGTCATGAAGTTGGACCAACTATTGCATTTGCATTGAAGCATCACCATTACTTGTCTACTGAAATTCATTTTTGCCATGAAGCCACATCAACACTTCATTTTTTCCATGGAGCCACGTCAACACTTTATTTGCACTGAAGCCATGCCAACATTGGCCTTTGAAGTTGCATTAGTGCCAATTTTTAAAGGCAACATAGTTTAGACATCGAGGGTACATAGCACTGTAGCCAGACATCAAGATTTTAAAGATGCCAACATGACTTTGAAGATGCAAGAAGCTCTCATTAAGACTTTGGAGATGCAAGAAGATGCCAACAAAACCTTGAAGTTTCAAGAAGCTCTCATCAAGACTTTGAGGATGCAAATAGATGCTAAAAAACCTTGAAGATGTGAGGAGAATGCCGCCAAGACTTTGACATTGCATGAAAATGTCCTTAGAGGAGAGATGATGCAACATCAACTTCAGATGTTGGAGGAAGGCGACATTATCTAGATTTCAAAGACATGATGTGAAATGACATCACTCAGAAGGGAGATGATGTGATTTAAATTTCAGAGTTGTGAAGTGGCACAACTTAGAAGAGAGACGATGTAGCTTAGACTTGCAAGGTACAAGAAGATGCCTCCAAGAGATAAGTGATGCAAAGCATACTTTAGAGACGTGGGAGGATGTCCACAGAAGAGGGGCAATGCCATGCTAACTTCATTCCCAATTCTTTGCAACTGTCATTTTCTACCACAACGATCTTTGAGAATCATGTAGTGAGCAATTGACTGATCTTAAGCGACACCTTGCCAATCAAAGGGTTATTGAAAGCATGTTGATGGCCTATGGAGAAACTCTTTAAGTTAGACAGGCAAGTCCTTTTTTTCATGTGACTGAACTTGGTAAATGATACCAAGTTGCCTACGTACCTAGAGAGGGATCAAGTCATTACGTAGTTCAAAAGTTTTTTGTTGTTGTTGTTGTTTTTTTTTTGGTTGCAAAAAGGAGGGCTCAGTGTGTAATAGTGGGTATCACCACTAATCGAACCCAAGACCTTAGCCTCAAGGGCGACATGGGCATCCAACCACTACGCCACACTAGCAATTGGTGACATAGAGTGGGATTAATTTCTTCTTATTGGTACACTTTTAAAGGTAATGGGAAGACATCATGTACTCTTGTAGCGCTACAGTGGGCAGTTTAAACTCTTACCAAGGAGCAATCATCGACTTTCAAGCATAGAAGCGTTTGAGGAACTTCCATTGATGGGGCCGATCCTTACATCATCATTGTCGATCAACTTGTGAGCTTCATTGGTGTTTGCCCCCTGCCTAAGAGTTGTAAGTACATCACAAGCAACGATCACATGGTTTGACCCAACAACTTCATCAAAGTCTAGATCAATCTTGTTTTCTTTGGCAAACTTCATGATTTGTTCTTTGAAGACAAAGCATTTTTGGATTGGGTGGCCAATAATGCAATGATATTTGCAATAGTTAGGGTCATCAACTTTCCCCCTGTCTTCTGGTCACTTGCATTCTAGCAGTTCGATCAGCTTCAATTGCAATGGTTGTTCTAAGATGTTTGGCACATCTTCATCAGGGAATGGATATGCTTTTTGCTCACGTTCCTTAAAAGTCTGGCAACGCACTTCGTTCGTTTGCCATCCTTCAAGCTATTTTTCATTCGCCTTCGCTCCTCTTCTTGGAACCTTAACTATAGCTGTGTTAACAACCATTGAGTCTTTAAGATTGTTTTTTGCATTCCTGTCATTCCTCCTTACTTCCCTTCTACTTTCCTCAAGTATAGGATGTTTTGCATTTCTGCGGCTAGCAATGCTCAACTCCATGTCATGCGCACAAGTTGCTAGCTCTTCAAATGTTCAGGGCTTTATCCCTTGGAGGATGTAAAGAAGTCCCCAGTGCATGCCTTGGATGCACATCTCTACAGTAGAAATTTCAGAAAGTCTCTCCTTGCAATCCAAGCTCAAAGAACGCCATCGATCTCCTTAAAAGATTTGTTAATTGGATTTGTGGTAATGTGATTTTGATTCGAACACCAAATATACTTCAATTTTGCTGAAGAATGGATCAAAGATCTTTGAAATAGAATTACAATGAATCTCTGGCTATGAGCTTGTTAGAAAGTCTTTGTTCTTCATATTCTTTGTGTGTTCTTCGTGTTCTTTGTGTTCTTCGTGTGTTCTTCCCTTTTGTCTCGGGTTTGTGGTGGAAGTTCTTCGGGGCTTTAGAGGTTTGAATCCGTAGAGCTTCACTAATTTGTGATTTGTTGATGTTTCTAGAGGCCTTTGAACTTGATTCCAATGAACTTTGAGATCTAGGAATATGATTTGGATGATTCCTCTTTGAATGTTCTTCGTATTTGAAAGTTTTATGGTGAAAGTTCTTCGGTGCTTTAGAGGCTTGAATCCGTAGAGCTCCGCTGATTTGTGGTTTGTTGAGGTTTCTGGAGGCTTTTGAGCTTGATTCCAGTAAACTTTGAGATCTAGGTAGGTAGTTTGGATGATTTTGCTTTGAACGTTCTTCGTATTTGAAGGTTGAAGTTCTTAAAGTTGCTGGAGGCTTCAGGGCTTGATTCCAGCAGAGCTTCTGGACTTCTGAACTCAAGATGTCTTCAAGGTGTCTTCTTGAGATGTCTTGGTTTCCTCTAAATGCCTTAGGAAGGCTTTTATTTATAGGAGTTTAGGGGTGGGTGAACGACACGTGGCGAAGTTTGATTGGTGACACATGTCACAGCCTGATTGATTCACTTATGTTATTGCTTACACGTGCTGGACTGATTATGTCATCGCTTACATGTGCGAGACTGATTATGTCATCACTTGCATGCGCTGATGCGTGATTATGTCATCGCTTACATATGCGAGGCTGATTATGTCATCCCTTGCATGCGCTGATGTGTGATTGGTTTTTGCATGATACTTGGCAAATTTCTATTAGTTTCTAAGTAGTGATAGCAAAACCTAGCAGTAATATGTGGCATTTTGTAATTGGTTGTATTTTGTGAACTTGGTAGTGTGACGTGTCAGCTTGTAATAAGTCAAAAATTTTCCCTCTCTACAATAATCTCTCAAATAAGTGGGAGGTTTGTGAGCCCTAGAATACTGTCTAATAGGGACAACATCAGGAGCAACAAGCTCAAAAACAACAGATTTAGTAGCAGGACACAAAGTGAAATCAATAGGAGGGTTGGAATGTGAAAATTCATCATAGGAATGCACTAAATCAGGAAACTCATTAGGTGGCACAGTAATATTAGAAAGTGTAGAAGTTAGGGAAAACTCAACAAAAACATATGGAAGAAGGAATGACCGGTCTAGGGTGCATTGTTAAGATGGAAAAAAAGAATGGTTAAAAAGAGTAAAAGAAGTTGACTTAGAAGTCCAAGATTTAAAAGGGAAAACAGATTCCTTGAAAACAACATCTCTTGATAAGAAGCAGGTTTTGGTCTCCAAGTCATACAACTTATATCCTTTTACACCATGTGAATAACCAAGAAAAATACAAGCTTTAGCTCTAGGATCAAACTTGGTTCTGTTTCTAGTTAAGGTAGAGGCATAACAAAGACAACCAAACACTCTAAGATGTGAGTAAGTGGGTGGATGGCCTAAAAGCTTTTCATAAGGTGTAATATTTCCTAATAAAGGACTAAGAATTCTGTTGATGAGATATGTGGCAGTGAGAATACAATCCCCCCAAAATTTTAATGGTAAATTGTCTTGAAACCTTAAAGCCCAGCCACATTTAAGAGGTGTTGATGTTTTCTCTCAACAATAGAGTTCTGCTAAGGAGTTTCAACACAAGGTAGCTGATGAATAATACCTTTGGAGGGATAAAAGGAATGTAAAGCAAATTCTGGACCATTATCAGATCTAATCACTTTGATAGTGGTGTGAAACTAATTAACAACCATATTATAAAAGGACTGAATCAAACCAGAAGTATCTGATTTGTGTGGCATCAAGAAAACCGAAGTGCATCTAAAATCATCCATAATAGAAAGGAAATATTTTGAACCATTTAAGGACAGAGTAGAGTAAGGTCCCCAAATGTCAACATGCACTAAATCAAAGCATGAAATAGAACTATGTGCAGAAGATGGAAATGGCAATTTCTTTTGTTTTGCAAGTGGACAGATAATGCAATCAAAAGACTTATTATAATTGTAAGTGTTGATTTTAGGTACAACATATTGTAACAAAACCAATCTTTGAAAAGAGGGATGACCTAACCTGCTATGCCAAAGACTAGTGTTATCCATTACAAGATTTGAATTACAAGAAGTAGCAGAATTCACAAAACTAAGTAAAGAAAATTTGAACAGCACATCAGAAATTGACTGAGGAAGGACTGAATCTACTAGTTGCAATGTGTATAAGCCTCCTAGCTTCTTACCCCACCCAATCATCCTCCAAGGTTGCAAGTCCTTGATAAAACAATAATGTGACAAAAAAATATAGCAACAAAGAGACTGAGTTAGTTTGCTAATGGATACAAGATAGAAGGAGAAGGTTGGAATGCAAAGCACATTTTCAAGTGTTAAAGTGGAGGTTAATTTGACTCTGCCTATGTGAGTGACCTTGGCCATATCTCCATTAGGGAGTTTAACAGAGATGTGGACAATGGAAGTGATAGAAGTAAAGAATTGAAGGGAATGGACCATATGATCAATGACACCACTGTCTAGGATCCAATCAAAGGAACAAAGTTGTGAAGTATCAACTTGTGAGAGTGCCTTTTTTATCAGCACAGTGGCCCAAAGATCCTGGGCCAAATAAGTGTTTTTTGGTAGACCGGGCTTGGTTCACCGCAGCTAAAAGGCTGTTTAAGAACCAAGTAGTGTACAAAGCGAGCTCCCTAAAACACAAGTAAACTAACAAACGAAAATATCTGCATTGAATGACAGTTCAACAACAAGGAAATGCACAACAAATAAAATACAGTATAAGAAAAAGTTAGAGATCCATGAATTAGAGGGAGGCATTTCATTAATTTTCTTTAGTTATGATTACAGTGCTCACTAAGATGTGATACAAGGTTCAACTAAGTTCAAAAATTACAGACTTTGATAGCTATTCAAGCTCCAAGACTTGCAAAGTTTGAAAATCTTGAATCCGAGTATGTGCTATAATGGTTGTCTTTGGGATACCAGGAGCAGTCCCTTTGTTTTCCTTAAATTTTACAGAGTTCTTCCTACGGCTCCATGTCTTTTAAGAAACCAACAAAAAATGGCAATGAATCTCTGAATAAAGAAATTAGTTGATCAAAATCTGTCCCCCCCCCCCCCTCAGCATGAATTCCCTTCTCCTTTTATAGCGCAGCTCTAAGGTTCCGGATACCAGTGATTTCCCCTTTTGCCCTTAGAGTTCGTGCTGTGCCAGTCTTGCTTAGAGTCTGGTCATTTCCTTTTCTTCTCATAGCTTTTTTTTTTTTTTTTTTTTTTTTTTTTTTTTTTTTTTTTCGGTGTGACCAAGTGGAAAGCCCTAGCTGGTTTTCCATTTCGAGGTCCCCTTCGTCCACTGAACTTCAGCCATTTGGCCCTTTTCTCCCAGCTTTTGGTTGCACTTCGTCCTTATCTTTTTTCCCCAAATAGTTGGAATCTTCACTGCCGAGTTGAAAGCTCCTCCCAGTTGCCTCTTTTTTAATGGTTTTCTCACCTTTGATTCCTTGAGGCACAACTCCTGTGTTTTGCTTCGTACGTTCTGATCCCACTATGTGTCTGGAGCATGAGACCCACATGCTCTTTGTCTTTTATCTCCTTTTTTGAATTTTCTTTAACCTTACTTCGTGCATCCCAGAGATCCCCGGACTTTAGTAACTTCCGGGATCCCGACCTAGCTCTTCTTATTGGGTTCTTTTTTGGTTTATTGGTCCTGGCCGGTTGGGCCTTTCTCTTGCTTTATGCATTTTGTTCTTCATGGGTCTTTGAATCCCAACCTTTGGGCCTTTTGCCCCTTTTTCTTTCTTTTCTTTCTCTCTTCTTCATTACATGAGCCTAGCCCCACTTTTTTCTTATTTTCTATAGCTTTATTTTTCATGAAACGAGCCTAATATGCTATTTCTTTAGGCCTTAGACTGTGATCAATTTTGAACCTCAACATTTAGCCCCCGAGCTCATGGGTTGCCTGCAGCCCATGTGTGAGTAGTTGAGTTTTTGTAGGATTTCTTCCATTTTGATCCTTCTTCGGGGATCTCGATCTTTAATTTTTTGGTCTTTGGTATCCTGGTCCCTTTTCTTTTCGCTTCTTTCTCTTGTAACTCCTCCTTTTTACATCGGACGTGGCAGTTAATTATGAAGTAGAAAAAGAACTTCCACTACCTACTTTTATGTTTCCCATAACTCCTATTAATAACCGCTGATAACTCTTCCCTCTTTAAATTAAATTTCTGGCAACTGGCGCGTCTTTCCACATATTTTTTTCTTTAACTGCTCTTTTATGTCTTTCTTCTAGGCTTTTCACATTGCCTTTTTGTTTGCCTGAATCTTCCCTTCCTGGTTTCTTTTCTCTTCCTTTCGATCAGTCTTGTTGCTACTTGCTTTCCTCTTAATTCCCTTTTCTTTCAAGATACCCATTGTTTCAATAGCTTCTTCTTCTTCTCGAAAAAGAAAGGAGCGTACTCCTAACCCCTTTGAAGGTGAAGGTTCCTCTAGTTCTGTGCAAGATGAGTCTCATGAGTTCATTAGGTGTCCTGCTTTTCCTTTACAAGACCCTTGGTACACTCCTAGCTTATTCTTCCCTCCGTTGTCCTATGGTGTGTGACCCTCCATCCGCTCATGCCTGGGTATTCTCTGGTTAGGTGGGTTTGTTGGTTCTGCTTAAGTTCCAGACCCTAGGGAGATTTTTGATCTCCAGATCAGGTGAGGACTTCGAAAGGCGATCCCCATCTTTTTCGATTTTTTTGCTAGAAAGATCCAAGGCTGGCCCATCTGGGTGGATAATGAACTTTCTGACGAGGAATTTGTAGGTCGCTTGAAGTGCGCCAGTGTCCTGAAGGTAGTGGCTATTTACAAGAATCTTGAGGGTTTTAGAGATGCCAAAGGTCTTAGGCATTTGGTGTGCCATTGGTGTCTTGCTCTGCACACTTTTTCTTTTTTTGTTGGTGAACTGACTGTCACCTTGAAGGATGTGGTCAACAATTTCCTCCTTCTGGTGCTTGGGGATGAAAATCCCTTTGATATTAATCTTTCTGATAAGGATCTCAAGGTGGAAGAAAAGTTATNAAATTGGCATGCTTGTAAAGAACATATAGAAAATATAATCCAACGGTTAGATTTTCAAAATATGAATTCAATAATAAGTTATTTACTGATGTAATATTTTTTAGAATTATACCAAGTGTAACTTAAACCCAGTCATATATTTCTTAATTCGATACGAACAAGGAACCAAAAAAGTGACTAGTTACCAGTTTTTTGGCCTGACCAGTGATGTCATAAATATTTATTTTATAATTATAAAAAAATATAATAAGTTCATTACTAATAATATGTTGGTAAAAATTTGTAAATGATTTATGTGGGTTTTCACATCTTATATTTAGAAAATATAAATAGCAAAATGTAAAAACGTAACTGTAGGGACTCAATTTGGATTGACCCTGAGTATGAATGGGTTTTCAGCCCAACAAGCCCAAACAATAAATTTTTAGAGTATGGGTCCAAGAACTAGTACTATTTGACAGGAAAGGTTCTACTCATCAAGTAACAAGGGATACTTCAAGTTCGTTCCTTGATAAAATCTCTCCTCGGCTCTCTTTCAGTCGGTCTCTCTCTTCTCTTTTCTTTTCTTTTTTTTGTCGAAAAAAGTCCTCTATTATTTCCTTCGTTCCTATGTTATATACTCCGTTTTCCCCCCGTCTCCATTGTACATGTGTAGTTCTTATCTTGGGAGCTCATTTCTGTCCCATCCAGCACCTACCGAAACTTTCAGCTTAGTGGCCATAAAACTGCTTAGTTACTGTTCAGGTATCACCTCCACATTAATGCGGCCAGAGTGTTAGCTGGAAAGCATTTAATGTGGAGGTGATGGCCTTAGAAGATATTTGCTACCTTCCCCGACGCCCCCTTAAGTTATATCCAATTTTCAATTCAGATACAACTTGGCGGAGTCTCCCTAATAACACGAAAGTTACACTCACCTCGGACTTTGGTGTCCTCGGACGTGTGTTATACCGCTGTATATAATATCTACTCGTTTCTCCTATATTACCCATTTAGTAATAATAAAACTTTTTTAGACTATCCTCGGATAACGAAGTGTCCTCGATTTTTTTTTTTTTTTTTTTTTTGGTTATTTTATGTTTAGTTAGTAAGAAAATGGAGGAGATGTTATTGTGGATCTGTGCTTGAATTTGTGCTATTGTGTTGCTGAAATTGTGATTACGTTGTGGATCTGTGCTTGATTGCTGATATTGTGTTGCTGATTTGTGCTTGAATTTGTGCTAGTAAGAAAATGGGTTTTTGTTCTTATATTTAGGAGCACGTTGTGTTTGATTTTGAATTTCTGGGTTTGTGTTTGATTTTGAATTTTTTTGGGTGTGTTTGTATTGTGAGTATGTTGTGTTGGATTTTGAATTTTTTGTGTTTTATTTTGAATTCTTTGGATTTGTGATTAATTTTGATTTTTTTTTTATTTGAATTTTGAATTTTCTGGGTTTCAAAAAACCCAGAATTTTTTTTTTTTTGTTTTTAGGAAAACCTATAGCCGCGTTTTAAACGCAGCTAAAGCGAGCTATAGCCGCGTTTTTAAAAAACGTAGCTATAGGCCCTAATATATCCTACTGGGTTAAAAACGCGGCTTCATGTCTGACTTGTAGCCGTATTTTTCAAAAACGCGGCTATAGGTGTGACCTATAGCCGCATTTTCCATAGGTCTGTTGCTGCGGTACTTAGGCCGAGTTTGTAAACACAGCTATAGGAAACGCAACTCTATCCTATAGCCGCATTTTTGGGGTCAATAGCCGCGTTTTCTAAACACGGCTATAGACCCAGATTTTTGTAGTGTTTGCGTACGTAGGGTTGACTTTGTGTATGTGAGCCATGAATCAAAAAAATCCTAACTGACTTACTTAAGTATAAAAGTAGTCATTTGAGTTCAAATGTGACCATTGTATTTGAATATTGTGGTGAAATATCATGCAACAATCTTAGATTAAAAAACTGACTATTTTATTTGAATATTGTGGTAAAATATGTCTCTTGGTGAGATTTGAACTCAATTGGACTATTAGATTAAGAGAATAGAGCCAAACAAGTTTTCTTATTATTTTGGTGCATAACAAGCGAACACCATGTGTAAAAATTAGATTTTTAAAAAAAAAAATCAATAGTTGGATTCAAAGGAAGTGGAAGTATTGACAAGATCAAACGGTTGGATTAAGAGAATTGTAGGGTTAAAGTTTAGTTGGGGTTAGTTAAATGGACATGTTTTGAGTAGGTTCTTGACATGTTTTAAGTAGGATTAACTTCAAAAATGGTTTCGAGATTGTTGGAGTTGGAGAATTTAGGTTGAATGGACATGTTTTGAGTAGGTTTTTGAGTATTGGTTAGTGTTTTGGTTGGAATTAGGATTTTCTCAATATTGGGTTACAAATGGGCAAAACGGGGCAACACACCTAGCCCCATGCTTGACTTGATCATTGAATTTATACCTATATTATATTCATACGTCATATATTAACGTAATTGAGTTATTTTATTCTTTTGGCTCCATATCAATTGTATTGTCATGATGTACAAGCATCCATTCTATTTTGGGAAATTACACTTTTCTATCATATACCATTACCTCAATTACAGTTCACTATCATAATTAATAAAATATACGATAGACCCCCTAAGTTTTAACATTGTTTCAATGTCCCATTGCTTTCAATTTTGGTGTTAAGTTTGACAGAATTTAGCATTGAAAGACCAATTTACTTTTCCCTCCAAAAACAAATTATTAAGGGCTTAATTGGTCTTTCAATGCCAAGTTCCATTAGAACTAACAACAAAACAACCAACATGAGGTTAAGTGTAACATAATTTTAGAATATGGGGGTCGATCTTGTGTTCCAATTCAAGGGTTGAAGTGTAATTGGGGTGATGAATTATGGTGGAAAAGAGTAATTTTCCATTTTATTTTTTATACATTTTTTTCTTTCTTAATGAAATTCTATATGTTAGGTTTTAAAGACTTAGGATTTCATTTATTTAGAACTCTAATGTGTATTGTTGGCAAACAATGATCAAAATAGGTTGTTTAGTCTTTTTTAGGCTTGCTCAAAGTTGTGATCTCTTATGTAAAGTTGGAATCGAGCTGATGCAGAAGTTACTGTGCATTTTGGCCTGGCTCGATTGATCGAAGCTTAGGCTCGATCAATCGAAAATCGGGCAGATGCGGTTTTTTTTTTTTTTTTTTTTTTTCTACAGATTTCTAACTCAGCCCTAACTCCAAATCACCATAGCACCTGAGTGAATTTTTGCTTAGAAACTAGCTTGGTGCTAAAATTCAAAAATTTTGAAGGGGTTTTGAGTTTGAGTTGAATGTATCCATGCAAGCATATTTATATCCATGCAAGCTCTGATATTCCACCATGCAAAACTTTCAAAAGGTGTAGTAGCTTTGGTGGACCACAGTGCTGGCTAGAAAGTAGAAGCTCCACTATCACATGTTTGATTGACTGGGCAATCAGCACCACCTTAAAACTTTTAGAGGAGACTTTTGTTTAAATGATATGTTAAAGGATACAATTCAGCCAACCAAAAAAAAAAAAAAAGTCCATATAATTTTTTTAAAGAAAAATGTTAAAAAGCTAATGTCAAATTTATTATAAAAGATTTACAAACTAAAGTAACATATTGAATGTGATAAGTGCTACTTAAAAATTGTAATAAATAAATTTCTTAATTACTATTTGCAATGTTTTAAAAGGTGATGCATCAATTTATAAGAATTAAATAGTAAAATTTGTTGTAACTATAATATCTTTAGCTCTTTTTTTTAATATTATTTTTTATTTTTTATTTTGTCTCTGTGTCTGTACTTGATGATCATTCAGTTGCTGCCATAAGAGCTTAAAGATACACAAGCGGGTGTGCTTGTACTTGCTGGAGAATCCAAGAAAGAAGGAGTCCGTAGTCTCGGAGCTTGCACATGGTCGTGTCAGTAAGTTTCTACTGGTGGGTAGCAATAAAATGTTAGTAGTTAAATTCTATTGTAAAACTCCAATTCCTTCTATAGTGGATTCAAGTTTACCTTGAGGATAGCTAAGTTAAATCCTCCTCAGGTTTTTTACCGGTTTAGTTTTCCTGGGTCATCATATCATTGTGTTATTTATTTTTCCGCTGCTATGCATGATATGATTATTTGATTGTGATAACCTAGATCTGGAATTTGGACTAAGTAATAACTTGGCTAATTAACTAGGTTAATCCAATTGTGTTTTAAGGGGTCTAAAAACTAAACACTATAAAATGTAACTTCTAAATAAAACTTTGATCATATATGACATCTTTTCGTAAATAAGTAGTAGTTTGAACTCTATACACTCCAATATGAATTGTTTTTAACTGTATTCATACCAATATCTTTTTTCAAAAGCTTTAAACTAATTACTTTGATATAATATAATATTAATATTGGATCATACCTTGTCACATGTTTATTTTTAAGTAATTGCATACTACTATACTTGACTTTTTTGACAAATTCCATGTTGAGCTTGCTCAAAACTAGTTCTTAAGCTTCAAGTCAACTAACATAAAAATGCTAGTACTTCTAAAATATCATAATTCTTAAACAACACTTACTTTTAAAAAATAACTTAAAAAGAAACCAATTTATTGATTGAATTATCCATATTTCAAAATGGAATGTGTAAAATTAATATTTATGTCAAACTATAATTTCTCTTCCTCTCTTCCTCATTTATAATAAGTTTTTATATGAATTTTTTTTTTTTTTCCTATACAACCTCTGAGTTTGAGTAGCTTCTTCCGTGTCACTTCATTTTTATAGCTTAGTGCATGTTGTATTATATATGAACCGTTATCAAATTTGAAATATGCTATGACTTATTATATTATCTTTTTTATTAAAAAAAAAAAATCTCAACCTGTGGGCGCAAGTGCCCGGATGAGTTGGTCTCCTCAGAAAAGTGGAGTCTCTACCTAGATTAAGTCTAGGAACCATAAATATAGCACCCTTTCGAAAGGACCAATCTTTACCAAAGCATGTGTCCGGGATAGGAAGGTGTTAGGCACCCAATGCAACCCGACCTGTAAGTCAACTTCCACTCATTGTCTTCCTAATCCTAGTCCTATCAAAGGGTCTTCTAACATGTCATTCTAAACTCACACACACACTAATATGCATCTAAACATACAACATGACAATATCATCCCCAAAACCTAGTGTTCATCTATCATGGCATTCACTCATGTCTATCCAAGGGTAGCAAGTGTACAAACAAGCAAGAGCATTAACATGTAGCATTAAGCAAACAAACAAGCATAGTATCATAGCACTAAGTTAGCATGTTCGCCAATCAAAATCACGTTAAGTGACCAAATGAAATGCATGTTCATGTGATTATGCATAACTTAATGTTCATGTTCATGTGATTATATCATTTACCTCACTGCATCACAACACCTATGCATTAGTGCATGTTCATGTTCTTATGCATGTTCATAGTGTTCATTAAGCACAAAATCCTAATTATGCAATCTAAACAAAGGAGGGCTAAAAACATGTTATACTACTAACCTAGGACCTAAAAATGTGAGAAATAAACTAAACAGAAGCTAAACATGCATTTAAACAAGGTGAAAAGCAAGAAGAAGTGAATTTGGGCTTTTAGGCTAAGCCTGCATATGCAGGATGAATAGGCAGTGTACGCATGCATGTGCTTGAGTATGCAACCTTGCCCAGAAACATAGCAAACAAACACCAAACAAACCTACTCTAAACAACCTAGCATGCTTTCTTATTAAAAAAACACAAACCTAACTATGTAGAGAGTTAATAAATTAGAAAAATAGAGATAAAAACAAACAAATAAAAAGATTAAAGCAAGAACAAGTACCTCAAGCAAGAAGCTTTTAAAGCTTGATTTTGATTGTTCCCCTAGGTCAATCTACAAAATAAAATACCAAAGGGTTGGTAAGTTTAACTAGAAGGCTTTGGACTAAAATAAGTCACAGCCAAGAAACATTCGTTTAGGATGGTTTTCAAAATAAAAACTTCTCTTAAATCACTTTTTTGGAGTCAATTTTGTGTTTTTTTGGAAAAGGACTGTTGTGCTTTTTTATAGTGTTCAAAGACAAGGGGTGGAGTCAATTCCAAGCAATGTGGGATTGCCTCTGCCGAGATTTTTATAAAAACTTTCCATACAAAGCATTTTGGGACCCTAGCTGCGTACGTATGTTCATGGTTGTGTACGCAAGAGTTAAGATAGCATACATAGGCTCAAGGCAGTGTATGCATCCCTAGGGTTTCTCTAAGGATTTTCTTTCTTCCGAAAGCATCTTTCATAGGTAGTCCCTAAATTAGTCCTAGACCTCTTAGTGTTTTCTTCATTGGGGAATGAGGGCTCGAGTCATAAGTAGTACAAAAAATGAGATGTCTACACAACCATAGATCTTTTTTCAAGTATTAGCTTCATCTAATATGATGATATGAGATAAAATATACATAACTAAGACTAAGGTTTTTACGTTAAATTACCATGTAAAGAGAGAGAGAGAGAGAGAGAGAGAGAGAGAGAGCATGAGTGAAATGATGAAAGACGATATAAGGTGCCTCAATGGGTTGAAAACCGAAAGGCAACCCATACAAAAATTAGAAGGATCCTGCCAAGTTAAGAGAGATGAGGGAGTTAAAAAATAAAATAAAAATAAAAAAAGAAAAAGAAAAGAAAAGAAAAGAGAAAAAAAAATTAAATGATGAAAGACGATATAAGGTGCCTCGATGGGTTGAAAACCGAAAGGCAACCCATGCAAAAATTAGAGGGATCCCCCCAGGTTGAGAACCTAGGCAAAAGTTAGGGATTATACCTGAAGGACAAGAAGGCTTCCTGCAAAGAAATTTGCTTACCTCCTATGAAAGGCATCCAAACCATTGAGGGTCTCCGCCAAGATCAACCCACTGAATTACCTCTCTTTAGCTCATAAGCTATCACGCACATCCAAATGTCCACAAAATACAAGTTTTGAATCAAGAAATACCTTGCAAGAGCACACAAACAAAAGGCACAAAGAAAGTACGAGCATGGCCTTTCACCCTCAAAAAGGGCCAAATTGGAAAAATACTCAAAGACCAACCTAAGGTTGAGCTTGCCAAAAACACACCACCTATTTGCCATGCAGCAGGGACACCCAACACAACTTGCAACAAAGAAGGAAGATCCCCACCCATGATAGGGAAGATGAGATCATCGATCTCTAGTTCACCCATGATAGCACCAAATTCTTCAATAGTGGGGCATAGTTCTATTCCGTTGAAGCAGAATACCTGCTGAGAAGGAACCCAATAGTTGGC
The DNA here is from genome assembly GCF_002906115.3 of Quercus suber. NCBI lineage: Eukaryota > Viridiplantae > Streptophyta > Magnoliopsida > Fagales > Fagaceae > Quercus > Quercus suber. The sequence continues at coordinate 1,293,552 of NW_027069570.1, forward strand.
AGCAACATGAAGAAGAGGTTCATCCACCCTAATTTGATGGTAGGGGAAGATACAAGAAAGGCCGTAGGGGGCGATGGAATCCTTGAAGTTAGGACCAAGCCTCCTAATCCAAGTGGAGACATCAAAAAGAGAATTTTCTGCCATTGGGAAACCTCAAAAAAGGGTTCTCTAGGTTAAAAATACGTTGGTGAGCAATTAAACATTTGTGTGCAAAGAGTACCTAAAACTGGAAAAAAAAAATAAAAATAAAAAATAATTGTGGGTTTTCATGATAGTACCTATTTCCACATGATTACCTTTTGGACTTTTCTGTTTGGCTCAAGTAAGGTACTGTTGGAAAGCTTGAGATGTTTAGTTTAGTATCTAAACTCTAAAGGTGTCCACTTTGTGCCTTTAGTTTTCAAATTGAGAAAGCTTGATGCATTGGAAAGTTTTATGAAACACAAGCTTTATTTTAAAAATCACTATTTAATATTTTGATAAATTCTTTTAATTCAAATAAATTTTTAGCAATCCAAGCTTACTAAATTGAAATTCATCGCTATACCTTTCCAATGACTCCTTATTTGGCCAATCCATGATTATTTTATTATAATTCAATATAGATTGAACTATAATTAAGCTTCATGACACTTATCTAAAAGATGACTAAGAGTTGGGTATTTTTTTTTTTCAATGTTTTTGTGATATCTTGCTCGTTTTAAGTCTGATTTAGACCCATGAGTTATCAAATTAATGGGAATTGAACTACCTAGAATATGGGCTCAAATTTATCTCAATCAAATGGTTGGATTTTTTATCAAATCAGGGTCAAGCTCAGGTTGACCGTAGACAAAATTGGTCAAACTTTGGAAAAATATTTTGAAACATTAATTTGGACTCGAAATGATGAAATTTTAGTATTTAGGTGAATTTTTTTACTTCATTTGACTATCATTCAACTGGATTAATACTTGTTCAATAGAGGACATTTTGACTATGGACTTTCAAAATTAGCTGATCCAACATCTAATTAGGAAAAATCACATTATTTTTTACATTCCCTTGATTTGGGAACAAAATTGTAATTTTGGGAGTTTTATGTAAAAATTGGGATTTTTCACACGCAAAATTAGGATGAACAACATACGATATCAACAACATCTATTATGAATATCCTTTGTACTTCTTGTGGATGCCACCACCAATCACTAGCCACGAACTACACATCTACTTTAGGCTTCATTTGGTTGAAACGTTGGAAAAAAATTAAGAAGATAGAAATGTGAGAGGAAAGAAAACATTTTAGTTTTCCATCGTATGTGTCTAGCACAGAGGATGGAAAATTGAAACGTAGAAAAAAATAAATACAAATTTTCTTTGCTCGATTGAGAAGAAAACAAAAATATGGAAAATATATTTTTTATGAAGAAAAAAAAATAGTTTATATGAATTGATTATTATGCTCATATTATATAAGAACTCATTTTTCTAATAGTTTATGAGAAGTAGTATTTTTTATAGTTATCTTAAAAAAAAAATACGTATTATTTATCAATCTATCTATATATTTTTTTAAATTATTAAATATAAATGTTTATTTTATTTTATTTTCATGCATAGAAGACAGTCAACCTTTTTCAGCATAAGTTCACAAGCCAAAGTGCTTCCCACATTGGTTCAAAAGAAAAGAAAAGAAAAATTCGAACAATAAAAAAAGAAATGAAGGCACAATAATAGAAAGAAGGCTAATTAAGCTATTTGAATTAAACTACAATTTGAAATTCTCATTTTATCCTCAATTCCGTGAGATCAAATTTTGATGAGTCTAGGTAGAAAACTACTAGGCCCCCATCTTTCCCTCCCACTTCTCCGTTCTTAACCAAAAAATGTAAAAGATATATTTTCTACCCCCTTTTCTACTGAGGCTCTCCATCTACTCAGGTTTCACCCCAACTAAATATACCGTTAAGGATTATCTTCTATCCTGAAAATACCCACCACAAAATATATATATATATATTTAGAATACTAAATATTTTTAATACACACACAAAAGAAGATGAGAGAATGTCAATTAAAGAAACTGACAGTAGTATATAAAATATATATAAAATAACTAGAGAGACATACATCAAGTCTTATATCTACAAATGACTTTCACACTTCTCTGCTAGAAACCTTTGGGATAAACAATTAGTACTTCAGTAATTATGACTCAATAGGCACTTTCTTTTTCCTAAAATTCCCTCTAAAATTAAGGTACTTTATGTTGATATGCCTACTTTTTTTTTTTTTTTGGGAGAATGAATAATAGATAGAACTTTATTGATATAAACTATATGAAATCTGTATGGATTACAAGCTTTGCCGTGAGCAACATGGGCAGTACAAGATGGCCAACAGAAATACACGAAACCATCCACAGACCAAACCGGAAGAAAGGAAAAAAACAGCAAAAACACAGACAGCAAAGAAAACAAAAGCACCCAGCAGCACCCCTTATACCTATACTTGAGCTGCATTTAGTCTCTGGTACTCCCCTAGCAAACCAGTAGCCTCCTTAAAAATGTTTTTCGGATGCCGTTGGATTTTCTCAAAGTAGAATTTGTTCCTTGCATTCCAAACTGTCCAGGACACTGTCGTCCACTACTCTAACTCTGCCTGAGTTAGTCTGTCAACCATCATCCTAAATAGATAGAAAAAGTCTAGAGCTGCATTTGGACATTTCTAGATTTTTCCACAACATAAAGCCCATATATTCCTAGCAAACGGACATTCCCACAGCACATTTTCAACCGATTTTGTAGTCTGGCAGCAAAACCCACACCCTAGCTCCACTTGCAATCTCTGCTTGTGCAGATTTCTCGAGTTGGTAGTATACTGGAACAAGCTCACCAAAGAAAAGTACGTACCTTTGGAGGGACATTTAGTTTCTAGATTTTTTCCAGAGAGGCCAATCCATCCTAGCCATTGAGTGCTCAGTTTTGGATTGTTCCTTTAATCTCTGTTGGATTCTAAAAGTTTAGAACAATTGGCAAATCGTGAACACAAATTTGTCTAGATATTAATTTTAGAGTCTATTGGCATTATTAGACAATGCTCAAGGTGATACAAGTCAATATCCAAGACCAAGCAAGTTGCAGAAAAGAAGATTTCAGAATTTGCCTAGTTCGACCAATCGAGAGACAGGCTCGACCAATCGAGAGTCGTATCTGCAAAATTTTAATTAAGCCCAAACAGCAGTTCAAACCCAAAAAAATTAGGGTTTCAGATCTACTTCTTCTACTATATAAAGGAAACCCTAGGAACGTTTTATTATGACTTTGGAGGTGCTCTTGTGAGATCTAAAAGGTTTTGTGCCTTCCTCTATCAAAGTCACTACCAAATATCACTCTCATATCTTTAGAATCGATAGATCTAAAGTTACTGCATCAAGATCAATAATAGTTGAAAATCTAAACCTTCAAGTGTGGTCTTGGAGTCACAAACAGGAGAGTTTGTATTTTTGTCACAAGTGTGGGTGCTTGTGTTGCAAAAGCCTAACAAAGAAGGAGTCCATGAATTCGGAACTTTCACGTGGTCATATTAGTAAGTTCTACATGTGGTAGCAATAAATTTATGGTTAAATCTTTTGTAAAAAAATCAATTCCCTATTAGTGGATTTGTTTGCCTGGAGGATAGCTAGGTTAAATCCTCCCTAAGTTTTTTACCGGTTTGGTTTTTCTAGGTAATCATATCATTGTGTTCTTTATTTTTCACTACTTTACATGATATAACTTTATTTTTTTAACCTTGTAAGGTTGAAATTTATCAACCATCTTGTTAGTTTTATTCCGTATTTAGTAATCCTGTATTTAGGTGAGATTCATATAAAGGTAGTGTGTAAAGAGAGTGTGAAGAAAAGCTCAAGTTTGTGCAAAAAAGCAGAGTTCCACGGCTAGGATTCGCGACTGGCAAGTCGCCAACTGCAGGCATGTGAGAAGCACACAGGAAAGCTGAAGGGTCACACTAGCTGTCGCACTATAGGACAAAAGTCCCAAGCTGGCTAGGCCATTACGTCAAGACTTGAACTCGTGACTTGGACAAGCCACAAGGCCAAACCGCCAACTTACCCTGTTTGGCAAAAACTGTCTCTTCGTATTCCAAACACACACCACTATATATAGACCCTTATACCCACGAAATTGAGAAAGCTTCCAGAGAGAAAAATTGAGAGAGAAACCCTAAAGAAAAACAAGATTGCCTCATCTCCAATCTTTACTAAGAGACTCCTCAAATTCCTCTACTCTCTTCCTCTCCATTGATAAATCCTTGAGAGGTTATTGACCAAATCCTTATCTCACCACACCCACGTCTGTGAGAAGGTCTTTTGGTGTTAAGGGAAGCAGTTTGGGAAGGAATCAATGGTTATTGGTTGAAGCTATGGGCCATAGCGGAATCCAGTAAGCTAGAAAAGAAAAAGGTTCGGCGCAACCTCGTTGGAGCAAGAAGCTTAGAGGGCTTAGGTACTTGGGTAGATTAGGCTTAGAGGGTCTATTGATGTTCATGTATCCCAACTAAATTTTCTAGTGGATTATTGACCACTTGGAGGACGGCGGAAAGGTTTTACAACGAGGATTTCGGTTTCCTCTTCGATAACACATCGCGTGTTGTCCTTGTATTTGCATCTCTATTCCCTTTATCTTTACCATTTAATTACTGCTATGATTGTGATTATTTATGGTTTAGATTGTTTATCAATTATGTTATAAGTTTGTTATCATTTTCCGCACATACATTGTTTGATATAAAACTTGAATTGGTAATTTTGTAATTTGGTGTCTAAACATTTATAGAGTTTTCAACGCTGTTTGAACATTCAAACCTAGATCTGAATAATAACCTAAGTATTCACTTGGTTAATTAATTAAGTTAAACAATCTAGTTTACAGAGATCTAAAACCTAACAATCTCAATGCTACCTGATATGTTCATTTCACCGTGAAGGTATTGCTGCAATTCTCTTCCCAAATCAAAGTGTTGTGGTATTCAGCAAAGGAATGGCCAAAATTTCCATCCGGGTTCTGTAGGCAAAGAGATCAAAAATTCTATCCCTATCCCACTACATAGTATCAGTGTCCATAAGCTCTCTTACAAACACAGTTGGCCGAGCTTCCCCTAGGAAAATTGGTTTGTGGGACAACCATTTATGAGTTGAGACTTCAATTTTTTTGCCATCACCAACCTTCCAAATTGAACCCTCTCTAATAATCTCCCTTGCTACCAACAAGCTATGCCATACATAGGAGGGATTGTTACCAAGAACTGCATCCATGAATGAGCAATTGGGGAAATATCTTGCTTTATACACCCTATAAACACAAAGAATGAGTACTATGGATCAGCCACCATGCTTGTTTAGCTAGTAAAGCTAAATTAAATACTTGAATATCCCAAAAGCCCATGCCACCATTTCGTTTAGAAGCACACAACTTCTTCCAATTGAACAATGTATTTTCTTCTCATCCTTTGTCTGTCCCCACCAATATTTTGCCAAAGTAGAGTTGATGGTATCACATAAGGCCTTAGGCACCCCACAATGCTTATTCTAAGAATAGTACCTCATTTGATTTAATCCCAATGATTTTCTCTTTTGGAAAGTAGCTTAGACACTCGGCACTTGTTTTTAAAAGAGATTTATTTACAAGCAATATGTATAAATAAATGTGAATATTTATAGGTTTCATGTGAATTTATTTATACATAACTAGCACATGGATACGAAATATTTATAGACAATATGTATCCTGGGTATCCTGTAATGCGTTTGTCTTTTGCTTATTTCTAATAGCTTATTTGTATAGTATATATCAAAAAAATATAACTTTTGGTAAGTTTTATGTCAAAGTATAACAAAAAATTAAAAGTCAACTTATTTGAAAAAAATAAAAGGAAAAATACGTTTACACCCCTTGAACTCTAGGCTAGTGACCATTACTCCTTCTAAACTTTTATTTTAGCCAATTTACAACCGAAACTTACATATGTGCCAAATTGATACATTAGTTATTTTGCTGTTAATAAACTAATAGACTGCTCATGTGATACACATGTGTAACATAAAAATTACCAAAATAAAATATTTGAAAGTGAAACCCATGGAGAGAAGAGAGAGAAACTAGGTTTAGTTTAGAGAGAGAGAGAGAGAGAGAGAGAGAGAGAGCAAGAGCATGGAAAGGAGAGAGGAGGAAATTCTTGGGGGGTTTGGAAATGAAAATGTTTTTGGGAATAGTCGTATACTTGAGACTTTGGACCATTAATAGTTCTTTTTCTTCCTATGACACCAAACTCCTATGGTATTTTGCTTCCTTCTACATTTTCTCTTCTTTCTTCTGTAGGGTTCTGACTTGGTTCGTAAACTTTATTTTTCGTTTTATCTTCTTTTCAAAATCTTAATATGTAATTAAACAAGTGACTTTTCTTTTTATACTTCTGAATCTTTTAGAAGACAGTTAGATCTAGCAAACAGGAAAACAGTGAATGAATTAGTAGAGCGGAGGCTTAAATATGATGTGGAGGTAAAGAGGTCTACAAACTCTCTCTCTCTCTCTCTCTCTCTCTCTCTCTCTCTCTCTCTCTCTCTCTCTCTCTCTCTCTCTCTCTCTCTCTCTCTCTCTGTGAACTGCACCTAGTTTCTCTCTCATCTCTCTATGAGTTTCACCTTTAGTAGTTTGATTTTGGTAATTTTTATGTTACACGTGTGTCTCACATGAGAAGTCTGTTAATTTATTAACGGCAAACTAACTAATGTACTAATTTGAAATAAATGTAAAATGTTTAATAAGTAAATTGGTTAAAATAAAAGTCCAACTGGTATAATAATCATGAGCGGTATAATAAAAAACTGATCGGTATCTTGGTCTGATGATAAAGAGTTATTATCAAGAACGGACGTCATAGGTTAAATCTCTCTCTCTCTCTCAAAAAAAATTAGTATAATAATCATTACACTAAGGTTAAGGAGGTGTTAGAACATTTTTCCAAAGAAAAGAATACTAAAAGTTAAATCATTTGAAAATAAATAATTAAAAATAAAAATAAAAACAACAACAACAGCAACTTAGACAAATATAAAAAATAAAAAACAAAAAGCTGGAACCAAGTGACACAGTGTCGAAAAATCCTTGTAGGATCCTGTCAAAACATTGGACAAAGTCAACAAACCAAGCGACACGTAATAACTTGACATTGTACATTTATGGCTTGTTTGGAAGTTTAGAGAGGGAGGAAAGTAGAGGGGAGTAGAGGGAAGGGGAGTAGTGGGGAGGAGAGTAGAGGAGAATGATTCACCTCCACCTCATTTGGATGTTTTTAAAATTAGTAAGGCGGAAGGGAGTAATTAGCTCTTCCCCTTGTGTAATTTTGTTAATATAATAAGGGTAAATTAGGTAATTTACTTGGTTAATAGTTTATGTACTCTACTCCCCCTCTAAATCTCTCCAATTTTGGGGAATTAAAATTGGGGGGCTAGAGGGAGTTCAAACCCCTCCAAACTCCTCCAAACTTCTCCCCCTCATTCTTTAAAAAACTTCCAAACAAAGTAATTGCATTACTCTCCCTCCCTCTACTCTACTCCCCTTCCTTTTTTAAACATCCAAACATGCCATTATTGTGAACCAGACAAGTCGCAATACATCTTTTGCTTTTTGTTAGTCTTTCTCCAGTGAATTATTTTATTGATTGCAGGATGCTATCAACAGGGAATGGTTGGTCCATACAAATTATACAGTTTTGTTAGTGGATCATCTCATTTATCTACCATTGTATTAAAGATTTATATTTATTTAAAATTTTTGAGTTAAAAATTTATTTTAAACAGAAACTAATTATTAACTTAATAATTTTAAATAAATAAATAAATTTTAATAAAATAATTGACAAATAATATTATTGTGAACCAGACAAGTCGCAATACATCTTTTGCTTTTTGTTAGTCTTTCTCCAGTGAATTATTTTATTGATTGCAGGATGCTATCAACAGGGAATGGTTGGTCCATACAAATTATACAGTTTTGTTAGTGGATCATCTCATTTATCTACCATTGTATTAAAGATTTATATTTATTTAAAATTTTTGAGTTAAAAATTTATTTTAAACAGAAACTAATTATTAACTTAATAATTTTAAATAAATAAATAAATTTTAATAAAATAATTGACAAATAATGTAGTCCAATAAAAACTGTATAATTTTTTGTGATGCGGATGGACCACCCATTCCTTGTTGAGAGCATCCTGCAATCAATAAAATAATTCATTGGAGAATGACTAACAAAAAGCAAAAGATGTATTGCGACTTCACTGGTTCACAATAAATGTACAAAGAATGTCAAGTTGTTACGTGTCGCTTGGTTTGTTGACTTTGTTCAATGTTTTGACAGGATCTTACAAGGATTTTTCGACACCGTGTCGCTTGGTTACAGTTTTTTGTTTTTTATTTTTTTATTTGTCTTTTTTTATAATGTATTTTTTATATTTGTCTAAGTTGTTGTTGTTTTTATTTTTATTTTTAATTATTCATTTTTAAATGGTTTAGAGTCCGTTTGGTACGTGTGTTTAAAAACTGAAAATTATTGTTTAAAAACATATATGGAAATATGTGTAGATGAAAAAATATATGAAAATATGTGTAATGTTGTTTAAAAAATGAAAATTATTGTTTAAAATGGTATACCAAACACCCCCTTAACTTTTAGTTTTCTTTTCTTTGGAAAAATGTTTTAACACCTATACTTTCTCCTACATCATATATAACGTGAGGCAAACTTTGTATCAATGGCTGGCCAAGAGAGGGAGGATGCAAGCTAGTTTTTTGGAAACATTTTCTGATTGTCCTTTTGTGTTCTGTAAATATGTATGGGACTTTTTGTGTATAGGGACTCAACGTGAGTGCCATTTAGTTCATGTAACTAGACATCTTTCACAGGTGTCTATTAGACAAATACGATGTTCTAGCTTTTTTATATAAATAAAATTCCCTTCTTACCGAAAAAAATTTATTTTATTGATTCTTCGGTGGCCGTCTGGCGTGTGTGGAGGGCGATAGAGAAAAAGGACTAGGTATATGGAAACAAAATATATATAGAAACAAAATTTCAATCAATAAAAATATATATGGAAACAAAATTTCAACGAGCACCAAAAAAACACACCGATACAAAACCATCAAAACTTACATGAAAAGCTTTTAGGAAAAACCAAGGGCAGCTCCAAAAAATTCACTATGAAAATAAAGTTTGCAATACTCAAGTTTATATCAAACTTGAGTTCATAATAAATTAGAAATACAACAAATAATCTCAATAAGTAAATACAATCTCACTACAAAACAAATAGCAAAATCTTCCTTTCTAACACTTCAAGTCTCTATGATCTCAGCAAAAAAAAAATCCTCCAAGAGAACACCATCAATTTATCTTCCTTATGTATAGTTGAAGCCTTAAGTAAAGAAATAAAGTTAAAATAAAAATTAAAAACTCTTTTTTTTTTCTTTTTCATTCTCACGCTCTTAGGGTCTATTTGGTTGAAAGTGTAGAAAAGTAAAAAGGATAGAAAATGGTGAGAAGATAGAAAATATTTTAATTTCTCTCTTTTTTGTTTGGTTGAGAGTGCAAAAGTGGAGGGATGAAAAAAAAAATAAGTTTGAATAAATTTACTCATATATCCTTGTTAAACAATGATGCCCAATTAAAACAAAAAAAAAAATGTGACAAATAACCAAAAAAAAAAAAAAAAAAAAAAAAAAAAAGAGCAATGTTACTGCCTCGAAGAAAAAAAAAATGGATGAAGCCCATGTGCACTTGCACATGAGCATTTTTGTCAATAAAAAAAAAAAATGCATCCCCACCTAGTTTTCTCCCCATTTCGGGAAAAAAACATTTTTGTAAGTCCAGAGACAAAACACCTGAACCCACCCATTTTTTTCCCTCCCCTCCCTCAAACCAAATACCTACCAAAAATGTTCTCTCTTTTTTTTTTTTCTTTTTCCATTCTCCTTAAAATCTACCCAACCAAACACACCCTTACTGGGTTTCTCTCCTATCTCTTTTAAACTGCACCTTTCACGGAAGCTCTCTAAGTATGTGTCTATGTCTCAACCTCACATCACCAAATGGCCAAATGGCCTTTCCTTGCTTCAACTTTTTTTCCCCTCCAAGGCATTTCCCACACGCACAAAGTCATGTCCCATAAATGAAAGGTTGACTTTTCATAAGCTTGCAAGACAAGTTTTCTCTCATCTTTTTCCCCTAACGTAACAAGCTAGAATTCAGTTCTCTCCTCACTTTCCTTTTCTTTATTTTCTATCCTCTCAGCTGCAACCCCACTAAATGGGCATAGAGCTTTGACAAGGTGTGGGCTAGACCACACTAGGTGCCACGGACCCGAAAATTCTCCCATGCATGATAATCAATCCTTTTATGTCATTATACATAACTCTCAATACATAGATGGTGGACCAAATAAATAAAATAAAAATATCTCAAAAATTGGGTCCAAGTCTCACTTCAATATTACCCATTAGTTTTAAGTTGAACATGGAGAATGTCAATTTGAACTCCTAGGGAGCATTTGGTTCTCTTGATGCTACATTACATTACATTTTTTTTTTTACAAGATATAATTTCCACTCTAACCTAATCTAAGTGTAGATATGTGTGAAGCACCCTCCTAGAGACTTGAACCCTAGCCCTTGCCCCCCACACTTCACAAGCACTTATACTTGTAGAGTGACCACCGCATTTATACTCCACAAGCATTTAATGTTACATTATTGTAATCTTTGATTAATAAAATCACATTACAACAATATAAGATTAAGTCATTTGGTTCATTAATTACATTCCCATCATAATCCAAGATTGTAACATTCCTATATATATATTTTTTTTCTTTTCTATGAGAAGATAACATTCCTATACTTGATTCATAAACATTTTCAGTAACAATTAAAATTATTATAATAAAAAATTGATTAAAAATGGCCTCAACAACAAAAAAAGAAAAAATTACCCTTGGAAGACCCAAAATGACCAAATTACCTCTGAAACCTCAAAAGCACACTTGACCCTTCCAAAATGACCAAAATACCCATCAAACCCCAAAAATGACCAAAAATGCCCTATATCCATAAAAAATTACCAAAATAACCTTGAAACCTCAAAATGACCATAAATACACATGAACCCTCTAAAATAACCAAAATACTTCGAAAGCCTCTAAAATGACCAAAATACCCCAAAACCTCTAAACTGAACCCAATACCCTTAAAATCTCTAAAATGACCAAAAAAAACCCCAGAAAATATAAAAAAAAATTGCCAAAATACCGCCAAACCTCTAAAATGACCCAAATACTTGAAAGCTATAAAATGATCAAATATCCTAAATATCTGAAATGGCCAAAATATTCCTTTACCTCTAAAATGGACAAAAAAAATTATAAAACCTCTAAAATGACTAAAATATCTCTAAAACCTCTAAGATGACCAAAAACTCCCTAAAACCTCTAAGATGACCAAAAATACCCCAAAACCATTGATTTTTTTTTTTTTTTGTCATTTTTGCAATTTCGGGGTATTTTGGACACTTTAGAGGTTTCAAGGTATTTTTACTCATTCTAGAGGATTTGAGAGCATTTTGGTTATTTTAGATATTCTAGGAGTATTTTAATTGTTTTAGAGGTTTTGAGATATTTGGGTCATTTTAGAGGTTTCATAGTATTTTTAACCATTCTATCAGTTTCAAGGGTATTTTAGTCATTTTATAGGTTTTAGGGTATTTTGGTTATTTTAGAGAGTTTGCAAGTATTTTAATCATTACAGTGGTCTTCGATATATTTTGGTAACTTTAGTGGTTTCAGGAGTATTTTGCTTATTTTAGAAGTTTCGAGGTATTTTTCGTCATTTTAGAGGTTTCAATGTATTTTTGCTCATATTTTAAGTTTTTGGGGGTATTATAGTCATTTTAAAGGCTTCAAGGGTATGAAGTTTGTTACTTTGTTTAGATCCATGTAAACTCAAATTTTTTAACCTAATTAATTAACTAAATTGATACTTAGGTTTATTATTCATATCTAAATTAAACACATACAATCATATCACTTAATGTGGAAAAGTTATTAAAAAAAAAAAAAGTGATATAATGACCCAAGAAAACTAATGAAACCGTCAAGTTTCAAGGTAAAAAATTTGGGGAGGATTTAACATAAACTATCCTCAAGGCAACAAATTCACTATGATAGAATGAAAATTTTACAATAGATTTTGCCCTAAATCTAAAACTACCTCTTGTAGTACTTACTCACGTGACTACACGCAGCTCCGAATTTAAGGACTCTTCTATCTGAATTTGTTGAACATAAACACCCATGTTTATGACTCGAAGATCCCACTCAACTTTAAATCATCAGCTATGCATGATCTTGTTGTAACAACTTTAGATCTACCGGTTCTAATAATGTATAGATGGAATTCCGGTAGTGACTTTGAAAAGAGAAGACACGGTATCTTTTAGATCTCAAAAGTGCACCTTAAAAGTTTCTTCAAAATGTGTCTTAGGGTTTCCTTTAAATATTAGGAGAATTAGATCTAAAACTCTAATCACTTAATGGGCTTAATGAGCTATTGGGCCGAAATTAAATTCTGTAGATCTGTGTCTTGATTGGTAAAGCCTTCTTATCGATCAGTCGAACCCCGCATGTTTTGAAATCTTGAGCATGCAGCTTCCTTTTTCTTATATTCTGACTTGCAACACCTTGAACATTGTCTAATCATACCTACAGACTTAGGAATCTATATTTAGACAAATTTATGTTCACGATTTGCCAATTGTTCAAAACTTTTAGAATCTAACAAAACTTTCAAGTTATTTTGTTAATTTTTGAGGTTTTAGGGGTATTTTAGTTATTCTAGTGGTTTTATGAGTATTTTGGTCATTTTAGAGATTTCAATATATTTTTACTTATTTTAGAGGTTTTAGGGGGATTTTGGTCAGTTTAGAGGTTTTTGAGTATTTTAGGTCATTTTAGAGATTTGGATATTTTGGTCATTTTAAAGGTTTTGGGGTGCATTTTGGAATCACATTACAACGAATCAAACATCCCCTTATTCTTCATTGAGTTACAAAACTCTTTACATTACAAAGGTTGTAAATGAGTTAGGCTTTGCCAAGTAATGCATGTTTTAAGCTTTGCTTGATCTCGAGATAAGCTTAAAATAATGTTTGCGTTTGAGCTCGATCGTGAGAAAGTCAAAAAGTTTGAGCTTGGTTTGACTTGGCTTGATTAATTTTTAAAGTTGTGATTTACAACTATGTTTTTTATTGACTATATTCCATGACAAAATGTGTTGTAATTACTTTAATTCATTTCCTTGTATTTTGTGGGATTTAATTGTATTGGGTTTAGTATCAAGTTGGTGAAGACTCAAGCTTTATTGAAGATCAGTGGATCTCGCAGGTGTGTCGCTGGAAGCTAACCCGCGAAAGAACCATGTGAGAAGTACATGACTAGAAGCTGAAGAGTCATGCCAGATTGTCGTTTTCGAAAGTGTCTCGCGAGTAAGGCCTTCCCTCAAGATAGTCGCGAAACATTCTGCCTGGAGGATTTTAATGAGTGACTTTCTTACCCTTCACCCATATTATATATACCCTCATTACTCACAAATGTTGTAGAGGCTATTCAGAGAGAAAAACCCTAGAGAGGTTTTCTAAAACACACACACCCATCTTTTGAGAGAGAGCTACTCATCCTTAGTGAGAAGTCATTGTAGTCTCTTCTCCATCCCTCTCCCATTGTCATAGCTTGAGAGGAGATTCGTACCCAAACACAACCTACACCTATTCAGAGTGTAGAGAGTGTTTTGGAGTTGCTGGGAAGCATTGGAAGAAATCAAGGATGGCAGATGCACCATGGAGCTTGTTGCGGGATCCGAAGAACTAATACAAGACACGGTTCTGAGAAGTCTTGTTCGAGTAGGAGCTTGGAGGGCTTAGGTACATCAGGTAGATTAGGCTTGGAGGGTCTCTTGCTAACTCATGTATCCCAACTGATTGTCTAGTGGATCTATTTTCGCTTGGAGGGCGGTGGAGAGGTTTTTCGCCGAGTTCTTCGGTTTTCTCTTCGAAAACACGTCTCAGTATTTTTTGTGTTTGCATCATTCTTCCCTACTCTTTCATATTCCATTATACTACTGTGTTACTTAGTTTATGGATTAGAGTAGTTTATTTGTTCATCCGCTTGCATTTACACTATTCCGCACTTAGTATTAAGTTAGTGTAAAATCTATCGAGCTGTAATGTTAATTGGGGATCTAAATTGTTCTTGTGTTTTCAACACATTTTCAAGCTTTCAAATTAGTTAAGCCAAACTTGAGCTTAATATCAAGCTCAAACTCTAGCTCAAGTCAAGCTTTTAAGCTTGAGTTCTAACAAAATTACATTATCAAGTTATCAAGTTATCAAATGCTTAAATCTCCAAAAATCAAGTAAAAAAATAGCATACTCATTTTATCTTACTTCTAGTCCCACACTAATGATTAGTCATTATTCAAATTACAACTTTACATAATTAAATCTATTCATTCATCCTTTCTTGTTTATAGGATATAGTTTCACCAATTGTTCAAAATACAATTTTTACATCCAGGCTAGATGGTAAAAAACTAGAAAAAGACTTGTTCATAACTATTATGAATGGAAAATAAATAATATGTTTTATAACTTTACATTAGACATTTAACAGGGAATGACCATACGTGACCCACTTAATTTTTTTTCTTTTTAAATATAATTAAAATCTAAAATGGTTCCTATAAAAAAAAAAAAAAATCTAAAGTGGTGAATGGTAATTTTTATTAAGACTCTCAAAGTACGAGACTAATAGAACCTTAACTCAATTGAAACCCTAAAATATTTCAAAAAGATGTTGCAAAGGTGTTAAATCATCAATTATAGATTAATCTCTCCTAATAGTTTGAGACTTTGATTTTTGTAAAATAATATCCTACAAAGTCATACACCAAGTAATATCTATCTCTCTCTCTTAAAATCAAAATATAAAATTAAAAATTAGATTACAATTTTATTTAACTATGCATCGTCTTATATCCAAAATAAAGTATCTTTTTCAATCACAATATATTTTTATTTCTTTTTATTAATATTTATAGGTTCAACTATGATATTCAATTCTTTATATGAAATTAACATTAATCTAGTTGGTATTATTTATGTATTTAATGTATTAAATTAACCTTAATTTGATTAGTATTAAATAATTTTGTTTAATTAATATTTACATATTAAAGGCTCCGCATAAATTTTTCGCCTTAGACCCCAAATTATGTTGGGCCACCCCTGCTCCTATATAACCCCAGTACTTTCGTCCCACACCTCAACAAGAACATCTCTATAACTCTCTCAAATTCTCTTCCAGCCTTTTTCCTTTCAACAACATATACCTGTCATGTATTCATCAAACCCAAGTGCTCCCCAAATGTATGCCGACGCGCCACCTCCATATGGGCAGGCCTCCGTGACGGGTATTCCAGTGAACACATAACAACCCCAAGCAGCTCCATTTCAGGTTCAGTCTAGGGCTTTGGTACCTTGGTCCACTGGCCTCTGTGACTGCAGCGATGATGTCGGAAATTGTAAGAAATTTAACCCTTTTGGCATATGTCATAAAATATATATGAATCTTATGAACTTCAATAAATCTAGAGTCACAAAATATTTCATAACAAATATATTATCTATGGATATGATTGATGGTTAATGGTAAATAATAAAATAGTATGAGTGATATATAGGCCAATATGAGAATCAATACAAATTGATCAATTTAATAATTGTTAAATTTGTTGTGTAAAATAGTGTTGTCTTTTTTCTTTTTCTTTTTTGGTTGAGAAAATTAGAAAATTGTATTCAAAGAGAGGAAAAATACAAGCCAACAAGAAGGCAACATGAAAAATCATTTAAAATAGTGTGTCTACAACACTATTCTTAGAATTTACAAGCTGTTGTTTATTGGTGTTATTTGTGTTTTTCACAGGTTGCATAACATATTGGTGCCCTTGTATTACTTTTGGACAAATTGCGGAGATTGTAGATAGAGGAACAACATGTAAGTTTGTATGGTGAGTTTGGTTTTAATTAAATTTGATGTATTCGGGTGATGGTGATGTTGATGGGTGATTTGTATGTTTGCAGCTTGTGCTGCTAGCGGAGCACTGTATGCATTAATTGCTTGGTTGACTGGTTGTGGATGTTTGTACTCATGCTTCTATCGCTCCAAAATAAGGCGGCAGTACGCGTTGGAGGAGGGCTCTTGTGGGGATTGCATAGTTCATTGCTGCTGTGAGCCATGTGCCCTTTGTCAAGAGTACCGTGAGCTCAAACACCAAGGTTTCGACCTCAGCATCGGTAAAAACAACCTTCTTTTCTCTCTCCCACGCCACACACTCACACGCTGTTTGATATAGAATATTTTTTTCTGGGTTATTAATTCTTGATGGTGATTTTTAATATGGTTTTCTTTTTGATTGTTTAGGATGGCAAGGAAATGTGGAGCAACGGACCCAAGGAGTGATGACTGCAACGGCTCCTGTGATCCAAGGAGGCATGAATCGATAGAGTGCATCATATTTTTATTTTTGTTGTTGATTAAACCAGTAATTTGAGTGCTAAAGACTATGGAGTGTTTGGTACATGTGTTTTATTGTTTGAAAACATATGTGAAAATACATGTGAGTGAAAAAATATATGAAAATACGTGTAATATTGTTTAAAAATTAAAAATTTGTGTTTGAGTGGGTGTACCAAACACCTCCTATATTATCCTCTAGTTTGTAAACACTAAAATTTTATATATATAAAGTCAACAGAGAGTTTTATTTTATGGAATTTTTTTTCATGTGTTTTAAATGTCATATAATGAGAAAGTATTTGCTATCAAATAATACTGCATCACTAGTATTAAAATTCATGCAATTATGTGATAGATTAAAATAATTTTATAAAATCTTATATTTAGAATCTGTTTGAATACAACTTATTTTTGCTGAAATTGAAAACTGAAAACATTGTAGCAAAATAATTTTTAAATGTATGAATAGTACTGTGAGACTCATTTTTAATATTTTTTTTTCTGAATAAAGTAGCTGTGAGTCCCATGAACAGTGGGTGAATAATGCTGCTACAGTGCATGAACAATGCTGCTGTAGGTGTGAACAATGACAATGGTCTCCCTAAAACGCGTGAAACATAAAAAAAAATAAATAAATAAAAAATAAATAAAATAAAAAAGAAGAGGAAAACGCTGAAAAAAGTAAAACATTGATGCCCGCAAACATGAATCCAAACCCATAAATAATTGAATTAGTTTGCTGTACAGTAACATATATATATATATATATATAATCAGAAAGGGGCGGTCTTATACCTGTTGTGCACGAAGTCTATAACCAAGTTGGACTTTGTTTTCCATGTGCTTATATTCGTTATACATGGCCAACTCAAATGTCCTAGTAGTTTACCTACGGTCCGTTTGGATACAACTTATTTTTGCTAAAACTGCAAATTGAAAACTAAAAACACTATAACAAAATAATTTTTAAATGCATGAGTAGTACATTGGGACCTATTTTTAATATATATTTTTTTAATAAAGTGACTATGGGCCCCAAAAAAAAAAAAAAAAAAAAAAAAAAAAAAAAAAAAAAAAAAAAAAAAAAGGAAAACGCTAAAAAGTAAAACGTAGACACCCGCAAACGTGAATCCAAACCCACAACTAGAATGGGTGACCAAACAAGCCACCAACTCATATATATACATACATATATATATATATTATTTTGTTTCAATAATTTTTATGCGTAAATCTTCTAATTTTTAAATATTTTTTAGCTTTTCGGAAGTTTTAACCTCTGAAATTTTGAGTTATTTAATTGCACATTTGAGCAATGACTTTTTCATCAAATCATAACACCAATTGAAGTCAAACATGAGCAATTCATACAAATAGTGTAGTTTCATAATAATTGTGGGTTTGGATTCCCGTTTGCGAGCGTCTGCGTTTTACTTTTCAGCGTTTTCCCTTTTTTTTTTTGTTTAACGCGTTTTAGGGAGACCATTGTCACTGTTTACACCTACAACAGCACTATTCACGCACTGTACCAGCATTGTTCACTCACTGTTCATGGGACCCACCGTCACTTTATTCAGAAAAAATATTAAAAATGGACCCCACAACACTATTCATACATTTAAAAATTATATGAGTTGCTAGCTTGTTTGGTCACCCAATTCTAGGTCAACTACTAGGGTATTGAGTTGGCCGTGTATAACGAGTATAAGCACATGAAAACAAAGTCAAACTTGGTTAGTGTATACACATACACATACACACACACACACACACACACATATATATATATATATATGTTACTATACAGCAAACTAATTCAATTGTATTGAGAGAAAGGATTAGCCCCATAGGAGAAATAGTGCAAGAATTTTATAGTCAAATACAATAGTGAATAGCATATTCTATTCTTTGCGAGAGAGAACAATGGTGTATTTGGGGCTAAGGTCTTGTGGGAGTACTTGTGTGCTAACTACTGTTGTAATATTTTTATTTTTATAGTAGAATTTTCTCTATCGCTGCCTATGAACATAGGAATATTGCCGAACTACATAAATTTTGTGTCTATTTTTCTTCTCTCTTTTGTAATCTTACGTAAGTGGGTTTATTTTCACAATACTACATAATAGATAAATATAAGACGAAGATGAGTTACCTCAAAAGAATAATCCATGCTTATAACTGTTGAAATTTTCCATTTCAAATACTGCAAAAATATAGATATTAAAACTTCATAAAAGCAACAAAAAAAAAAATCAAAAGATTCAGAACCCACAAATTATATAAACAAAACAAATGTGTGAGAGCACTTGTGTGCTAACTACTATTGTAATATTTTTATTTTATGGTGGAACTTTCTTTGTCGTTGCCTGTGAACATAGGAATATTGCCGAACTATATAAATTTTTTGTCTATTTTTCTTCTCTCTTCTTTAATCTTACATAAGTGGGTTTATTTTCACAATACTACATAATAGATAAATATAAGATAAAGATGAGTTACCTCAAAAGAATAATCCATGCTTATAATTGTTGAAATTTTCCATTTCAGATATTGTAAAAATATAGATATTAAAACTTCATAAATGCAACAAAAAAAAAAAGAAAAAAAAGAATCAAAGATTCAAAATCCACAAATTATATAAACAAAACAAATGTGTGTGTGTGTGTACACAGTAGAAAAATAGAAGAGAAAGATGTGTTACACTCAAAAAAATAATTCATGGCTATAGTTATTGAAATCTGCCAAATAGTTTCAAATATTACAACAAAATAATAAAAATTCAGATGTTAAAACTTTTGAAATGCCAAAAAATATTAAAGAATCAGAAGAGACACTGATTATAGGCAGTGAATCTTCTAATTTTTAGTTAAGAAATCTGGAGTTTAATCTCCACCTATACCAAAAACTGATTAGTGTCTTGATCTAATGATAAAAAGTTATCATCAAGAACGGACGTCATAGGATCAAAAGATTCAGAGCTTAGAAGTTATTGAAACAATTCAGAAAATATATGACAAGTCAAAAGAAAAATGTAAGAAAAAGATAAAGGAGAATAATCCACGATTAGACCCAAAAAAATTAAATAATTGGAAGATCACATATATTTATTTATTTTTTAATGTACAATGGTGGATTCCAAAAAATATTATGAAATTTGTGGTGGGACTTTCAATTAACTACCCTATGTATTCTAGTATGTGACTTTATAAGTGAGCTCAAAATGCATAGGCAAGACAAATCTTTACATTATTATTACTAGTGTGTAACCTTATACATATGCACGGGTACATTTAAAAACAATCACAATTTTATTACTAGACTCTCAGTTTTTGCACCCAATAATTTATTTGCCACAAAAATTAAAAAATTAGATGGGACACATGGCACAAAATTGAACTCTAATTAAATTTCAATTAAGAATCTAATTGAATTTAGACTCTTTGACTTTTGCACCTAATAATTCACTTGATACACAAATTTAAAAATTAAATAAGACACGTGGCGCAAAATTTGACTTCAATTTAGAATTTAATTGAATTTCCTCTTAGCTATATATATATATATATATAAGATTTGGAATCTAATTAGATCTAGACTTTTTGGTTTTTACACCCAATAATTTACTTGTCATAAAAATTAAAAAATTAGATGGGACACATGAGGCAAAATTGAACCTCAATTAAAATTCAATTTAGAATATAATTGAATTTAGACTTTTTGACTTTTGCACCTAATAATTCACTTGACATACAAATTTAAAAATTAAATGAGACACATGGCGCAAAATTAAATTTCAATTTAGAATTTAATTAGACTATCTCTCAGCTATATATATGATTTATAATCTAATTAGATCTTGACTTTTTAGTTTTTACACCTAATAATTTACTTGCTACAAAAATTAAAAAATTAGATGGGACACATGGTACAAAATTGAACTCCAATTAAAATTCAATTTAGAATCTAACTGAATATAGACTCTTTGACTTCTACACCTAATAATTCACTTGAGAAACAACTTTGAGGATAAGATGAGACACGAGACATAAAATTAAACTTCAATTTAGAATTTAATTGAATTTTCTCTCGGCTTTGTATATGTATATATATATATATATATATATATTGCAACAGTTATAAATTAAGATTGGTCTAAATTGTCCTGCATATATTATCTTCAGGGGCGGAGTTAGGACTTAAAGTTAGGGGGCAGAAGTATAAACAAAAAAAAAAATAAAATTTGAAACTCCAAATAAACATTCATTTAATAAACCATCAACAAAGAAAAATACACAAAATTATTGTTTTTAAGATATTACAATGCAATTATTACAATGTTGCATCACTAATATTAGCTTCTAAATCCCTTGAAACTTTTCTTTTGAAAAAATTGAATATGATAGTTGATTTTTTCATAATCTACAAATAAAATATAATTTAAAATTATTGTGTCATTATATGGTCAATAATCTACAGGCATTATACACAATAAAAAAGCACTACACAGACAACCACCTCAACAAATAACCAATTATTTGTTATTTAAAGCTGCAAATATTCTCTTTAATTATTTACCAAAAAAACATCTCATTCATTTTTTATTTAAATACTAAACTAATATACAAAAACACTAACAGACAAAAGAAAAGAACTACATAAAATGAACAAAACATCATCACATGGCCGGCTATTGGACATTAGGTGTTGATGTGTTGAATTGCTGGGCATTAGATGTTGCGTGTTTATCTTTTTGATTATCAAAACAGAGGACTGGAGTCAATGGATAGCTTTTTTATTCATAAAAAAATATAAATTTTTTTATTAAAGAGAGAAATATCTTTCTCTTTAGTGTCTTCTAGTCTCTTGACTCTCTTCTGTCTCTCTTCTTTGCCTCTCTTTAAATTTTCTTCACAAATCACAATCTTAGTTAATCAAAGAAGCATTAGAGATTCCAATATGAGAGGGATACAATATTCTCAACCAAAAAATTACCAGGTTTGGGCGGTGCTGCGGTGGACTAGTGGTGGCTAGTGGCGTCAGGCGTGGTGTACTAGTCAGCCTTTGCTTCTGCTATTCTGCTTGCCGCTACCCAACTCCTCAGTCTGAGGTCTTTTGTGTTATGCCTTAAGTTAGATTTTATTTTCTTTAATTTTTTTTTTTTTTGAGTGGCTTAGAAATCCCATTCTTTTTTCCCTTTATATGCGTGTCTTGCCATTGGATGTTCTCCTACTCCTAGTTCGAATCGGCTTTTATTTATTTATTTTTTTTTTTTTTTTTTTACAAAAAAAAAAAAAAAAGGACACTTCTCTGCGTTGAAAGAAATAAAAACAAACAGCTACCAAGCACTTTCCTCCAAAGCGAAAGAGGAACAGAGAGAGAGAGAGAGCGAAAGAGACCATTAAACATGGACGACCTGTACACCACACTCACTGAGCAACGCCGAGAGCTCATGGCGGCGAAAACCCTAGACTCCGACCTCGACTTGGCCTATCAACTCCAAATGCAAGAGGCCATGAACGCCTCTCTCGCTCTCCACAACCCTGCAACTGCAAGCTCTTCACGCACTCCTCCACATCCGAAACCCAACGACGACGACGACGTCGTATTCATACCACAATCCCCTAACGGCGACGTTTTGGACATCGCCACGACGCTCATGCTCGAAGACATGAACAGGTTCGTGCAAGAACTCGAGGACCGCGAGCAAAGCGAGGCGGAGACGAGGAAATTGAAGGAGGATCTCGACCGTCGGATCCACGATCAAAAACTCGCCGTCGATATCCACAACATACCGGACCAACAATGGGAAAAATACGGCGACAATTACCACCGCCCCTACCGTACGCCATCGTCTTCGTCTTCGTCTTCGAAGGCTTTGGTTGACTCGGAGTGTTTCAGGCTGTATTTCAAGGGCTTGGTGAGCGAAGAGAGGGTTAGGGGCATAGTGGTAAATGTGGCTGGTGCAGGGGTTGGCATTTGCGATTCAAGAGACAATCTAATACTGGAATCGAGGAAGAATCTGGAAGCTTTGGTAAATGGTGCAGTTGTGAGTAGTGAAGTTGCTGAGCTTCAAGCTCTCATTGAAGCTCTCAATAAAGCTCTGAACTTGGATTTGAAAAGCGTCACCTTTTTCTGTGACGATTACATGCTTTACCAATATGTGAGTCAATAATAACCTTCTTATTATTATTTTTACTTTAATTTGACATTTTTTTTAAATAGTGTTGGATCTGTCTTATTATGCTAAATTTTCAGCTTTGTTTTGGGGTATGTATGGTTGTACTGATTATTATTTCATTGAATTTAATAAAGTTACTTTGTTTGGCTGTATTGGGTATTTATAGCTTGGTTGGTGGGTCATGGGTGTGGCTTTGATGGTCGAATGTTTGTTGTAAAGGGACATGGGAAATGGAAAAAATAAAAAGGAAGCTAGATTTATAGAAATGTGATAAAAGGGTGTTTTTGTTTTATATATATAACACCACAAGTGGTGCCATTACGGCTGGGGTTTGTATCATGGTCAGTTTTAGTCCCTTACCTTGGAGCCACCACTTATAAATAAATAAATGAAAGTTTAACTGTGCTAAGGTAAAACCTTTGTTATAAGATCCAGACATTTTGACATTGGTTCAGTGGTTGGGTTAGTTGGTTGAACTGCAAAACTGTGAAGGTAAATTATCTTTGTGAATGTGACTTTTGTGATTAAAATGAATATTGGGCACAACAAGTTTCGATTTAAACATATATTTTACAGGTTCTTTGCGGATACATAGTAGGAAAGCAAGTCCTACATATGTTGCTTTATTTTTTAGTAGCAATGTGCAGAAGTTGCAAGATCCCAAACAAGTGGAAAAATGGGAGGCATTCCATTGTTGCAACTTTTCTTCTTGAGCTTTTCAATTGTGCTATCATGATTGGTTGAACTAGCCTCTCTGGTTCAACATTGTCAATTATTAGCATATGCATATTATTTTCTAATCTGTGAACTCTTTTGATGAGGTGTTACCATTATGTTGTTGTTGCAATAAATTTTCATTTTTCTTCTCTAGTATTCAAGTTATGATAATTCTTTGTCTGTGTTTGTAAAGCCTAGTAAGCTGCATTCTTCTGATACAAAGATAGAAGTATTGACATTGTATATCTGGATACAGGTTACAGGCAGAGTACCACCACGGCAGAGCAAGATTGTAACATTAGTCAATCAGGTGGCTCTTCTTCAAAGAAAATTTACATATTGCAACCCATCTCTTGTGGCGCGTAACAATATTAAATTTGCATTTAAATCTGCAAGAGATGCTATAGTTTCTCAAATTATCTGGGCAGAAGAAACTAGCAAAGGCAAGTTGAAGGAGACATGTGTAATTTGCTTTGAAGATACTGATGTTGATAATATATTTTCAGTTGATGGTTGCCTGCACAGGTATTGTTTTTCTTGTATGAAACAGCATGTGGAGGTTAAGTTACTTAATGGAATGGTGGCAAAGTGCCCTCATGAAAACTGTAAGTCAGAGGTGAGTATTGATAGCTGTGGAAAGTTTTTGGCACCGAATTTGGTTGAGGTCATGAGCCAACGCATTAAGGAATCTTCTATTTCTCCTACAGAGAAAGTTTATTGTCCATATCCCAGGTGCTCAGCATTAATGTCAAAAAGTGAGGTCTTACAATATACTAAAAATGTATACATTGGTGTGGAAGAATCTGGAGCCAGGAAATGCATGAAATGTCATTATTTTTTCTGTATCAAATGCAAAGTCCCTTGGCATTTGAATATGACCTGCTATGATTACAAAAGATCAAATCCTAATGCCCATCCAGGAGATGCAAAGCTCAAGTCTCTTGCAAAATCAAATCGATGGCGCCAGTGTTTGAAATGCAACCACATGGTCGAACTAGCTGAAGGTTGCTATCACATCACTTGCAGGTACATTAATATTCCTCCCTCCAATTCTTAGATGGAAGAACTATCTTATTGAGGGAAGAAAGATACTAACAGAAGATAAAGAGTGTGCCTTTTTTTAAAAATTAGATGATTGAATAACTAGCAAATGCCAAATTGGGTATAAGATTAGGACATGGGTAAATCTGTTGCCATGGATAAAACCTACACTTTGATTTCTTTATGCTAAGTCTCTATTTGCTTTGTGATGCTTGCCAATGAATTCAGAAAGTCAAGATTTTTGGTTTCATTGGGTTGGTTTAGTGAAATGGGCCTGCCTATAGGTCCCTTCAGACGGTATTTTATCTTCATTCTGTGTGTTATAATATTCATGTCTTTGTATTTCCCAAGGGGAAAAAGTCAGGATAAAATCAACCTTGCTCTGTTTCTTGTTTATCTGTCTTAATGTCATATTTGTTAAACAATGCTTGTATTTTACATGCTTGCAATCTTTCTGCAGATGTGGATATGAGTTTTGCTACACTTGTGGAGCCGAGTGGAAGAACAAGAAAGCAACATGTTCCTGTAAAATCTGGGATGAGCGTAACATTATACATGATAACCGGCAAAGATGATGATTGGTAGAGTGAAGGCTTTTGTTGCAGATTGACTGTGATGGTGATCAGTCTGTTTATTTCTCTCACCCTTTCTTCCACTTTGTGTGGTTTAGTTTTTGGCAAAAAGAACAGCAAGAAAGTATCGTATCTGCTAATGCTGCAAACATATAGCTTCTATGTTTTTTGTTTAGTTTTTGGCAAAAAGAACAGCAATGAGTATCATGTTTGCTAATGCAGCAGACATATGCGAATACATGCTTAAATAGGACTTGGTGGTGATATTAGACTATAACTTCTAAGGTTTTTTGTTGAATGTTGGCTCATACTGCTTGTCTTCCTTTCTATCACCCCCTCTTCTTATTTTGGAATTGTATGCTTAGGTCATCGCTCTCATCTGGGTTGCAGGTGTTTGATACTCCTTCCCTCTAAGGTTTCCAGATTACTCCCTGGCTTCTTCCTAAAACTTGTTTCAGTTTTTGGATTGAAGTCTTTTTACTCCATCAATCTTCACTTTCTCTGAGAAATCCAATAATTTTCCCTAGCTGCTCAACTGCTCAAGATATGGTCATATATAACAAAGAGAAACTATTCATCCATAGCCTGAGCTATGCCATGGTTTCTTTCTACAAGCTAAATTTCAATTAAAAGTTGAAAAAAAAAAAATTAACTTTTAATATGTAGCTTGAAAAAAAAAATTTATTATAACCATTGCAAGAGTTGAAGTTAAATTGAAACACATTATTAAAAAAAAAAAGTGCCAACGAAACTTTTTTCAAAATAAATCCAACTGAGGGTTGGATACTGTAAATGAACAGATACCCGTTGAATGTAATGTTTGGCAAAGTGAGGAAGGGAAGGGATGGAAAGGTGGGGGCAGCGTAGTTATTGTGCTTTTTGTGTGTTTGTTGTTTTGAAGTGAAGGTTCAATATAGTTATAAAACACCCTTGAACATTTAGACCTCCAGATACAAAAATACCAATTCAAGTTTTATATCCAACAATTAATATGCGGAATATGATAACAAGCTTATAACAGAATTGATAAAACAATCTAAGCCAAATATAAACACATTCACAACAGTAAATATAAGGCAAAGATAAAGGAAAGAGAGATGCAAACACACGGACAACACACGATGTGTTATCGAAGAGGAAACCGAAATCCTTGGCGTAAAACCTCTCCGCCGCCCTCCAAGCGGTGATAAAATCCACTAAAGAATATAGTTGGGATACATGAACAGCAGAAGACCCTTCAAGCCTAATCTACCTAAGTACCTAAGCCCTTCAAGCTTCTTGATCCAACGAGGTTACGCCGAACCTATTTCTTCTTTAGCTTGCCGGATTCCGCTACTTGACCATAGCATCAACCAATGTATATTGGTTCCTTTCCAAACTGCTTCCCTAAGCACCAAATGGACATTCTCATAGACGTGGGTGTAGTGAAATAAGGGTTTGGTAAATAACCTCTCAAGGGTATGACAATGGAGAGGAAGAGAGTAGAGTAATTTGTAGAGTCTTTTTAGATGAATATTGGAGATGAGACAATCTTGTTTTTCTCTAGGGTTTTCTCTCACAAAATTCTCTCTGGAAGCTCTCTCAAAATGATGGGTATAAGGGTGTATATATAGTAGAGTGAGAAGGGAATGCAAAACGTCAATTTTTGCCAAACAGGGCAAGTTGGCAACTTGGTCTCGCAGCTTGTCCAAGTCGCGAGTTCAAGTCGCGACGTAACGGCCTGGCCAGTCTGGAACTTTTGTCCTGTAGCGTGACAGCTGGCGCGACCCTTTAACTTCCCAGTGTGCCTCTCACGTGCCAGCCTTTGGCGGCTTGCCAGTCGCGATTCAGCCGCGAGCCCTAGCCGCGAGCCTCTGTTTTTCTTGCACACTCTTGAGCTTTTCTTCACATCTTCTCACACACTACCCTTACAATTTTCCCACATAAATACAGGGTTGTTAAGTGCTAAATTACAAGCAAATTGGTCACGGAATAAAGCCAATTAAATGGTTGATTAAATTCAACCTTACAATCTCTCCCTATGGCTATTCTGTGACAAAACCCTACAACAGACTATAGACTTAAACGTGAGTTTGGAACAGTTGGAAAACTCACTCACACCTAACTCTAGATTCTGTAAAGTTCTTGAACATATGAATAAGTAACTCCTGAAACACAATAACATAGCAATATCATTGTATGCAGAAAACTTAATATGCATATAGAGCAGAATAAGCATGATCAAGCAAGAATGAACATAAGCATAAAAGCAATAATTCATGGCAAGATCAACACCAGTAGTCACTAAAAAAAAGTGATTACTATGTTCATTCACACAAGGAATGAACATCCGAACATGCAAAAGTGATAAACTCAATTGAAGAGTATCATTTGCAAGTCCAACACTCAATCAATGCATACAAACATATATGCATCTAGGAACAATCCTACACGGGCACAGGAGTGTTGTACTTAAGATAATGCAAGGCATTAAGAAGTACCAAGGCATAAAAGCACAAAGGCTGCATATGCAAAGTTTTGCAAATACATGGCACAAAACATAAAAGCGTACAAACAGTGTATAAGAACAAGAAACAACCCTCAAAGCTTACAAAAGCAACAATGGTACAAAGCTACAACATAAAGTGCGGAAAGCTGAATAACATCATACTATATAAGTGCTGAAATAAACAACTACCACCACAATATTTGAGTTATCAAGATTATATATAGAAAAAAACAACTTAAAAAAAATGATGAAGAAATCTCCCTCTCAAACAAACACTCCCCTCAAGAGCTGCCCTCAAAATGAGCACTCCCCCTCAAGAGCTGCCCCCAAAGATTCTCTCCCTTTTTGACCGGAATGGCCAAAGGGTCACTGTTTCAGCTTTGTGAAAATGCCATCAACTTGAGCTGTTAACACATCAATCTGGTCCTGCATGGCAACCAATCTCTCCGACTGCTCTTTCTGGCCATCTCTGAGGGTCTTTTCCATTTCGTAAGACGTTTGTGAAGGTTATCAAAGAGCATTTGCAACTTGTCAGGCTGAAGGGCAGACTGTGGTTGTGTAGTGCCCGGTTGCTTAGAAGTAGAGGAAGTAGGAGAAAATAGATGTGCACTCTTTGGAGTTTTGGATGAATGACTCTTGCTGGCCTGTAGAGTGAACATGGAGATTGGTCGAGGATGAGAAATCATGTTCCCAATTAAGGGAGGAGTAACACCTTCACGTAAAATGAAGTTCATAATAAGACTACAGAATGGAAGGCACCCTCGTGCTACTGTTCTGGTTGCTGTCTTTCTTATGATGTAATAAATATGGGCACAGATGTCAATGGTGGTGCCAGTAATAAGATCACATAGAAATTGAGCCCTTCCAAGATTTATATACACCGTGTTGGTCAACGGATAGAGGTTTGAAAACATAATTAGCTTCAATGTAGTTAACTTAGGTGAAAACTTGGTAGTACTAATTAATGTGCCTGTGCTGGAAATGTCATGGTCAGGACCAAGAATTTGGAGAATGTCCTGAATCGCTAGAGTACGATCATCATACGGAGTAAGGTCAGCATCCACAGGTCGTGTGATTTTAAGAAGTTTAGCTATGGTGTCTGGATTAATGATGAACTCCGTTCCTCTTACCAGACAATGTAGTTCACTGTCAAGATCAACTGTGTTGGCGAGACATTCCTTCACTAGTTTAATCATCGGATCAACAAAATTTCCGAATAGAGCTGCCCAATCTTTTGTCTCGAAGATCCGAGGGACAAAATTTGTGTCCAAAGTGTCANGTGTTCTTTTTGCAACAGGCACTATTTCTTCTTCTGACATCACCTCTTTTCCTTTCGAGGATTGTCGAGACATCTGTAAGATAGCAAACACACAGAAAAGTACCAAATGCAATACCACAGGGAATCAATCAGCAACTTGATTAGATTCAGTTAAGAATGTGAGAAAATTTCACTTTAATCACAAACACAAGAATCAGATCAACAACAAGATACCAGATGGCTAAAATGAAACACACTCCACACATAAGCACAAAAACTATAAAGACCACAGAACCATAGACAAATGACCCACGGCCACATACAGAGAGTACCACATAGATCTCAAACCCATATGTTTAAAGAGAAAGAGAAACTCTATCAAACGAACAATACTCAGACTAGAGATAAACATGCTGAAGTACAAACAAGATATAAAATAAACTCAACAACAAAAGAAAATAACCTCAAACAAACAAAATCACCATTTTAGGCAAACTCATATTTGAGCACAATATATCGCAGAGCACATGTGCAATGTTCAACACAAGAAGGTAATGGTTAACATAATAAGAATGAAATGAAGGAAAGAAAACCCATACCTTATTCTTGGAGATTTATGCAGAAATGATGCAGAGATAAAAGATTTTTTAGTGAGAAACGAACTGTTTGAGAGAGAGAGTGAAGAAGATAATGAACAGTCACTGAAAATCGAGGGAAAACTGAAAAGGAATTTTAAAAACTGTCTTCAAAAACACAAAACACGCGTTTTTTGCGACTTAACCAAGTCGCCAGTAAGTCGCCAAGGCAAGCCGCGAAACATTGTGAAGGTAAGATTCTAGAAAAATCTTCTAACTGTTTTTCGCGACTGGAAGGTTTAGCCTCGAAGGAGTCGCGAGCTAAGCCGCTAAAATCTCTGAGTAACCCTCGCAATTGGACTTTCCACCCGCGAACAAGCCGCCAAAATGAGCCTCGAATAGAGCAAAACTCAAATTTTAAAAATTTTCTAAGTCTTTTTCGTGACTAGAATACTGCCTCGCCAGTAAGCCGGGAAAAATCTCTGATTAAGCTCGCGATTGGGACTTGCAACTGTGCCAACCCGCGACTTAGTCGCCAAAACAGGGCAACACAGTTTTTTGAAAATAATTTTGCATTTTTGTAAAAACAAAATACTTTCCAAAAACAAAACAAAACACTCAAAAATCTTTTTGTGTTTGACCAACAAAGATTGAGCATGTGAAAACACATATAATCAAGTACAATCACACAAATGAATATGGCATTTATTGAACATAGACTTGTGTGTTGAATGTGGATATCAAAAATGAGATAGTCCTTAGTCCAATTTTAAGCTTCAATGATCAATTCAATCAAGGCATATACAACTAGCACTAGATAATGTGACATATCTCAATTATAGAAGCATGCATATATGACCTCCCACAAGAACTTGATAACAATACTTTGAAGCTTTTCATTTGGCTCCATATTCAACATATCATTTGCCATTTTTGAGCAAAGAAACTCTCATTGTGAGATAGAGGCCTGAAATTTTTGATATTTCAATTACTGAGTTAGCCTTTGGCTTTATGAGCATCATACAATTTATTTTGGTCGCTTTCCCTTTTTCCTAGTCAAATACTAATATATGCGACAGGCTTTTGCAGCTCTATATCTCTTCTCATTTGGAGATTTACATTTAAAGAGCTCTTTTAAAGCAAAAAAAATAAAAAGTGGGAAGATATATAGGCATGAGTCTATGCATGTCTCAAGATCAACAGAACCATTCACTAATCATTCATGACAAGGTTGAAGATCTATTTACAACAATCACATAGATTTCAGAATTTCTTCCACAATGATATGAGTGCATGAGAGACAAGCTCAGCTCGTTAAATGCACAAAGCCATTAGTACAAAGGTACAAGGCTAAACATGCTTTGAGACAAAAACTCAACAAAGTGATCAAACTTTTTGAATTTTCAACTTTTTATGTGATTTTGGATTTTTGACATGAAAGTAGTAGAAGAATGATCAAAAACAAGAAAAATGAAAAAGCATTTTAAACATAAACAAACTACAAATTAAACAGATATTCAAAAACACAACGCAAATAATCAATCATATCCACAAAGCATAGGAAGAATTGATGCATGGACATGTTATAATGCTTATGCATGAGTACCCTTTGTCACCCACACATCACGTGCATTTGGGGTGATATCCTTGACGGATCGGGTACGAGAGTTAGGACTTTCAAACCTCCTGTTGAAGCTCTCCAAGCAAGTGGTGAAGGTGCCAATCATTTTCATCACGTCCGTCATTCCGGAATCACGGTTTTGGCTTCTTGATTGCTCACCACCCCAAGACCTCAAATCATTTCTTCTTCCTCGGGACCGAGGTACACTCGCATTGTTGTCTGCTCTTAGTTTTTGACAGTTTGGTCTAGTGTGTCCTTGCAATCCGCAATAGTGACAAATATAGTTTATTCTAGGACCCTGCTGCTGTCTTGGGAGAGATCTTCCTTTAGCTCCAAATCTGACTTCAGATTCATTTTGGTACTTGTTAAACATCCGTTGATTAGCCACATTCTTTTTCTTCTCAGCCTCAACTATCTCTGGAGTAGACTTATCAACAGCCGTCTCTTTGTTTTTCATAAACTTTACTTCCTTGGTGACTTTGGCTGATGAGCTGCTCCCTCCGGTATATCCCAACCCGGACTTGTCTGAGGCATGTCTTTGAGATGAAATAACATCATCTAGCTTCCTGGAGAAAACCCTATCTACCTTGGCATGAGCTTGTACTACCTCTTGCTCGAGAAACCTCACCTTCGTGTAAGCTTCTGATAGCTCACCATTAAGTGCTTCAATCTCACACTTTGCCTCCTTATATCTAACCAGCAGGCTTTTAAAATCTTCCTCAGCTCTCTTCATTTTCTTCACGGCTGCCTTTGCCACCTTTGTATACTCTCCTGATTTCTCAAGAAGTATTGCGTAATTCTTTTGAAGGCTGGATGTGTCTTCTTCTTCTTCTCCTTCTGATTCTTCAACAATCCCAATGGACTCCTCATCAGAACATTCACCCAGCTCATTCACAAGAGTACTCAAATCATCTGAAGATCCCACATGTGCAATGGTCATGAATGCTGAGTAATTTCCTTCTCCGTCACAGTTTTCTTCAGAGTCTAATTTTGATGAGTCTGAGTCACTTAAAGTAGTGGCATAAACTTTTCCTTTTGACTTCAAATAATTTGGACATTCCTTTTTGAAGTATCCATGTCCGTTGCACTCGAAGCACACAATGTCCGAAGGAGATTGAGACTCCTTCCCTTCTTTCCTCGTAAACTCTTTTTTTATCACCTCTTGAAGATGAAAATTTCCCTCTATTAAATGGTTTCCCACTGCCTTTCATCTTCAGAAATTTTCGGAAGTTCTTTACAAGATATGCCACTTCCTTTTCCACTCCATCTTCTTCGAAGGGATCATCCATTCTTTCGGTGATAGTTTTGAGAGCAAATGATTTACTCGTCTTGTGTGAAGGCAGTCCCAGTTCATATGTTTAGAGAGACCCAATCAGCTCTTGAATTTTGATCTCATCCAGGTCTTTACTCTCCTCTATGGCTATGACTTTTGCTCTAAAACTTCCAGGCAAAGACCTCAAAATTTTTCTCACCACCTTAGTATCTTCAATCTTCTCACCAAGATTGAGTTTAGCAATGACAATTTCGTTGAGCTTCCCATAGAATGAATCAAACGATTCATCTTCACCCATCTTGAGCTCTTCAAATTTGGTGGTAAGCATTTGAAGTTTTGTGTCCTTCACCTTCTTAGTCCCTTCATAAGTTGTCTCCAAAATTTCCCAAACTTCCTTGGCCACCGTCATGTGAGATATCCTGTGGAATTCATCATGAGACATAGCACAGAAAATAGCATTTAAAGCATTTGGCTGCTGCAAGAGCTGCCTTATCCCAATTGTCTTAGGAGCCTCTGGTTTAGTCCAACCTATCTCAACTGCATCCCAAACGGTATCTTCTATAGAGCATAAAAATGCTCTCATTCGGACTTTCCAAAAAGCATAATTATTACCATCAAAAAATGTTGGAACAGTGAGAGATTGAGACCTATCCATCTCAACAAGGGGTCAAGGATCACAGTTAGGTATTAAAACCACAACAAGTGTACCTGCTCTGATACCAATTGAAAGTTCAATATGGGTATGAAACACCCTTGAACGTTTAGACCCCCAGATACAAAAATACCAATTCAAGCTTTATATCAAACAATTAATGTGCGGAATATGATAACAAACTTATAACAGAATTGATAAAACAATCTAAGCCAAATATAAACACATCCATAGCAGTAAATATAAGGCAAAGATAAAGGAAAGAGAGATGCAAACACACGGACAACACAAGATGTGTTATCGAAGAGGAAACCGAAGTCCTCGGCGTAAAACCTCTCCGCCGCCCTCCGAACGGTGATAAAATCCACTAAAGAATATAGTTGGGATACATGAACAGTAGAAGACCCTCCAAGCCTAATCTACCCAAGTACCTAAGCCCTCTAAACTTCTTGCTCCAACGAGGTTACGCCGAACCTATTTCTTCTTTAGCTTGCCGAATTCCGCTACTTGACCATAGCATCAACCAATGTATATTGGTTCCTTCCCAAACTGCTTCCCTAGGCACCAAATGGACCTTCTCACAGACGTGGGTGTGGTGAGATAAGGGTTTGGTAAATAACCTTTCAAGGGTATGACAATGGAGAGGAAGAGAGTAGAGGAATTTGTAGAGTCTCTTTAGATGAAGA
Organism: Quercus suber; assembly: GCF_002906115.3. NCBI lineage: Eukaryota > Viridiplantae > Streptophyta > Magnoliopsida > Fagales > Fagaceae > Quercus > Quercus suber. The sequence goes on from NW_027069570.1 coordinate 1,327,278, forward strand.
TTGGGGATGAGGCAATCTTGTTTTTCTCTAGGATTTTCTCTCACAAAATTCTCTCTGGAAGCTCTCTCAAAATGATGGGTATAAGGATGTATATATAGTAGGGTGAGAAGGGAATGCAAAATATCAGTTTTTGCCAAACAGGGCAAGTTGGCAACTTGGTCTCGTGGCTTGTCCAAGTCGCGAGTTCAAGTCGCGACGTAATGGCCTGGCTAGTCTGGAACTTTTGTCCTGTAGCGTGACAGCTGGCGCGACCCTTCAGCTTCCTAGTGTGCCTCTCATGTGCCAGCTTTTGGCGGCTTGCCAGTCGCGATCCACCCACGAGCCCTAGCCGCGAACCTCTGTTTTTCTTGCACACTCTTAAGCTTTTCTTCACAACTTCTCACACACTACCCTTACAATTTTCCCACCTAAATACAGGGTTGCTAAGTGCTAAATTACAAGCAAATTGGTCACGGAATAAAGCCAATTAAATGGTTGATTAAATTCAACCTTACAATAACGAATATAAGCACATGGAAACAAAGTCCAACTTGGTTTTGGACTTTGTGCACAACAGGTATAAGACCGCATTTTGCTGATTATATATATATATATATATATAAGAGTTTCTGGCTTGTTTGGTCACCCAATTCTAGGTCAACTACTAGGGTATTGAGTTGGCCGTGTATAACGAGTATAAGCACATGAAAACAAAGATATATATATATATATATATATGTTACTGTACAGCAAACTAATTCAATTAAATATATGAGTTGCTGGCTTGTTTGGTCAGCCAATTCTAGGTCAACTACTAGGGTATTGAGTTGGCTGTGTATAACGAGTATAATCACATGAAAAAAAAAGTCCAACTTGGTTTATACATCTATTAACTATATAAAAAGCGGCTATGCCGCTACAGTATTTTGACACTGTTCACCCAATGTGTTCATCTACAGTACAATTTTGGTGAAGAACAGTAGCTACAGCACCAAGAGGCACTGTAGCTACAGCAGTTTCAGTAGTTTTTTTTTTTTTTTTTTTCCTTCCGTTTGTACTTTTTTTTCTTTTATATGTATTGTTATACTGACACAATAAATTTTATAATATTTTCACAATTATTGAGGTGTCAATTTCTTATAAGTCAAATAAAATAATAAAATATGAAACTGTGATCAACCACAATTGAAAATAAATGTTTTGTGAAAATGATGTGACACTTGTTAGGTGAATGTATAAAAGTTACAGTACTTTTAGTTTGTTTAATATGTACTGTTCATCGTTTTTTATTTATTTATTTATTTATTTTCCCAATCATCAATTTGTGCTCTTTTTTCTATATATAAAAAGAGCGAATAAACTCATGAATAGTATTATGAACAGTATTTTTGATTTAGTGACTTGCCTTTTTCCTCCTTTTTTTTCCTTCAAGTTCACCAACTTGGTTTGAGCTTGTTTTTTTCTTTTAAAGGATCTTTATATGTTTACTTTCTACTTGTAATGTAAGTTTACATTGTATACACACAAAAAGTAGCAAATATTATATACATTTGCAACCAAAAAAAAAAAAAAAATTGCCCAAATTTTGCAAATTTGTACAACATTTACCAATTTTTATGTGTTTACAATACAAATTTACATTGTAAGTGCAATGTATACTTATATATATATATATATATATATAAAGAGTGAATGGGAAAAGTTACAATAATTTCGCTACAGTAGTTATGATTTGTTTAACTTTCTGGCCTTTTTTTTGTGTGAATGCATAAAGTTGTAGTATATTTGCTATATTATTTTTGGATTGTCCACAATAATTTTCACTACATTTTCATAACAAATCAAATATGGTAAATTGTTATTGGTTCTAATTTAAACTTACCAATGAAACTACTTTTTTGTCCACCAATAACAATTTGTAGTAACCTACTACTTATAATTTGTTGTGAAAATGTCATTGACATAACATTTTTTTGTATGAAAAATGTTAAGATATCTTGATGTTGTCACAATATTTTCAAAACTGCTGAGCTGTCAATTCTTTACAAGATAAAATAAAATATAACAAAATTATAAAGGTATTATGAAAATGTTACCAATGAAACCACTTTTTTGCCCACCAATAACAACTTGCAGTAACCTACTACTTATAATTTGTTGTGAAAATGTCATAGACATAACATTTTTTTGTGTGAAAAATGTTAAGACATCTTGATGTTGTCACAATAGTTTCAAAACTGCTGAGCTGTCAATTCTTTACAAGTTAAAATAAAATATAACAAAATTATAAAGGTGTTATGAAAATGTTATGTCATTCTATTATGTTTTAAGAAATTTTTTGTTGGTTTAATTAACTTTGTTGAGCCAAAATTCACTATTCCACATACAATTTTTTTGGGTTGAATTTTTGTATATTTTTTTCCTTACACACTATTTTAAGTAAAAACACATAGTTTTGCACACAAAAACAAAAACAAAAACTTAGGAAAAAAACATTTTTCATCTTTTATGTTTGGGGTAGTTTACAATTCTTCCTTAAACTTTAAAATCATGAAATTTTTCCCTTAATATTTTGGAAAATGGCAAATATGTCATATTATTATTCTCTCAGTTAAACCCTAATGAAAGCTTATGATTCTTAAAATATTTTATTGTGTAATGTCTAAATTACTCCTGCTAAATTTTAACATCCTAAAAGTTTTCTTTACGTATTTTGAGTTTTAAATGATAAAAATTCTTAGAAAGTTAGAATGATGATATTCAATGACACAAGCCTTTTGTTATCCTTTTTTTTTTTTTTTTTTTTAAATGACACAAGCCTTTTGTTATCCTTTTTTTTTTTTTTTTTTTAATTTCTTAGCAAAACTCAGTTGTTTATTGTTGGAAAATAATGATATTCGTTATTATTCTTAGAAGTTTTTAGAGAATCGATATATTGTCTTTAGCAAGTAGGTACTAAAAAACTATTATAGTTAAATAAATATTTATATGTTAAATAGTTACCCTAACTTTGTGGTTAATCAAAATTCTTAAACGAATGAGATTAACTTTTTTCGACATAATTATCAAAATTCTTAAAATTAATGTTTCTTTTGATTAATATAAATCTCTATATACTTTAAAAATCAAATAATTCATATCTTTGTTTTGTAATACAAATAAAATCTAGAATTGACCTTAATTATTACAGTACTTTTTTTTCCATGGCAAGCACGTGCATTGCACATGCTGCCCTAACTAGTATATATATATATATATTGATGATACCGAATATCGTCAGTAAATCACACGGTACTCACGTACTCTAAACAACACTTGCGGAACAAAAACAAAGAAAACCCTAGGAGAGTATCGGTGTGGTACCGGCCGAAGACCCTCCAAAGGTTAAGTTAGAGAACTTTCACAACTCTAAAGTGCCAGAGCTGGGAGGAATTATGCGTACCTTGGTTTGTCAACCATCATCCTAAATAGATAGAAAAAGTCTAGAGCTGCATTTGGACATTTCTAGATATTTCCACAACGTAAGCCCATATATTCCTAGCAAACAGACATTCCCACAGCACATGTTCAACCGATTCTATAGTCTGGCAGCAAAACCCACACCCCAGCTCCACTTGCAATCTCTGCTTATGCAGATTTTCTCGAGTTGGTAGTATATTGGAACAACCTCGCCAAAGAAAAGTACGTACCTTTGGAGGGACATTTAGTTTCTAGATTTTTTCCAAATAGGCCGATCCATCCTAGCCATTGAGTGCTCAGTTCTGGATTTTTCCTTTAATCTCTATTGGGTTCTAAAATTTTAGAACAATTGGCAAATCCTAAACACAAACTTTTCTAGATATTGATCTTAGAGTCTATAGGTATTATTAGACAATGCTCAAGGTGATAGAAGTCAAGATCCAAGAACAAGCAAGCTGCAAAAAAGAAGATTTCAGAATTTGCCTAGTTCGACCGATCAAGAGAAAGGCTCAACCGATCGAGAGTTGTATTTACAAAATTTTAATTAAGCCCAAACAGCAATTTAAGCCCAAAAAGGATTAGGGTTTCAGATCTACTTATTCTACTATATAAAGGAAACCCTATGCATGTTTTATTATGACTTTAGAGGTGCTCTTGTGAGATCTAAAAGGTTCTGTGCTTTCCTCTATCAAAGTCACTACCGGATATCACTCTCATATCTTTAGAATCGGTAGATCTGAAGTTGCTGCATTAAGATCAACAATAGTTGAAAATCCAAGATTGTAACATTCCTATACTTTTTTTCTTTTCTATGAGAAGATAACATTCCTATACTTGATTCATAAACATTTTTAGTAACAATTAAAATTATTATAATAAAAAATTGTTTAAAAATGGCCTCAACACCAAAAAAAATTAAAAATTACCCTTGGAAGACCCTAAATGACCAAATTACCTCTGAAGCCTCAAAAACATACTTGACCCTTCCAAAATGACCAAAAACTCCATCAAACCTCAAAAATTACCAAAAATGCCCTATATCCATAAAAAAAATTACTAAAATAACCCTAAAACCTCAAAATGACCATAAATACACACGAACCCTCTAAAATAACCAAAATACTTTGAAAACCTCTAAAATAACCAAAACACCCCCCAAACCTCTAAACTGAACCCAATACCCTTAAAATCTCTAAAATGAGCAAAAAAAAACCCTAAAAATGTATAAAATGGCCAAAATACTGCCAAACCTCTTAAATGACCCAAATACTTGAAAGCTATAAAATGATCAAATATCCTAAATATATGAAATGGCCAAAATATTCCTTTACCTCTAAAATGGCCAAAAAAAATCATAAAACCTCGAAAATGACTAAAATATATCTAAAACCTCTAAGATGACCAAAAATACCATAAAACCATCGATTTTTTTTTTTGTCATTTTTGCAATTTCGGGGTATTTCGGACGTTTTAGAGGTTTCAAGGTATTTTTACTCATTCTAGAGGATTTGAGAGCATTTTGGTTATTTTAGATATTTTAGGGGTATTTTAATTGTTTTAGAGGTTTCGAGAATTTTGGTCATTTTAGAGGTTTCATAGTATTTTTAACCATTCTAGCAGTTTCAAGGGTATTTTAGTCATTTTATAGGTTTTAGGGTATTTTGGTTATTTTAGAGGGTTTGCAAGTATTTTAATCATTATAGTGGTCTTCGGTGTATTTTGGTAACTTTAGTGGTTTCAAGAGTATTTTGGTTATTTTAGAAGTTTCGAGGTATTTTTCGTCATTTTAGAGGTTTCAATGTATTTTTGCTCATTTTTTAAGTTTCGGGGGGTATTATAGTCATTTTAGAGGCTTCAAGGGTATGAAGTTTGTTCCTTTGTTTAGATCCATGTAAACTCAAATTGTTTAACCTAATTAATTAGCTAAGTCGATACTTAGGTTTATTGTTCAAATCTAAATTAAACACATACAATCATATCACTTAATGTGGAAAAGTAAAAGAAAAAAACAAGTGATATGATGACCCAAGAAAACCAATGAAACCGCCCAGTTTCAAGGTAAAAAGTCTGGAAAAGATTTAACATAAACTATCCTCAATGCAACAAATTCACTATGATAGAATGGAAGTTTTACAATAGATTTTGCCCTAAATCTAAAACTAACTCTTATAGTACTTACTCATGTGACTACACGCAGCTCCGAATTTGGGGACTCTTCTATCTAAATTTGTTGAACATAAACACCCATATTTGTAACTCTGAGATCCCACTCAAAACTTTAAATCATCAACTATATATGATCTTTTTGTAGCAACTTTAGATCCATTGGTTCTAATAATGTATAGATAGAATTCCGATAGTGACTTTGAAAGGAGAAGACACAGTAACTTTTAGATTTCAAAAGAGCACCTTCAAAGTTTCTTCAAAACGTGTTTTAGGGTTTCCTTTAAATATTATGAGAATTAGATCTGAAACCCTAATCACTTAATGGGCTTAGTGAGCTATTGGGCCGAAATTAAATTCTGCAGATCCATGTCTTGATCGGTCAAGCCTTCTTATCGATCAGTCGAACCTAGCATGCTTTGAAATCTTGAACCTGCAGCTTCCTTTCTCTTATATTCTAACTTGCAACACCTTGAACATTGTCTAATCATACCTATAGACTTAGGAATCTATATTTAGACAAGTTTATGTTCACGATTTGCCAATTGTTCAAAACTTTTAGAACCTAACAAAACTTTCAGGTTATTTTGGTAATTTTTGAGGTTTTAGGGGTATTTTGGTTATTCTAGTGGTTTTATGAGTATTTTGGTCATTTTAAAAGTTTCGGAGGATTTTTGGTCATTTTTGAGATTTCAATATATTTTTACTTATTTTAGAGGTTTTAGGGGGGTTTTGGCCATTTAGAGGTTTTGAGGGTATTTTAGTCAGTTTAGAGGTTTTTGAGTATGTTGGGTCATTTTAGAGATTTTTGGATATTTTGGTCATTTTAGAGGTTTTAGGCTGCATTTTGGTTATTTTTGAGGTTTTAGGAGTATCTTTGTCATTTTAAAAATTTTGGGGTCTTTTAGAGGTTTATTGATATTTTAGTCATTCTCGTGAATAAAATAAAATTTATTAGTATAAGTAATTTTGTCAATTGTATAAATTATTATATCCCCCACTATTAAGTCATGTAAGATTACCCCTATTTAATTAATAAGATAATGAGATTAAGGTGATGTGATATATTTTATAATCTTAAATTACCATAATCTTAGAAAAAAATCAAATGATACATTACGGTAATGCGCATCACAAAAAGATCACATTACAACGAACCAGACATCCCCTTATTCTTCATTGAGTTACAAAACTCTTTACGTTATGAAGGTTGTAAACAAACTAAGCTTTGCCAAGTAATGCATGTTTTAAGCTTTGCTTGATCTCAAGATAAGCTTAAAATAATGTTTGAGTTTGAGCTCGATCGTAAGAAAGCCAAAAAGTTTGAGCTTGGTTTGACTTGGCTTGATTAATTAGTCAAGCCAAACTTAAGCTTAATATCAAACTCAAACTCTAACTCAAGTCAAGCTTTTAAGCTTGAGTTCTAACAAAATTACGTTATCAAGTTATCAAGTGCTTAAATCTCAAAAAATCAAGTAAAAAAATAGCATACTCATTTTATCTTACTTCTAGTCCCANAGCTTGAGTTCTAACAAAATTACGTTATCAAGTTATCAAGTGCTTAAATCTCAAAAAATCAAGTAAAAAAATAGCATACTCATTTTATCTTACTTCTAGTCCCACACCAATGATTAGCCATTATTCAAATTACAACTTTACATAATTAAATCTATTCATTCATCCTTTCTTGTTTATAGATATAGTTTCACCAATTGTTCAAAATACAATTTTTACATCCAGGCTAGATGGTAAAAAACTAGAAAAAGACTTATACATAACTATTATGAACGGAAAATAAATAATATATTTCATAACTTTACATTAGATATTTAACACGTGACCCACTTAATTTTTTTCGTTTTAAATATAATTAAAATCTAAAGTGGTGATTGGTTAGTTTAAAGGGAATTGAAATATTAAGGTAATTAATTCGGTAGTAGTCCCATATAGACCAGTTTGTGGGATTCCAATATTTTTTTCTACCAGATTGACCGGAAGGAAGATGACATCGATAAACACGAGAAAGTCTATGATGTTTCCGGAATACCAGATCAGCATCCAGTTGGTGATTCCTGCTCCAATAAAAATTCGACACCTGTATAAAAATGACAGATCAGTAAACTAGCTCAGTTACATCAAAAGTACAAAAATATCCTTGAAAATTTTCAAAGTCCGCCACTCAACACGCTTTACCTTTATGCAAAATCAAAACTTTGGCTCTCTCTCTCTCTCTTGCACACCAGCACACACCCACCTCCATCTACTCTCTCTCTCTCTCTCTCAACTCCAAAGCTCGACAGCCACTGCCTAGCATCACCTCCGGAGATGGAGACACCCGCCGAACATCACCAGTTCCAACCAGACCTGCCTTATGTGATTTATTGGTCATTGCCCAATAGTCTTTTTGATCTTTTAATTCTTGTTGATATTTTTTTTTCTCGCTTGAATGTTATGGTGGTTTAAACTCTTTTTATTTTTCAAGTTAAATACAATTAGCTTAAGACAAAGTGCTTTAGGAATTTATTCAAATGTGGTGTAACTATGAGTTTATGTTGTTTCATATGGAAATAAATTTCATATATATATATATATATATATATATTTTTTTTTTTTTCAGTTTTCATTATATTTATTGTTTAGTGCTTCAAATCTGAGCCTTGCCTGTGGAATTAGATTGCTGGAAATTTTGGAATATCATATTTGCAACTCTTGGCCTTTGGTTAAAGTATTTTTTGGTTTGTCCACTAAATTGTAGTTGTTGGAACCTCAACCCCTTAATGTTATGTTAGGTTGTAACCAGAGTATCTTGATACAAATTAAGACATATTTTTAGCTAATGGGGTTATGTGCAAGATTGAGGATTATGAATTGTTATTGTAGGGTTTACTATCTACATTAGAATAATAGCCTGCTTTCAATTTTTGTTTTTGCATTTACTCAGGATGTTTATTTTTGGATTTAGTAATTACAATTTAATACCATTCAAATGGTTTGGTTGTAGGATAGAGCTCATTGAGAAACATTGTGGGCATGGAAGAGACAATACCATAGATTTTTGAAGCAATTTTGAAGAGGAAAATGGTAATCATGACGAGGTTGACATGGAGTTAATGGAAGAAATTGTTATAAGACACATGGGTCTTTGGATGATATTGATGTTGAGTAGCCTTGAGTTCAATTTTGATAAGTTTTGTGACTGATGAATGTATGTGTTTGAACTTTGAACAATCAAGTTATAATGTATGCAGTTGAGAAAATTTTGTGTATTTCCTATTTCCAAGTTTCAAAACTATTATATCCATGGAATTGTGGTGTGCATTTTATTGTTATATAGCCTTGAAAGAAAATGAAGAATTGTAATGAGTATCTAAAATTTATACTTGATTCAATTAAAAGATATGCAAATTGTTCTTCTTTGATATACTTAATGTCACTTTGGATAATAATAATAATATCAAAGTAGGGGATCAAATCCTTGATGAGTATCATATTAGCAAAATGGATCAAAATTATATTTAAATCTAGTCTCGGAGAAATTTTTCAATAATTTGCAAAAAGTCCTGGAGATGGATTTAAAGTTTTCATGGTCTTTGAAGAATCTAGCATTGCAATTCCACCACCATACATAACTATAATTCACCTTGAATATACCATACACACATAGATATTAGATATAAGACTAAACTGTACTATTGCAAAAAAAAATTTCATTTTATACATATAATTAGTTTTTAACTAGAAGTTACTTAAACATACACAAAATCTATCATGTTTGAGCAACTTCATTAGATATAAAAATTTTCCAAATTGACAACTAGAATTAGTGTTTGGCTATGCAATCAATTGTCCAAATTATGATGTCTAAAAAATTTTCAAATAAAAAATACTGTCCAAAATGTTCCTCCATTGTGCAATATGCTGTCCAAAATATTGTCCAAAATGCTGTCCATTAGCTGTGCAATATGTTGTCCAAATACCATCCAAAAAAGCTATCCATTATACTTCAAACTTTTTTTGTAGCGGCCTAAAATAAACAATATTAGGGAAAAAAACAATAAACAAAAGCTCATGTTAAAGCTGTGTTGAAACTAATTTTAAAGAAGAGTTCAATTCAAGTATGGGATTGTATTGTGTTGAAACTAATTATCGCAAGGATAACTTTACATATTCACTAGCTAGAGAGGAGAGTAGAAGAGTTCATATTGTGCATTTAACTTGTTTGAATTAAGTGTTTGTTGTGAATGCAAATTATTTGAGATTTTGGGGCTGTTATGTTGCATGCTTTAAGGGTGTTTCTAGTGAATAATGTAAACAACCCGACAAATATATATTATGTAGATGAACAAAAGATGCCAAGAAAATGTTGTATTGCTTTGATGATTCATTTAAATTAAACAAAAGTTACTCTTTTTTTTTTAAAAATTAAACAAAAGGCTTAAATCAAGCATGCATAGCCATCAGAATTTAGTGCAATTAATCAAACAGAGATAACTAGGTAAACTATCCTACCCAATTGAATTTAGCAAATTTACCTTCTTTTTTTTTTTTTTTTTTTTTTTTTTTTTTTTTTGGTGGCAATTGAATGTGTCCAACATAAAAACAACTCAACCAAATAAATAAACACCAAATTTTCAAACTTGGTGGTCAATTTATCAAAGAAAAGAATCAAACCCCAAGTATTAGAATTCAAGAAAAACATACTAACCAGTTGGTACACTATAATTAGTGGACAAACAGTACTCATGAATCGAATTAACAAACCCAAAAAAAAAAAAACAGGTGGTGATGGTGATGGTGAAAGGTGGTGATGGGTAATTCTTAGGGTTGACAAGGGAGTGAATACAAGTGTGGGAAGAGACTGGCACTGATGACAAAAGCCAGCTCTAAAATCCCATTGCGTTCTAAAGTCTTCAGCAAGCCCAAGCAGCTCTCTCAGCTACTATCGCTGAACTCCCAAGTCTTCTAGTTCATCAACTCTCTGATCATCGTATACACTCAACATAGAGTTTTTGAAGAGAAAAACAGAGATTGGTAATAATGGACAACCTGGAACGATTTGTAAGAATTTATAAAAATAAAAAACATTTTACTGTATTATTAGTGCAACAATCTAACATTTTACTATATTATTAGTCAACAATCTACCAACAAGAATTAGAAGATGAAAAAGACTATTGAGACAATGACCAATAAATCACATAAGACAGCGACAAAAGAATATTACAAATGGTGGACTCAAAGATATTGATGCTTGAAGGCTGCATCTAGCTATTCACCATAAGATAGATGTGTAGTTCAGATTGTTTACCATCTCATCAAACAAATTTAAAAGGCCTTTAAGAGATATCAAATATATATTTTTGCATTCAGCCATTTGGCTATTCACCATAAAACAGATGTGTAGTTCAGGTTGTGTAACAACTTAACTAATAAACAAAGAAAAGGCTTTATTTCTCTACTTATGAAACTCCAATCACTAACCACTTATAATCTGATCAAAAAAACATTAAAAAAATTATTAGTGCAACCATCTTCACTGAAGCATTTTATCAACATATACATGTATATGCCAGTTAAAAAAAAAAAAAAAAAAAAAAAAAAAAAAAAAAAAAAAAAAACAAAAACAAAAAAAAAATACATCTGTGTAAAATGGAAAATTCAGGGAAAAAAAAAAAAGAAGAAGAAGAAGAAGAAGAGAGAAGACCTTCTTGCGACGTCAGGTGTTAGAAGCAGTGAGAAACCTTCTGGCGTTGGGGGTTGGAAACAATGAGAAGGAGAGACGATTTTGAGCATTTTCCGACAAGACAAAGGCAAGTCTGGTTGGAACTGGTGATGTTCGGCGGAGTGTCTCCATCTCCGGAGGCAATGCTAGGCAGTGGCTGTCGAGCTTTGGAGTTGAGAGAGAGAGAGTAGATGGAGATGCTGGTGTGTGCTGGTGTGCAAGAGAAAGAGAGAGTTTTGATTTTGCATAAAGGTAAAGCGTGTATAGTGGCGGGACTTTGAAAATTTTCGAGGCATTTTTGTACTTTTGATTTAGGCTGCGTTTGGTTCGTGTAAAACGTTTTCCGGAAAATACATATTTTTCGGAAATGCTATTTTCCGGAAAAGGAAAATATATTCAGGTTGTTTGGCTGTCTCGGAAATCGTTTTACGGAAAATCAATTCCGGTGTTTGGTTCAGTCAAACATTTTACGGAAAATGCTTTCTGTTTTACGGAAAATCAATTCTCATGTTTGGTTCGGTCAAACATTTTATGAAAAATGAAATTTGTTTTTTACAGAAAATCAATTCCCATATTTGGTTTGTGGATTATTTTACGGAAAATATGAAATGCCTTGCAAATTTCTGCTCCTGCATTACCTCGACAAACCTGTAACAATACAAAACTAATCATCCACTTCAACATTAACATTAATCATCCAAATTCAAGCACTTGCATTGCCTAGACATATCTGTAACAGTACAAAAATAATCATCCACTTCAACATCAAAAATAATCATTTAAATATACCCATAATATTAATATAAAAACAACCACATTAATCGTTCACCATTGTCATTACACCTCCATGGTGTACAAAAATGATACCTACTCGTGGTATCTGAACAGTACAAATACATAATTTAGGCAATTGTATTGTCAAAATAGTACAAAATACTACATATATAATACAATGGTAGGTCAATACTAGTTTTACAACAAAAATGAATTCCTAAAGCTACCGTCATAGTCTACATGAAACAGCCAAGTCAAAGTTGTGAGGAAAAAAAACTATCCAACTACATCTTTCACAGCCTAGCATTGTTGGCTAGAAATTCCCGTGCTACCATCTCATTTTCACACAGATGGTCAAATGCAGTTGCGAGCATTTCTTCGCTATACCCATCCGCCATCATAGCCATGATGCAACTGAGGCAAGAATTGCGGCTTTGGTTTTTTTCTTCATCTAACAAAATCACAAACACTGTGGTCTAAGAGGTATGTAAATAAAAACAGCCACCAACCAAAAACATCCAAACCACATTTATAACGAGTACCAAATCACATTGCATTCTATTTACAATTAATATTTACACCATCACAATACCATCACATTGATAACTGCACATTGATATCATCACAATACCATCATGTCTCAATTTAGTCGTCACAATACAATTTAAAAACACACATATTCTACTGCAAGAAAATAATAACAACAAATGCTGAAAATAAAACATACAATTTGTCATGTCTCAAGCTTGAAAGTATACATAACCCAATAGACAACATAATAACATTTGCTACATCAAAGTATACATATCAAGCTCCAAAACCGTATACACAAAACCCAACTAGCCAAATTTTACACAAACCTAACTAGCCAAATTCAAAAAAAAAAAAAATGTAATTTAATTTATTGAGGACTTTTTTTATAGGATTTTTATTAAGGACTTGTAAATATATTTTCACACTTGAGATCTAACAATGGAGGTCGTAAGCTATTCCTTCACTGCTTTAGAAAATTAATTTCTAAAGAAATCACAAACAGAAAAGAAAGTTATTTGCGAGAAGTGTATAAAATGGATTAATATGCAAAGTGAATGAAGTTCTAAAAACGAAATACGTTGCCAAATGAAATTAATGAGAACATTTTGCAACAGCCAAAAGAAGCCAAAAAGTTCTTCAAAATCATGAACCACTCATCACCAGTAAGAGGAATTCCAGAGAATTGAAGTTTTGCATGAGCTCAACTCGAACATAGCAAAATAATCACTAGAAAGAAGCTCCTAAATATAAACTATAATTGAATGAAATTAGCATTGGAGCTTGAATCTTCACAAGTTTGTTCCAAGCCAATTCATCTGTAATGGTTGGTGTAATGTAAAATTAAATCGTCAAACTCAATTTCACAAGAACCAGTTGAGTTAAAATGTGAAAAAGATTGCAGATGGGATGCATATATCAATCACAATATTCCTTAATCCTTCGCAACACTCGAGTGTCAAGTCCTCAACTAGAGTCAAACTTGGGATCAAATCCTAAAACTTGAAAATTTAAAGCCCACTAAGTTCAACACAACACAATTAATTGATTTAGTAGTTATTGTTTTTTGACAAACTATAGAACTTGTTATAGATCCTATAAAGGTAACAGCCACATTTCCATTCTTCTCCAAATCAAACAACCAACTCATTGACAACAACCATTCAATTAAAAGTTAACATCTTAAAAGTTCACTCTCATCAGCATTCAAATCCTATAAGAGTACCTAAATAATTGTGCAAGTCTCAAACCAAATTTTTAGATGCCTACATTCTCTTTAAAATAATCCTCAGATTTTCTAGTAAATATTTATATAAATAAATATATAAATATTTATGTAAATAAATAAATAAATATATATATATATATATATATATATAATGCGATCCGATTGGGATGTAGATCGGAGGCAAGGTGAACGGCGGTGACGAAAACTCACCGTGGCTGGATCGGTGTGGTGGCTGGATCAGAGGCTACGATCTCAGGAAATCAATGGTGCGAAGCTGCGATCTCTGGGTTTCTTGGTGTGGAACGGCGATCTCCGGTGCGAAGCTACGATCTCTGGGTTTCTCGGTGTGGAACGGCGATCTCCGGTGCGAAGCTGCGACCTCTCGATGTGGAACGGTGATCTCCGGTGCGAAGGTTGCGATCTCTGAGTGGTGGAACGGCGTTTCCTCGGCGAGGTGGTGATTTCTTTCTCGGCATGGTCTCGGCGTGGAGCTCTGGTCTCGTCTTTCTCGGCGTGGAGCTCTTCTTTCTTCGAGTTTCTCTGGCTCTCTCTCTTTTGTGCGTGACCCGGAAATGGTTTGAAGTGAAAATAAGAGTGTAAAACCATTTCCGGGCCAAGGGAGTAAATTTGGTCAACTGAAATCATATTTTCCGGAAATCTTTATTTTCCTGGTCTTCCAAACAGTGGGCTGAGGTGGTAAATGATTTCCGGAAATCATTTACCACCAAAACAAACACAGCCTTAAATGAGCTAGTTTACTAATCTGTATTTTTTATACAGGTGTCGAATTTTTATTGGAGCACGAAACACCAACTGGATGCTGATCTGGTATTCCGGAAACATCATAGACTTTCTCGATAAACACACGCAAAATAATAGACTGAGTCAGTGAGACATCGTATTCAGCGGCTTCAGCCAAATCTTTTTGAATAAAAACGAGTCAGTCATGCATGGCTGCTTCATGACATGCAAAAGGAGTAGTGTTCACGTTTAGTTAATTTCTTCCTTTCACAAACTAGGAATACTCCTATATAACCCCAGTACTTTCGTCCCACACCTCAACAAAAACATCTCTATAACTCTCTCAAATTCTCTTCCAGCCTTTTTCCTTTCAACAACATATACCTGTCATGTATTCATCAAACCCAAGTGCTCCCCAAATGTATGCCAACGCGCCACCTCCATATGGGCAGGCCTCCGTGACGGGTATTCCAGTGAACACATACCAACCCCAAGCAGCTCCATTTCAGGTTCAGTCTAGGGCTCCGGTACCTTGGTCCACTGGCCTCTGTGACTGCGCGATGATGTCGGAAATTGTAAGAAATTTAACCCTTTTGGCATGTGTCATAAAATATATATGAATCTTATGAACTTCAATAAATCTAGAGTCACAAAATATTTCATAACAACTATATTATCTATGGATATGATTGATGGTTAATGGTAAATAATAAAATAGTATGAGTGATATATAGGCCAATATGAGAATCAATACAAATTGATCAATTTAATAATTGTTAAATTTGTTGTGTAAAATAGTGTTGTCTTTTTTTTTTTTTTTTGGTTGAGAAAATTAGAAAATTGTATTCAAAGAGAGGAAAAATACAAGCCAACAAGATGGCAACAAGAAAAATAATTTAAAATAGTGTGTCTACAACACTATTCTTAGAATTTACAAGCTGTTGTTTATTGGTGTTATTTGTGTTTTTCACAGGTTGCATAACATATTGGTGCCCTTGTATTACTTTTGGACAAATTGCGGAGATCGTAGATAGAGGAACAACATGTAAGTTTGTATGGTGAGTTTGCTTTTAAGTAAATGAGATGTATTGGGGTGATAGGGATGGTGACTGATGGGTGATTTGTATGTATTGCAGCTTGTGCTACTCGCGGAGCACTGTATGCATTAATTGCTTGGTTGACTGGTTGTGGATGTTTGTACTCATGCTTCTATCGCTCCAAAATAAGGCGGCAGTACGCGTTGGAGGAGGGCTCTTATGGGGATTGCATAGTTCGTTGCTGCTGTGAGCCATGTGCCCTTTGTCAAGAGTACCGTGAGCTCAAACACCAAGGTTTCGACCTCAGCATCGGTAAAAACAACCTTCTTTTCTCTCTCCCATACCACACACTCACACGCTGTTTGATATAAAATATTTTTTAAATGTATGAATAGTACATTGAGACATATTTTTAATATTTTTTTTAATAAAGTGACTGTGGGCCCCATGAAAAGTGGGTGAACAATGCTACTGCAAATGTGAACGGTGACAATGGTCTCCCTAAAATGCATGAAACAAAAAAAAAAACAAAAAAAAAAAGAAGGAAAACGCTAAAAAGTAAAACGTAGACGCCCGCAAACGTGAATCCAAACCCACAACTAGAATGGGTGACCAAACAAGCCACCAACTCATATATATACATACATACATATATATATATATATATTATTTTGTTTCAATAATTTTTATGCGTAAATCTTCTAATTTTTAAATATTTTTTAGCTTTTCGGAAGTTTTAACCTCTGAAATTTTGAGTTATTTAATTGCACATTTGAGCAATGACTTTTTCATCAAATCGTAACACCAATTGAAGTCAAACATGAGCAATTCATACAAATAGTGTAGTTTCATAATAATTGTGGGTTTGGATTCCCGTTTGTGAGCATCTGCGTTTTACTTTTCAGCATTTTCCCTTCTTTTTTTTTTAACG
Organism: Quercus suber; assembly: GCF_002906115.3. Lineage (NCBI taxonomy): Eukaryota > Viridiplantae > Streptophyta > Magnoliopsida > Fagales > Fagaceae > Quercus > Quercus suber. Next base: position 1,343,843 of record NW_027069570.1, read on the forward strand.
CGTTTTAGGGAGACCATTGTCACTGTTCACACCTACAACAGCACTGTTCACGCACTGTACCAACATTGTTCACTCACTGTTCATGAGACCCACCGTCACTTTATTCAGAAAAAAAATTATTAAAAATAGACCCCACAATACTATTCATACATTTAAAAATTATATGAGTTGCTAGCTTGTTTGGTCACCCAATTCTAGGTCAACTACTAGGGTATTGAGTTGGCCGTGTATAACGAGTATAAGCACATGAAAACAAAGTCAAACTTGGTTAGTGTATATACATATATATATATATATATATGTTACTATGCAGCAAACTAATTCAATTGTATTGAGAGAAAGGATTAGCCCCATAGGAGAAATAGTGCAAGAATATTATAGTCAAATACAATAGTGAATAGCATATTATATTCTTTGCGAGAGAGAACAATGGTGTATTTGGGACTAAGGTCTTGTGGGAGTACTTGTGTGCTAACTACTGTTGTAATATTTTTATTTTTATGGTAGAATTTTCTCTATCGCTGCCTATGAACATAGGAATATTGCCGAACTACATAAATTTTGTGTCTATTTTTCTTCTCTCTTTTGTAATCTTACGTAAGTGGGTTTATTTTCACAATACTACATAATAGATAAATATAAGACGAAGATGAGTTACCTCAAAAGAATAATCCATGCTTATAACTGTTGAAATTATCCATTTCAAATACTGCAAAAATATAGATATTAAAACTTCATAAAATCAACAAAAAAAAAAAAATTAAAAGATTCAGAACCCACAAATTATATAAACAAAACAAATGTGTGAGAGTACTTGTGTGCTAACTACTATTGTAATATTTTTATTTTATGGTGGAACTTTCTTTGTCGTTGCCTATGAACATAGGAATATTGCCGAACTACATAAATTTTTTGTCTATTTTTCTTCTCTCTTCTTTAATCTTACGTAAGTGGGTTTATTTTCACAATACTACATAATAGATAAATATAAAATAAAGATGAGTTACCTCAAAAGAATAATCCATGCTTATAATTGTTGAAATTTTCCATTTCAGATATTGTAAAAATATAGATATTAAAACTTCATAAATGCAACAAAAAGAAAAAGAAAAAAAAGAATCAAAGATTCAAAATCCACAAATTATATAAACAAAACAAATGTGTGTGTGTGTGTGTACACAGTAGAAAAATAGAAGAGAAAGATGTGTTACACTCAAAAAAATAATTCATGGCTATAGTTATTGAAATCTGCCAAATAGTTTCAAATATTACAACAAAATAATAAAAATTCAAATGTTAAAACTTTTGAAATGCCAAAAAATATTAAAGAATCAGAAGAGACACTGATTATAGGCAGTGAATCTTCTAATTTTTAGTTAAGAAATTTGGGGTTTAATCTCCACCTACACCAAAAACTGATTAGTGTCTTGATCTAATGATAAAGAGTTATCATCAAGAACGGACATCATAGGATCAAAAGATTCAGAACTTAGAAGTTATTGAAACAATTCAGAAAATATATAACAAGTCAAAAGAAAAATGTAAGAAAAAGATAAAGGAGAATAATCCACGATTAGACCCAAAAAAATTAAATAATTGGAAGATCGCATATATATATATATATATATATATATATATATATTCCAATAATTCACTTGACACACAAATTTAAAAATTAAATGAGACACGTGACGCAAAATTAAACTTCAATTTAAAATTTAATTGGACTTTCTCCCAGCTATTATATATATATTATAATCTAATTAGAATCTTGACTTTTTCAGTTTTTCCACCAAATAATTTACTTGCCACAAAAATTAAAAAATTAGATGGGACACATAGTGCAAAATTGAACTCCAATTAAAATTAAATTTAGAAACTAATTGAATACAAACTCTTTGACTTTTACACCTAATAATTCACTTGACAAACAAATTTAAGAATTATATGAGACACTTAATGTAAAATTAGACTTCAATTTAAAATTGAATTGGATTTTCTCTCGGCAATATATATATATATATATATTATATTAATTGTCAATGCCTGCAACAATTATAAATTAAGATTGGTCAAAATTGTCCTACATATATTATCTTCAGGGATGGAGACAGGACTTAGAGTTAGGGGGCAAAAGTATAAACCAAAAAAAAAAAAAATATGAAACTCCGAATAAACATTCATTTGATAAACCATCAACAAAGAAAAATACAAAAAATTATTGTTTTTAAGATATTACAATGCAATTATTACAATGTTGCACCACTAGTATTAGCTTCTAAATCCCTTGAAGCTTTTCTTTTGAAAAAATTGAATATGGTAGTTGATTTTTTCATAATCTACAAATAAAATATAATTTAAAATTATCAAAGCACTATGCACACAAGCACTCAACAATTGACCAATAAATTTTAAAGTTGCAAATAATCTCTTTAATTATTTACCAAAAAAAAAAAAAAACCATCTCATTAATTTTTTAAAACACTAAACTAATATACAAAAACACTAACATACAAAGAAAAGAACTACATAAAATGAACAAAAATCATCACATGGCCNAAAAAATTTGAAACTCCAAATAAACATTCATTTAATAAACCATCAACAAAGAAAAATATACAAAATTATTGTTTTTAAGATATTACAATGCAATTATTACAATGTTGCACCACTAATATTAGCTTCTAAATCCCTTGAAACTTTTCTTTTGAAAAAATTGAATATGATAGTTGATTTTTTCATAATCTACAAATAAAATATAATTTAAAATTATTGTGTCATTATATGGTCAATAATCTACAGTCATTATACACAATAAAAAAGCACTACACAGACAACCACCTCAACAAATAACCAATTATTTGTTATTTAAAGTTGCAAATAATCTCTTTAATTATTTACCAAAAAAACATCTCATTAATTTTTTTTTAAATACTAAACTAATATACAAAAACACTAACAGACAAAAGAAAAGAACTACATAAAATGAACAAAACATCATCACATGGCCGGCTATTGGACATTAGGTGTTGATGTGTTGAATTGCTGGGCATTAGATGTTGCGTGTTTAGCTTTTTGATTATCAAAACAGAGGACTGGAGTCAATGGATAGCTTTTTTATTCATAAAAAAATATAAATTTTGTTATTAAAGAGAGAAATATCTCTTTCTTTAGTGTCTTCTAGTCTCTTGACTCTCTTCTGTCTCTCATCTTTGCCTCTCTTTAAATTTTCTTCACAAATCACAATCTAAGTTAATCAAACAAGTATTAGAGATTCCAATATGAGAGGGATACAATATTCTCAACCAAAAAATTACGAGGTTTGGGCGGTGCTGCGGTGGACTAGTGGTGGCCGGTGGCATCAGGCGTGGTGTACTAGTCAGCCTTTGCTTCTGCTATTCTGCTTGCCGCTACCCAACTCCTCAGTCTGAGGTCTTTTGTGTTATGCCTTAAGTTAGATTTTATTTTCTTTAATTTTTTATTTTTTTTGAGTGGCTTAGAAATCCCATTCTTTTTTCCCTTTATATGGGTGTTTTGCCATTGGATGTTCACCTACTCCTAGTTAGAATCGGCTTTTATTTATTTATTTATTATTATTATTATTTTTTTTTGCTTGTGTGTGTTTTGGGGTGTTGTTTGGGCCTAATTTTTGTTGCGGGATAATTATTTTTATAGTTTTTAAAAATATCAATAATATTATTAAGGGGGTAAAGTGCAATTTTATTGAAACAAATTACTAAAAATAATATATATATATATATATACTATTTTTTTTTTAAAAAAAATCTGGGGTGCACTGCCCCATGCCCTCCGTCCCCGCTAATCTTAGTAATTGGACACCTTACGGTGGGGTGGGCTCCCAGTAGGACCGGTTCACACGTACATTTAAATTGGAGAATTAAATCACCGTACAGTCGCTGGTCTTACCGTGTTTAGGTCGATTAATGCAATCAAAATTCCATCAATCAACAATTCAACTCTTATCCAGCCCAATAGCCCATCAACAACCTGCAACATATATATCGGGCATTTGGCATCAACAAACTTTAACAGTTTAGCACATTGGCTAAGGATACTACAGGCAGGGCGTAGTTAGGAATTTTTATATGGGGGGGTCGATTCGAAGTATTGATATTAAAAATATAATTCATAAGGCTATTAAATATGAAATTTCAATTTTGATATATCTTACACATTAACGAACATACAAAAACTGTTTAGATCACTATAGACATATAAAAAAATATCCACAAAAAAAAAAAATATTTCACATCAAAATCATGCCTGACGATGATTTTTCATGGAATAGAATTCATCCATAATTATTTCCATGGTGAAATTTTCAGCAATTTCCTTTTCTATATAAACTATCATATTAACCAGAAAAGAACTTTAAAAAATAAAATTTTAATTAGAAATTTTTATTTAGTTATATAGATGTTATTCATACTCAAGAAAAAACAACATTCCACTATAATTTAAACAGCCAACCCATCATCATTCCTATTATTAAAATTTTCCTGTATTTTAATTTTTTTAAAATTAAGAATAACCCCTCAAACAAAAGCAAAAATTAAACTAATAAAAGCAAAAATTAAACACACAAGTACACAACATAAACCAAAAAATTTAACAACACTCACTGTTACATGATATCTAACTAATAAAAAATAGGTAATAAATCAAAAAAAAAAAATTACCTTAGAAACTTTGTTTTCACAAAGTGCAAAGATGGGTGTGGGCCGTGTGGGTGTGGCAATGCCTAGTAGATCTTCCCTTCAAGACATATCACAAACAACTTCCTCATGCCTTCAATCATATATTTCTCTAAAAATCTATGAAAAATTAAAGAGCATGTGAATATTTAAGTAAGTGTATATATTTGAGAAAAAAAAAAACACTAAAAAGAGATGAAGGTGTAGTGCTGAAGAAAGAAAAGAAAACTAAAAACTCACCCTTTGAATGATTTATTTTAAGAAAGCAAGAAGAAAGAAAATAATGGTCAGGTTTTTTTTTTTTTTGGATCATGAGGACTGAGTTTGAGAGGAGGGCTGAGCTGAGGTTTTGTTTTGTTTGGGGGCTACTGGTACCAGTGGAGTGGGTGGTAGTGTGTACACAGAAGACAAGAAGAGAATAAAAGAATAGCAAATGAAAGGGTTTTGATTTTGAGTTTGAAAATGGGTGATAAAGTGTTATTTTGTTGGGCAGTGCTTTGGGTATTTAAATATAAGTGGGCCATGTTTTGTTTTATTAGAGGATAAAAGAGGCCTACAATTGAAACTAAAGCATGCTGGGGCTGGGAGTGAATTGAACAGAAATGGGAGCGGGGGTCGGATGTACATCATTGGGTGGGGGGGGGGGGCAATTAAAATTTCTATATGGGCTGGTGGACTTTTTTTTTTTTTTTTTTTTTTTTTTTTTTTTTTTTTTTTTTTTGTGCAGGGGCCACGGCCCCCCCCAAGGGGCAACGTGGCTCCGCCCCTGTGGGAGGCAAATGGCTTGTGTTGCTGAGGTTTCAAGGGGAGTTAATTTATCTACAATTTTTTTTTTTTTTTTGTAAGTTGAGATTATTGTAATTATGTATTCTATAATAATATTTCTTATGGGGTTTGAAAGATCAATAATAAGGGTCCGGCTTGTGTCCAGTGAAAGTTTTCACTGGACACGTTGGATCTTGACACGTGTCCACATCTTGCCGTGTCTAGTGAAAATTTTCACTGGACACAAGCCATGCCCCAATAATAAAACTACTATTGCTTGTTTAGACCCCCAATTTTAAATTAGCGGTTGAATTGCTTTTGTTCTATGTGAATAAGAGTAAATGAAATGCAATAAACCTGAACTACTCTCTAGTTCATAAACGTAAACAATAAACAATAAATGTAAAGCACAAAGAGTAAAGAAAAAGAGATGCAAAAACAAGATAACACTGAGATGTGTTATCAGAGAGAAAACTGAAGTATTCAGTGAAAAACCTCTCTGCAGCCCTCCAAGCGGAAATGATCCACTAGTGAATAAAGTTGGAGTATAAGGATATCAAAAAGACCCTCTAATCCTAATCTACCTAATGTACTTGAACCCTCCAAGTTCTTGCTTTCAACGGACTTCACCTAGTCATATCTTCACTAGTTATCTGAATCTCACAATTAGCTCCAAATTGCCTCCGCCAATCAATGACTTCTTCCAATGCTTCCCACATGCATCAAAACTTCTCTCAATACTCAGATTGGGTGAGGTAAGTGTTTGGGTAAGAACCTTTCAAGGATTTGTAATTAGAGAGGTAGGAGTAGAGGAAAACTAATAGAAATTGTGTAGATAATTGTGGGTTTACAATCTTTAACTCTTAAGTGCATTTCTAGGATTTTCTCTTTGAAAGTCTCCTTACCATTTCGTGGGTAATGAGGGCTTATATAATGTGAGTAAAGAAGTGAGGAAAGCACATTTAAAAAACAGCCAAACAAAGAGTTTCGTGGGTCACTCTCAACTTGGTCCAATCGCAAAATGACTCCTGGCACTTGACTATTCAGCTTCCATAATGTGCTTCTCACGTGGCCTTTTGTGAGTTGTTCACTCGCGAGCCAGTCGTGAGTTAGTTGGGAATTTCATTATTCTTCACAAATCGTCACCAAACACTCACACTCAATCCTTACATTAAATCCCACAAACATACAGGGCAAAAATTGATAGAATACAGTCAAATTTGACATGAAATTAAAGCTAACAAAATATAGTTGAAAATCACAACTTTACAAAATTGATTAGCCCCAAAATGGTTTTGCTTTTGAAAAGTTATTCGAAAGTTTATTTCATCAGCAACTCTTTGCTTACCAGTATTGCTTTTGTTGTCTTTTATTGCTTTTGCATTACAAATATTTTTTAAGTTTAGATTATTGTAACTATTTCTTTTATCTTAAAATTTCTTTTGAGGTTGATTATCCCCAAAGTTGTTTTTGTCTTTAAAAAAGTTATTCAAAATATTTTCATTTCATCACCAACTCTTTGTATACCATTATTGCTTTTATTGCTTTTAGATTACAAATATTTGTTAAGTTTAGATTATTATAACTATTTCTTTTATTCTAAAATTTCTTTTGGGGTGATTACCCCAAAATGGTTTTTGTCTTTTAAAAAGTTATTTAAAAGTTTTTAACTTCATCACCAAATTTTTGAGTACTTTTATTAATGTTTTTATTGCTTTTGGATTGTGGTGACATACTTGCAGTTGATTTTTATTGTTGTTACACTGTCTGGTTGATTGCTAACTCCAGCCTTAAGCAACATTTAACATTTTTTTTTAGTATTTATGCTTTGTTCTTTCTTTTTGGGTTCTCATGTAGTACTTTTTTTTTTTACCCCTAGTAAGGTATTTTTCCTTTTTTGAGAATCTAGTAAGGTATTTTTCAAGAATCAATTGAACTAGTAGAGAAGAATTTCTTCTTTTTCTTTTTTTTTTTTTTTTTTTAATTTGAAGATTGTATTCATTTTTATGATGACTATCCAAATTGCGATTCAACCAATCACATTTCTGGAGTCAATCAAAGGGTACAGACTCTACCAGTGATAATGAACTAGTAATAAATTGAAAAGTACATTTTGTACAAATTAATTTCATGACACGCTAATTAGGCCTTTTGTGTGTGTATATATATATATATATATAAGAAGGTAGTTAAATAAGAAAAGTAGGGCTTGGCTTGGTTGGAATTGGAAATGGAATGAACTCAATGAAGTTTCCTTCACATGCTTCCCAACTATTTTCAATCAATTACAGGAAAGACTAAACAGCCTTCCATCCCTTACCTTTCCAACTTTCTTTTCTTTTCTCTCAATCAAACACAAACATATTGGTTTGTTGTCCATTCTTCAATCTACCTTTCGATCGGGTCCCTTTGTTTTTTGTTCCTCAATAAAGTACAAAATATTATTCAGGAACAATATATATATATATATATATATAACACAGACATATTGTTCATCAAGTAATCAACCCCATTGTCTACATCAGGGTATGATCTTCTTATTGTTGTCATAAACTCATAATTAATTGATCATGACTTTTTTTTCCCCTCTTCCAGTTATGATAATGCAAGAGATAGATCGAGTACATACCTCTGTGACCGGTTTGATGGGTGTTATAAATTAGTAATAATATTGCGCCTCCATGCTCCAAACATTTTTGTACTCGATCGTGTTGATGTTTATTACTACGTACAAGAGCAAACACAGTGTGACACACTCCACGGCCTAAGAACCTTAACTAGGTAAGAAGAATGATTGAAAGAGAAAAGAGAAGAGTTAAGAGACACCCACTAGTATACCACCATTTCTGTATGTAAATAACAATGACATTCCTCACAAAGTCATGCATAACACATGACTTAGGTAGTGGAAGTAACGTTCCAAACGTTGCACTTTTTTCTTTTTTCTTTTTTTGACAAGAACGATACACCTAATTAGTTTCCAACTTATAAGATTTAAAATTTGTGGCAATTGTTTCTCCAAAAAAAAAAAAAAATTATGGCAATTTTTTATCATCATAAACCCTTATTAAGAATAAGAATTTTTATTTTTATTTTCCCTACAAATTAATTCTAATATTTTATTCAGTGAATGTGAATGAATGATGGGAATTAGAGAAGCTTTAAAAATACTCCTACCTAAAAGAGGGGAATATATATATATATATATATATTTGAAAAATAATAACCAAATGAGTTATTATTACATAATTTTAGAACTCGTTTTCAACTAAATGAATTATTATTGTTGTTATTATTATTATATAAATGCATAATTTGTATATTTTTCCTTATAGATAATATCTCTAATTAAAATAATCAATAAAAAATTTTCTAATTTTTATTATAATTCCTTATTTATTAATGAAGAGGGTGATTTGAACTCAAGTAGTTAAATAATCTTTTCTAATACTTGCATAAATAAGGTTTTGCTAAAATAATTAATTCCAAACTTAAGATTAAAAAATCAATTGTATTTGTACACCTAAAACAAAATTTATTTTTAAGTCTTATTTTGGTATTTCAATCATCTATTTTAGTATTGATTTTATTTAAATGGTTAACACTCTAACCTATACAACTTGAGTAATGTCTTTAATTATATTGTGCTTTAACCTTTACGAACATATATATTAATATTATACATGAAAAAATAATAAATTTAATAATTAAAACATTTGAAAACAAAATTAAGCCAAAATCCTAATTCATTAATGAAAAAATATCCAAAATTCCAAACTTTAAAAAAAAAAAAAAAAGTGTTAAGTACATATAGACTTACATAGGAATTTGGACCAGTGGAATATCTAATTTACCAAAATATTATCTATAATGTAAAATGATATATCAGGAATTCTAAATTGAATTTAGTTCAACTTTCGAAAAAAATATGGTTATGAAAATTTCACAGGAATCTTACCTTAAATTATATGATCTAAAAGGATATAGGAGGAATTCTACATACTAAGAAATTAACATAAAGCACAAACATAATGTTAAAATATAAAAATAGATAAATAATGATAAAGTCTTAACAATCAATAATTAAAAGTAATTGCATTACATCACATGAAAGACATGTTTTGAACCAAATTTTTTGTAGTGATTGTCAATTGAAAAAAAAAATCAAAACACTTACAAACTAAATACATAGAATAACCAAAACCTAAAACACACAAAATAGTTCAAAGTTGAGAATTTAGAAAAATAATAAAAAACTTACCTAAGAGAAACCAAGAACTTAAATAGGTGTCCCTTGTTTTGCTTCTTTATAGTAGAAAATTTTGATAATAGATTTTTAGTTGGGATAGGAATTAAATTCTAAAACTTAGATGTATGTTGCATGTTTTGTTTAAACACTTATGGTTACTTCATCAAAAGAAATTGATAAGAACAAATAAGTTGTTGTGTCTATTAAGTATTAACTAAAATTTAGTTACATGTTACATGTTTTGTTAAAACACTTATTGTTACTTTATTTAAAGAAATTTATAAGAATAAATAAGTTGTTGTCTTTATCAACTAAAGCTTAGATATATTTTGCTAAAACACTTATTGTTATTTTATTTAAAGAAACTGATAAGAACAAATAAGTTTATGTCTCTATCTAAAAACTGTTTTTATCCAAAATACTTATATAAGTTGGTGAAGCTACTTGGCGCAACCATGATTGGTTGAATTTTTTATTCTCATAAATTGTTTTGCTAATGAACAACAAGTCATCAGACCAAGAGAACCACTATTCATTAGCAAATAGTTTTTTGTTAATGAATAGTTTAGGGGTGATAGGCCCAAGAGCCCATATTTATGTATATATTAAGCCAGGGGCCCAATTCGAGGATGAGTAAACACTTTCATAAGGATTCGTGTTAGTAAGTGAAGAAGTGAAATCAGATTAAAGCCATCTAGAAGGTTGGTCCGAGGAAGAATCCCTCCTCGGCTGAGCAAAACTGAGGTCAGAGAGTATGGTCTGCCATCAAGAGTAATGTTCTTGATTATTCTATGGATGAGGATAAGTATTAGGAATGAACAGGACAGGGGAAAGTCATGAAATATCTCAAAAAACTGCTACCATCGTATTAAATGCTCTGCAGCTAACTCTCTAGTTGCATTAATGAGGAATTGATACCTGAACAGTAACTTTCAGCCTTATCGCTGCTACCTAAAAATTTTAAGAAGATGCTGATGGGACAAGGATCAACACCAACTAGGGCTGTCCATGGGTTGGGTTTGTGCCCAACCCGGAACCGACTCGTTGGAATCGGGTGGGAAAAAAATGAACTCGCCGCTGACCCGCCGGAGTAATTGGGTCGGGTGGTTCAGACTATCAATGGGTGGCGGGCGGGTCGATCGGAGTCAGAGATCTGAGAAGATGGCATAAAACAATGAAAAAAACACAAAACCGACAAAGAAACCCAGATTTCGGCGATACTTTTTCCAGATTCCGGCGATTTTTAACTTAGATCCAGTGAGATTTTGCCAGATCCAGCAAAAATATCACCGGATTTGATGAGATTTCGCCAGATCCGATCAAAATCTCACTGGATCTAAGGGAAATATAGTCGGAATCTGGGTTTTTTCGCCGAATTCTGGAAATTTTGGCCGAGAACTGGAAATCTTTCGGTCGGTTCGGGTTTTTCAGGTTTTAGGGGAGGAAAACTGAAACCGACTGCCGGAATCGGTTTTCTGATGGTGAAGACCCGCCGGAACAGTCGGGTCGGCCGGATTCGGGTTGGATCCGATTGGTTCTTTGGGTGGGTTGGTTTACTTGATCAATCTGGACAACCCTAACACCAACAATCTGATCTACATGTGAAAGAAGGAGATGAAAGAGGAAGACCGTATAAAATGGAAGAGATACTCTGAGAAAAAGGGGATCGAGAAATTAAGGGAAAAAAACTGTAGCAATTAAGAATTGAATTTGTAATCAAACTTGAGAGAAATATATAAGAACTGATCTCCTCGGACTGTGCCAAGGACGATTTTATTTAGAATAAACCAGTCTACCATCATTTTTTTATCATTTGAATCTACTTTACTTGTTGTCTGATTTATTAAAGTCCAGTTTTCCAACCTACTCTCTATAAATTTATTGTATTGAGTTTTTTGGGCTTAAGTTCATTTATCCTTTGAGCTGAGGACTCAAATTACGTCCTTACAAATATTGATTTAGAGAGATTGTTGGAGCAACTTTTGTGAGTTTATTCTCTAAATTTTGGATTTAGAGAGCTTGTTGAAGATGCCCTTAATCACATGATTTGCATATAATTCAACCCTATTGTCTATAATATTGAAAACACCATTAATGCCAGTGTCATGTACATATCACGTGATTGAACCTCTAGGTAAGGAGTTATAATTGTTCAGATTGAAAATCCAATGAAATGATTAAATTGACACTGTGTCAAGGTTGAGGAGTATTCAGCAAAAAAAAAAAGTTGAGTGAAATTTGATGAATTCCCTAAAAGATAGCAACACGTGTTACGTGAGTTTCACTCACTAGATTCTGAATACAATGCTTTAGCTAGAAATGGTGAAACTGAAGTTAATCAACTCATTAGGAAATAATAATAAAAAAACCAAATCACAGACTTACTTGCTCCTATTTACAGTTTAAAAATAGAACGAAATTAAAATGAGTTTTTAATATTTTATAGTACAGAGTACAGACAACCTAATGCGTGTGTTAGAGATTGTCACTACTCACTAGTCATTGGATCAACACAAAGCCAAAAGAGATCCTACTTGGATTAATATTGGAGTGGATAACTAAATGTTATTGTTAAGCACACAATAATTTTGACAAGAATTGACATGGGCCATTGTGATATGACATCACCTGTAGCTCTTCCGTTGCGAGTCTTTTGGCTAAATATTGCTAAATTTAAAATATATTTGTGTTATAAGTACTGTTCCAAGTTATTTAGGAAAATGAGAAAAGAGATTAAATTTCGGCAACACTGTTGCCAAAATTCAACAAAAAGCAGGAGAGAGAATAAGAAAAAGGAGGAAAGAGAAAAGTGAAACAGTAACCTTGAATTTCGGCAACAGTGTTGCCGAAATTCATTTGCCCAATTTTCCTGTGCTGCCCGGACATGTGAGTGTGAGAAGTGCAATAATGAGTGGGTGCCTCCAAAAAAAGAAAGTAATTGAGGCAATAGTATTGCCGAAAATGGTAAGAAAAAAAAAGTGAATGCCAAAGTCTGGGGAAGAATTAAAGAAAAATATAATGTGTTACGCATAATATTTTTATAATATTTTCACAACAAATCACAGGTAACTTGTTATTATTAATTCAAATTTAAATTTAACATTGAGATTACTATTTTAATCCAACAATAACAATAAGTAATAGCCTGACACTTAAAATTTGTTTTAAAAATATTGTAAAAATTGTGTGCACTTCATTTCTAAAAAAATTAAAAAAAAAAAAATTTCCCAATTGTGGCAATGGTATTGCCGAAATACCATTGCCACAATTGAAAAAAAAATTTTATTTTTCACCATTGCCGAAATACCATTGGGAATTTTTTTTTTTTTCAATTGTGGCAATGGTATTTCGGCAATACCATTGCCACAATTGGGTTTTTTTTTTTTAGAAATGAAGTGCACACAATTTTTACAATATTTTCACAACAAATCACATGTAACTGGTTATTATTAATTCAAATTTAAATTTAACATTGAAATTACTATTTTAATCCAACAATAACAATAAGTAACAACCTGACACTTAAAATTTGTTTTTAAAATATTGTAAAAATTGTATGCACTTCATTTCTAAAAAAACAAAAAAAAAAAATTCTCAATTGTGGCAATGGTATTGCCGAAATACCATTACCACAATTGAAAAAAAAAAATCCCAATTGTGGCAATGGTATTGCCGAAATACCATTGCCACAATTGAAAAAAAAAAATTCCCAATGGTATTTCGGCAATAATTTAAAAAAAAAAATTCCCAATGGTATTTCGGCAATGGTATTGCCGAAATACCATTGGGAATTTTTTTTTTTTTCAATTGTGGCAATGGTATTTTGGCAATACCATTGCCACAATTGGGAATTCTTTTTTTTTCTCAATTGTGACAATGGTATTGGAAATTTTTTTTTTTTGTTTTTTTAGAAATGAAGTGCACACAATTTTTACAATATTTTTACAACAAATTTTAAGTGTCAGGTTGTTACTTATTGTTATTGTTGGATTAAAATAGTAATCTCAATGTTAAATTTAAATTTGAATTAATAATAACCAGTTACCTGTGATTTGTTGTGAAAATATTGTAAAAATATTGTGTACGTAGCAAATTATATTTTTCTTTAATTCTTTCCCAGATTTTGGCATTCACTTTTTTTTTCTACCATTTTCGGCAATACTATTGCCGCAATTACTTTTTTTTTTGGCACTCATTATTGCACTTCTCACACTCACAAGTCCGGGCAGCACATGAAAATTGGGCAGATGAATTTCGGCAACACTGTTGCCAAAATTCAAGGTTACTGTTTCACTTTTCTCTTTCCTCCTTTTCCTTATTCTCTCTCCTACTTTTTGTTGAATTTCGGCAACAATGTTGCCGAAATTCAATCTCTCTCCTCATTTTCCTAAATAACTTGGAACAGTACATATAACGCAAATATATTTTAAATTTAGTAATATTTAGCCAAAAGACTCCTTCCGCTGCTAATACCACTTTTATAATGCACTCACTAATATAGAAAATGTCAATAAACATGAAAAATATTACAATATATATATATATATATATATAATTTGACCATATTGCTTTTGTTCCAGAATAATTTTTGCTTATTATTGGCCACTAATTGATTTTGGTATAGATAATTTAAAAAAAAAAAATTTAGGACAAGATAAGAGAGAAGCGTGTCACTCATATATATATATATATATGTGTGTGTGTGTGTGTTTGTGTAAAACTCTATTTTGGAGACTTGAACTTCGGTTCTTGTCTTTACATTTTACAAGCATTTATACTTGTAGAGTGTTTATCGCATCAAAAGTGTACTGTAGTACGCTTGTCACTTAGTTTTCCTTGGGATGAGATCTCATTCTATTAAATTCTCCAATTTTTTAAAAATATTTTAATTATTGTTTTAAAAATCAAATAAATGACATGTGATGCATATCATACTAAAAATGGAAGGAAATCCGAAATTTAATTGGAGTGATTCATTTTCTCATCAATCTTTTCCAAATTGTTTTATTTATTTATTACTTTCTACCTAAGGTGGACTAAAGCATGCTTAGACTTAAACTTAATTCAAGCACTCCAGTATAATAGAACTGACACGATTCAAATATATGGCAAAAGTAAAAACACGTGTTTGCATCGAGTCCAAATCTTCTATCTCACTTTTCTTGTTCCACTCTATACTCCACTAATAAATACTTACTACGTGTTCACTTAATTAATTAAATATTATCATTATTAACTTATTAATCCTACAGTTATTAATTAATAGTATCACGTGGCAAGTATTTATTGGTGGAGTATAGAGTGGAGCAGGAAAAGTGGGACAGAAGATTTGGATTCGTTTGCATCGTGTCGTAGACTTTATTTGTTCTAAAAAAATAAATATATATAATTCAAAATAAAAAACGAAAAAAACAGGTGTCAAACGCAGCTTGAACCGTGGAACTCGAAACCCCCACAAGCCCACATTCCCAACACATTATTTCTACCATAACTATTCATTCACCCATCAAAAGCTAAAGTAAACCCCCACGCCCATCATTCACTCTCTCTCTCTCCCCCTTTCATTCTGTCCGTCCATCTCTCAAACCCAGCTTCTGTGACTCCCATAGAGAATTTACAAAAACCAAAACCAATAGCCAAACCAAACAAAAACAATGACTGCTTCATAGGTCAACCTAAAAAAAAGAAAAGAAAACACATTCACACAAAAACAAAACACAAAATCTTTAAACACTTTCTTTTGTGGAATATACCCCAATTTGTCCCCAACACACAAAAATCCTTTCACACCTCAAAAAATAAAAAATCTATCAATCAATCTCGTTGAAGCTCCAGAACCCAGTTCAGCTCTTCCTTACACAAACCCAGATCTATGTTCTCAATCCTCAGTACGATATCGTTTCGCTTCAGATCCAGTTTATAAATTTAAAAAAAGAAAAAAAAGAAAAAAAAAAAACAATGGATATAGATGATTTCAGAACGGTTCTAGAGAGTTCAGGTGTGGATGTGTGGACGTTTATAGAGACGGCGATTTCGGTGGCGTCTATGGATTATGGTAGCGAGTTGAAGCAACGGAGAGATGGGATCGTTGAGAGGCTCTACGCTGCGACGGCGTCGTTTCAGTCTCGCTGCCAGAATTGCGATGAAGATGACGGTGATAACGGTAACGCCGTTAATCTCAATCGGAGACAAGAGAATAGTAATAGTATTGGTGATGAAGAGAAGACGACGGCGACGGTGGCGACGACGACGGCGGCGGTGAGAGATGACGACGGTAGCGAGGATTTGGATCCGTATTGTGGTTTGTTCGAAGATCAGCAAAAGAGGATTCTAGAAATTAAAGAACATCTCGAAGATCCTCAACAGGTTTGGTTTATATTTATTTATTTAAATTTAGTATGTTTATTTTTTTTGCTTTTGTTTTTAATGTTTTAATTGTGTGTGTAACAGACTGAGGAATCGTTGGTTGAATTGCTTCAAACTCTAGCTGATATGGATATTACATTCCAAGAGCTAAAGGTAAATTTCATTATGTAACATTCTTTATTTTATTTTATTTTATTTTCAATTTTTTTAGTGTTTGATATGTAATTATTTTAATTTTCTATTTTAGGAGACTGATATAGGGAGGCATGTGAATCGATTGAGAAAGAATTCATCGAATGATGTGAGGAGATTGGTGAAGCTGCTAGTCAGGTCTTGAAGAATAACCAAAAATTTTTTAAGTCATTGGATAATGAGATGTGAAGAATAAAGGGGTTTTTGCTGAATTGGTTTATTTTTGTTTGTGTGTTGTAGGAAGTGGAAGGATATTGTGGATGAATGGGTGAAGTTGAATCAATCTGGGGAACACACTTCCTCTGCTTTAATGGGTAACACTGTTTGCACTATTTTGAATGAATTTAATTTCAGTTTCTCTTTTGGGTAAGTAAATGAGTGCAAATTGCATTATAGAAAGTAAGTTAAAATTGGTAATTGTTGTTGTTGGCAGCTGATGGAGACTCACCTCAGCAGAAAGTTACTCAAAATGGTTATCACCAGGTTGAAGAAATCTTTTATTTTTTGTAGGAACAGTTTGTTTAGGTGTTGTACGGTTTCCCAGTTAAATTCAAACACTTGCTGCATTCCTCATTGCAAACATTGTTATATTTTAAAGGACAATTAATTGGGGAATGTAACGTATAGCATCTAAGGAACTGAATTTAAGTTTTGTTCTGTATTTTTGTGATTTTCAAACCAACTAATTTGCTTTGTCTGGAAGAAAAAAACTGTTGGAAAATGGGTTTTGTTTTAGAGGTTTCTAATATTTTGTTCTTTTGTAGGTTCCTGATTTTGCATACTCTCCAAATCCACACAGTGAGTGTAGAATCAGATTCCAAGTTCAACTTTTGAGCTTTGTGTGTGTGTTTTTGTTTGGAGTTTGAATGATCCAACTTGCTTGCACAGATGGGAGTTCTGGGTCAGATAAGAATAACTCAGAATCCGAGCCAAAGCCGAAAGTGATTCCTCGGAAAGAAGCTCCTCCTCCTAGGGCAGCACCCGTATCTGCCTCAGCACATCAAAATGTATGAATACCAAATTAAGAGTCTCTAGCTCTAATGTTTGGTTGATTATCATTTGGAGTAAGAAAATTAGTTTTTGAAGGATTTGATTCCAAAAATATGAGAAACTAAACTCAATTGCATCAAATAGTTTAGTTTAGCTCAATTGAATGGGAGGTGTAAGTTTTCCCATGATGCTCCCTAATAGTATGAAGTTTGAGATATTTTTAATTTCTTGCCAACCAAACGGATTGTGAATGTTATTTAACTGAATTTGAATCACTTCATTGGGATTTTGCAGAGACAAAGAGAACAACAAAAGGATGTTGACTCTGAAAAACTGGCTTCAGCAAGAAAAAGGCTTCAAGAGAATTACAAGGAAGCTGAAAATGGTTCATTTATTTTCTTTTCTGCTTCTGCTCTAATTTTACTGGATTCATCAATTTGGGCTTATGCTGAAGCTGTTTGTGTTTGTGTTTGTGTGTTTTACTTTGGTGAAGCCAAAAGGCAAAGAACGATTCAGGTGATGGACATCCATGAGATCCCAAAACCCAAGAATGCCTTCTTTGGAAAGAACAAAGGTGGTAGTGGTGGCGGTTCTCACGGGAGGCACTGGTGACTGAATACGGCAAATCATACATACTAAAGGGTACATGAGGGAGGCGGAAAGGCCAAAACCGGTTGTGCCTCTTACATTGTTTTTTGGAGTTAAGAAAACAAAAACAATAACACTTTTTTTTTTTTTTTTGTTAATTTACTTAATAACAAAATTAAATGACTTATTTGGGAATAGTGATTTCAAAGTGTTAAAAAGTTTGAGGTTTTCAATAGCGGGAAACTCTAGCGAGGCACATACACTCACACCCAAATCCACAACAATCTTAAGTGTCAATTATTGGCGCACCAAATTCACTTTTTCACCAAGTGCAAGAGGTGGTCTCTTGTGTTAGTGTTGAAATCCAATTATATGTTGACATTAAAGTATGTTGTAAAATTGGGTGAGTTTGTAGGTGGATTATTCATTAGTGTGGCTATTGGAGCATTGAAAAGGGATGTAGCGCAGCTTGGTAGCAAGCACGTTTGTTTTGTTGGGTACAAAATGTCACTGAGTTTAAATTTTCAAATCTTGTTATATCGATTTAAAAAAAAAAATATATATATATATATATATATATATATATAACCCTTAATGATTAATCTTTTATGGTGTTGTATCATAAGTTCCTCAGTTAAATTTGACCTGTAAGTTATTGATCAATATAGCTCAACAATCCGGCTTATTGATCAATGCAACATAAACATGTGACATATTGATTTATTAGTCAATGCCCATCCTTGTGTATAATTATAGTCACGTGGATAGATCTAATCTAAGAACAAGTATGGCATATATTTAGACTGTTTTTGGTTGGTGTGAAAGTGATGATAGAAAAGTTAAATGAAGGATAGATGAGATGGGGACCTTTTTTCACATTTGGTTGGAGGGAAATGAGAGAGGATGGAAAATGGTAGGGTGAGGAAGTTAACATTTTTTGTCTGTTTGAATTGAGTGCAAAAGTGGACAGAAATAATGGTCCTCATTCTCTACTTGCACTGTCATCAGGTCGGGTCACTTTGCTTCGCCTTGCCATTTGCATTGACCATATGAATGATGCGAGCTCCACTTGCCAAGCATATATGGGACGTTGAAATCCATTTTACCTTCTTTTACTCTCTCTTTTTTTTTTTTTTTCCTTCCTGAGGTCAGCTTTGGTTTTTGATCTTGTATTTTTTGGTTATAACGTTTTATTTTTTATTAAATAAAATTATGTAATAAGGACGTAATAATATTTTGTACAAATTATAATTCTAATCTTTTCATTTTTTCTTTCACCAAACGATTGATTCTTTCATACTTTCACTCTTTTTATCATTCTTATCAAACATATAAAAGAAACAATAAATAAAAATATTATATTCCTTTCATTTTTCTATATTTTCAATATTTTCCATCCTTACTTTATCATTCCTTCAACCAAAATATCCGGATCAATATATATATATATATATATATATATATATATTTATGGGTTGGGATAATTTTTATACATAATTTTTATATTCCCTTAAAAAAATTATTTTCCTTTTAATTTGGATTGGGAGGGGCGGTAAAGAGTGAAAACCAGAAAATGAAGCTTTTTTTTTTTAAAATGGAAAAGAAAAAAAAAAAAATCCCTTTCAAGCCTCATAATAGTGTGGATATACTTTAACATTATTAGGCTACAAAGGAAAAATTATTGAATATTTTAAAAATACTGTAAATATGTATTCTTCTCTTTCACATAAATTGTAAATTTCACTATAAATTTAATTAATGTGACTAACAATCATATGAGAAGAAGAAATACACTTTTATACTACTATGAAAGTACTTAATAATTATCCACTTCAAATATGATACAAAAGAGCATCTTTACGCAAAGTTTGGACAACTACCACATAATCCGGAATGGATAAGATGGAAGAGCTGTCTATTGTATTTTTTTTTTTTTATAAATATTTTGATACCCAATGAATTTAGTCCCTTGCAGCTCAGATGAGATGAGTGATGATACAAATGGTGCCAACTCATAAGTCAATTGACCTTTAAAGCAAGTGAAGGGTCAAGGTTTTGGGTGGTGGTGGTGGGGCTTGGTTGGATTGAGATCAGGTGCAACACTTAAGATATTGCACCTGATGCAATTAATATGGATGGTTAAGATTTAAAGTTACAAAAAACAACTTTAAATGTCAACCATTAAATATAAAAAATGAGAAAAAAAGTAAAAAAAAAAAAGAAAAGTAAAAAGAAAAAAGAAAAAGTGAGGGACCTGGTGAATTGCACGGTGCAATTGCAAAATGCAATTGCACCGGATCCCAATCCTTGGTTTGTGTAATGGGGTTTGGTTGTAGCTGCTCTGGCTTCAATTATTATAAGTTAGTATTTGATTTACTTATTTATTTAATAAAGTTTATAATATTGGGAGTGAAGGTTCCAAGAAATTGAGATTGAAGTTTAAAAAGTCAAAAGAGGCTGGTTGGTTAATGGTTATGATATATATTAAAAAAAAAAGTGTTTATTTAAAAGGGTGATATGATATCACAGAAGGGTCTTGGATTTGTTAAGATCCTTGAAAGCTTGAAATGGAAACGCACGGCACAGCACAGCTAAGAGAGAGAGAATATTTGAGGCTGACGCATGATATTAAAAGATAGCTCTCCCAAAGTGACAACAATACATTATTACATTTGCTTAACCTTCATGACCTCACGTGATTAGGTGTCTAATGGATGTTTATGTGTTAGGCCATTTGAATTTCGATAAATTTTTCTTCCAAAAAAAAAATATATATATATATATATATTTATCAAATTTGTATCATTGAGATTATACTGTTAGTTTATTATTATCAATTTATCTAAGTTTATTTATTTTTATATCTGCCCTAAAAAAGTTTAGAGGAGGGGGGATTTGAAATATTTTTTTAATGGGGATTAGGGAAGATCAAGTAATTTTACTGAGCTACAAAATTGTTGATTTATTTTGAATTTTATAATAATTTTTTTAAATAAAATAAGGTAATGAAAATAATTCATTTTCAATCACTTTAATGCAAGTTTTGCTATAAAAAAAAAAAAAAAATTACTCCGTTGATATTGCTTGATTTTTCTAACTAGACATGCTAAGTTACATCCGTTGAAAATGAGGGTTTTGATGAGTGCAAGTATTACCTCATTTGGGCAATAGGGTCATTTTATTATTACAAATTGAAAAAAAGAAATAAATTGAATTCTCTTGAGTTAAATATTTATATTTAGAAGTGAGGCTTCTATCCAATACTTCTATATATTAGATGGGACACAAGACTAACAATTGGTAATTTTAGAATACATATTGCACGCAAAATTGGAAGTGAACCAAACCTATATTAACATTCATTTATCATAGAAATTGGTTCTTTTTTATTATCATCTAGAAAAATATACTTTCTGTTTATAAATGAAATATTAACTTGGATTGGGATACTAGAAAAAGAGTAATATGAATTTTTTTTTCATGATCAAAGTAATTTAAATTGCGAATCAAAATATATGAAAATTTTAATCTAAATATTTGGAGTGGATATGAATTTTTGCCGTTATATTCAATCAACATATGAATAATGAACAAATGTTTAATTTTATTGTAAGTTGAAATTAAGTTACTTATTTACGTACAACTTAAAAAAAAAAATCTTTTCAGGTATAATTGTATTTTTTTTCTGTCCAACTAATTTTTTAAGCTGAATAAATCAATAAAAATAATTTCTCTTACCAAATATTATGAAGAGAGAGAGAGAGAGAGAGAGAGAGAGAGAATTACAAATACAAATGGACCAAAAAAAAAAAAAAAACAATCGATTTTTGTTTTTTGTAAGAAGTTATATATCCAATAATGGTAGGAAAAGAAAAAAAGAAAAGAAAAGACAGCGAGTGGAATAAAGAAGTAAAAGTCAAATTGACGTTTTCAACAACACAAATACAACTTTCGTCACTTCAATTTCTTTGCAGATTCTTACTATTTCCACGTCTCTATATTTTATTTCTTATTTCTTTCTTTCTTTATACTTCATTCGAAAGAATATAAGAAAATTTTGGGAGAAAAGCAGGGAAGAATAGCTACAAATTTGGAAATTACTAGCTAGAAATCAGGAAATTCACAAGTTGGGTTGAATAACTTGAGTTGGTAGGGTTTAGACTTTAGAGAGAGAATTACAAACTTTCTTTTCTTTTTTTTTTTTCTTTTCAAAATAAATTAGTTATTTAACATATTGATATGAGTCTACATTGGAGTCACTCAACATTTGGTTGAAAGAAAGATTAATGCTAAAAGCGCAATTTTTTGCAATCAATTATCACAATTGTTGACATTGCAAATTGTGATTAGGGAACATCACCACACACACACACACACACACACAAAACAGAAGAAGAAGAAGAAATAACAGCAAGAACTTGATCTGAAAGCATAGCAGGCATTCATAAATTGAATTAAAATAAGAAAGAGCTGACATAGTCCTTTGCATGCAATATATGAAGATTAGCTCCAATAACTTAGAACCCCTTTCCCTCTCCGTGTGTGTGTTTGTTTCTCCAAAAAAAAAAAAAAAAAAAAAAAGCACCAATAACTTAGAAGGTAAATTCAAGAATAGAAAGGAAGGGGAGGAAGGGGAGAAGAAAATTAGTCCATGTACTTATGGATACCGAATTTCATTATAATGCATGGATTATAACTTTGGGGTAATTATTGAATATTTCCGGAGTACCATAAATGTATACTCTCTCCTTTCACATAACTGTGAGTCCTACTAATTAAATTTATGGTGTGACCCACAATTCATAATGTGAGAGGAGAGAGTACGCATTTATGATACTCCTAGAGTATTCAATAACGCCAACATCAACCGGTTAATGAATTCAGAGGGGAAAAAATAATACTTGAAAATGTGGAGGAAAAATAAAGTCAATGCATGAACTAGTGCAATTCCTTGAATGAAAGGAGAATGCCATGCATGAGGCAAAGTGTTGCTCCAAAAACCATACCAGTCCAACATATGCAGCAATCCTACTTGACAGGATGATCAACTAAATGTTAATGATGAGTTACTGATGATGAAATTGCCTCCATATTAAAGTCATGCATTGACACTTGTGTAAGTAGGCATTAGTGAGATTTGAGTTGCCTGTGATATACCTGAAAGGAATTGTGTTGGACAAACCATACCTGGTCAATCAAAAAGAATGAAGAGAATGCCTTAGATTAGAGGCATATGAAAAGGCTTAGGGTTCTTTGCATATGGACAGTATGGAAGTGATGGATATGGATTCAAAGTAATCAAGGTATGATACACTTCTCTAATGTCATTCCTAACCTTGATTTAAGGCAAAAATCTACTTCTTTGTATCACCAATGATCTCACATTGCACCTCTTACCTTATTAGGATCAAAATTCTCGATAAAATAATACATCTGCAACAAGCATGATGTATAATGAGGATTATGACCCATCTAATTCTAATATAACTTTCTCAATAGCCTAAAAATCATACTTTTCTAACATTCAAATTGAACACCTAGGATGCATCATATCCTTGTTTTCGCTCTTACAACCCTTCAGCTCTGCATCCTTGACTCACCTGATTTCTTCAGGCAACCCAATATTCCATCAATTAGCTTGTCCTTGTTAGTATCAACCGGATCAGAAACAAAAGAATAGGTCCTTTGAGGTTTTTTCTTCTTTACATAGTTTCCTGGATAAGTTTCACTGTTGGTTCCAACTGTAGATGAACCAGATGACTTCAAACCATCTGTTGAACAATCAACCAAGCCATCAACATTCTCTGACTTGCTCTTTCTAATGTCACCTTCCTTAGTGCTGTACCATGAATCAAGGATTTGCAGTAGTGAGCTATCTTCATCGTTTATTTTCTTCACTTGCCCTTCTGGCCTACTTATTGCAGTAGAGGTCTCCTCTTCTGAATCAGAAAAGTCATCATCTGAGACAGCAGGTTCATAATCAGGATATTTTGGCCTTTCTTTTTGTTCTATAGCTTTCCTCATTAATATGGATTCCATTTCATTTCTTGCAGAACTTGCATTGGCAACAGGCCCTAATTCTTCCCACGGAGAGTCAAAATCATCATCCTTCTTTGCAGCATCAGACAATTCACTATCTGAAGTAGTGACTGAATTACTAGCATTATTTTCTTGACCATCATGAACACCAATTTCCAGGCCAGAACGATTTGAGGCTTTACCAGATGGAAAGATATAAGAGGACTCTATTTTCACCCCGGGCATTATCTGGAACAGGGAGCCCAGCTTATGGTATCCAATCTTTTGTAAATCAAGAGGATAGCCATACCTCTCAAGGAATAGTTTTCTGAAGGAGACAATGTCACGTCCCTCTGGATACTCCTTTAATATCTCAGTCACAAGCTTCTGACAATCAGCTAATATATCACTTCTAGACCGGACAGAAGGTTTCTTGTTAGTGACGGGTGGAGAAACTCCAGTATGAAGAATATTTTGATACTTTAACTCTCCATCATGTTTTAGTGATGTGCCCGAAAATATTGAGCTCAACCCATTTGATCTGCGAGATTGAATCATAGCACTCTTTCCAATGGAAGAAGTGAGTTTGAAAGGTGATGTCTGAGAGGGGCATTCCACCACCCATTTCCTCTCAGATATTAACAAATCCACCAAGTGAAGGAGGTCACTTTCAGTTAGAGATCTATGAGACAGAGGCCCTTCATTTTGCAGATTTTGTGCCATCTCTTCCCTGACACAAGTCACATATAGCAGAATAATATTAGCAAATGGTAAATTAAATGCAAGAAAATGACCAAGTTTAAACACCGGAGGAAGTTGTCATAGCATAGCATTTAAGGAAATAATAAGGTTGGAGCGCTTTTAGGTTCAACAAAACCATTGACCACAAAAGTATAAATATCAATTTCAGAATTAACATCAATCAATTAAGATATGTATTTAGATCATCAAGTGATACAAACTACGCCAAAAGTTACAGTTTTGTTGAGAAAACCAAATTGGCCAGAACATGATAAATGAAAACCCTCACATCATAGTTATTTTTGAGGCTCTAAGAGGTTCCAATGTAAAGAGCTTTCCTTGGAAGGGTATTTGGTGATTCAAGGCTTCAGAAGTTGCTTTCTTTGTGTAGATGGGAAAAAACTTGACCTGTGAAATGATAAGAAAACCCACACAAATGTAGTGGTGGAACTGTGGATCACTTAATAATGCATTGTGCAGTTGCCCATGAGTTGTAGTCTTGCATTTATTCTGTGCTTGGGGTTCACTGGGTGATGCCTTAAAGAGTAGTGGATTCACTTGTGGGATGGAGGAATTGGTTCATCAAACAAGGTAGTTGACTTGCTTGGAATGTAGCCCCTCTTTGTTTAATGTGGATTTTATGGGAGGAAGGCAAACAATCACACATTTAATGAGGGGGGGTGGGGGTCTTGGTTATTGAACCGAAATCCTTGTATTTGAGATCATTGTTTTTATTCTCTGAATTAGTGCACATCTCATTGATACTGACCAAGAAAAAAAAGTACGCATCTCATTGTAGATTTCATAGACTACTCTCTTTTCAATTGTAATTCTTTTATATCCTAATTATTTAAGAGAACTTTCTATACTCAAAGACAGGAGTTGTAAACCTTTTGTTTAATATCATTCCATCTAATGCACCTCAACTAAAATCTATATGAAGAAAAAAAAAAATCTTGTAAACAAATCCCAACAGAAGGACCAGGCATCTGATATATTTAGTCACTATATGTAGTTTAATTTGAACTCTCTCTCTCTCTCTCATTTTCTCTTGACTAGTTCATATTATGCCAATGATAAGAAAAAGAGGAACAAAACCAAATATTTAAACTACACAGCAGCAGAAGCTGGATAAAATGTTGTCATCAGCAGCATGAGGAAGAAAACTGCATAAAAACAAAGAAAAATAAGTGAATGCATAAAACCTGGTCCGTGAGTGGGAGACAATAACTGAAGCATTGGGTGTTCCCATAAAAGATTCCATGTCACTCCAAAAAGAATCCTCAGAAAATAACTCATGCTTTTTGGAATAATCATTTATCTGGTCCAGTTTTTGGCTGGATTGATCACTCAATATATCAGAATTTGGGTCAGTTCTCCAAAATTTACACCAATTTACAATCTTGTTGAAGAAACCTGGATTTGTTCTTGATGTGTCAACATATGCTTCAGAACCTATAGAAGTTTTGCTGTCCATATCTGAATCATTATTGGCAGAAGAATGTGGCACCTGGCATATTGGATTAGCATCCTGACTTGTTGATTTTGCATGTTTCTCCTCGAGTTTTGCCTTTTCTGAGCCATTTAAAGAAGCAGAATGCTGTTCAGTAGTGCTTTGACTTTTTTCCTCAGAGCTAACACCAGAAGTAGAGCATTTTTCTGTCATGCTTTGACTATTATTCTTGGAACCACCATCACTACTGCCAAAATATTTTCTCCAGACTCTTTTGAACAAACCCATTTCAGATGCAGAATCCTGATCTACCACAGGAGGCAAATGACCCTCACTCTCAACAACCTTCTCATCAAATGGAGGATGCTGCTGCGGCTCCCCCACGTTTAGGTCAGGGGATGGAGGCAATGGTGACATCCCCTCAGCTCCTGTAATAGATCTGTCAAGTGAAGAAGGCTCTTGCTTTTTTTTAGGAGCCTCCTTCACATTTGATTCAGAGGAATGAGGAAATGCTGGCTTCCCATTTACACCTCCAGAAATAGATTTGTCCTCACCATTTGACTTTGAAGTTGCAATGGGGTCCTGGATTCCGTTATTAATAACAGGTCCAGTCAACACAACTGGATTGCACTCAAATGGTTCATGAATTTTAGGGGTGAGACCATGCACAACAAACTGACCATCACCCCCAGACTGAAGCTTTAAAATGTGTGGCATTGCCAGAAGAAACCGAGAAAACTTTTTATATCCATACAAATCTTTGTCAATGCTCACATTACTTTTTCCCAACTCAGAACGAAGTTCAGTAATGGAGATTCCTTTGGGGTGACAATTCAATATATGACGAATCAGCTTCATCACTGTCTTTGGAACAGGACGAGGCTTAGAATCTGAACTAGGTTCAGGCAAGTCCTCTGCCCGTGAGCATGCAGGTTGCTCAGTAACTGAGAAGGGATCTTCAAGACGCACCTTAGAGTGGCCATACCAAGAACCATATGGACCATCTGGGGGTTGGTTAAAGTGCTTCCCAGTAAGGGTTTCCCCTCTAATCAAAGCATGCCAATGCCACATGATACTTGCAGCGCTACAGAGAACACCAGGAGCACTTTCTGGACTTGCAAGCAGTATATTGTAGTTGTTCATTCTTAACCTGTGTAAAATGCTAGCAAAGTCCCTGTCGCCCGAAATTAAAAAGAGATGTGCTGGTGGAGGATTTTGAGAAACCCAATACATTAGATCTACAAGAAGAGACCTGTCAGCACTGTTCTTTCCACCTGCACCCATATATGTAAAGATGAATGTAAATTATTTGGACTAGGATGTACTAAAATGTCATTGAAGTGAAACTTATGATACTGATAACAATACATCTCCTGCTCATCCACTAAAAAGACATGCATAAAATATTTTAAAATTCAACAGAGAGAAAAGATTTGGAACAAACACATCATCAATAAATTAATCCTCATTTTCCTAGCTAAGAATAAAATACTACTACCTTCATATTTGACAATGAAACTTATGGTACAGATAACAATATAATCAAAATTTTACATCTCATTGCTTTGTTTATTAGGTGTAAGGAAAAATTTATAATTTCAATTGGATATAAACTTTTCCCAATATTTTACCAAAATTGAAGAATATTGAGTTGCAAGGGTTCAAATTTATTATATGAGTAGTTCATAATAAGTTATGAATGATTTTCTCTTCCTTTACCACTATACATATATGTATGGGTGTGGCTACTTCATTTCAATATCAGCTAAAACTCCAAATATAATCCTTCCGCAGACACATTTAGCTAATACTACAACAACAACAATTAAACCTTAGTTCCAAAACTTTGGGGTTGGCTATGGATTTTCAACAAACTAGTCAAGACTGGCCACATTTTCCTTTCTCTATTCTATCAGAATTCATACTCTCTATCACATTCTTAATTGACATGTCCTTTTAACTAGTTCTACTAATGTTATGTTAGGTCATCTTCTATGCTTTTCTCTTTCCCTCAACTTGAATCAACTAACTCTTTCTCATAAGTGAATTAATCACTCTCCTCTACCAATGACCGAATTACCTCAAGCTAGTCTCCCTCATTCTGTCATGTACTCAATTTTAGTCTATACTTAGCTGAAAGCTTTTAGATTCTAAAGCATCTCTGAAAATTTCTAACTTAACATTAACTCCAATTCTAGTTTCATACACTAACACCATATCATCAGAAAAAAAGCATACAATTTTCCTCACGATATAAGAACTTCACAAAGTGAGCCCATTCAATAAAAATTCAACATTATCCCACATACTTAAACTCTATCACTAATCAACAACAATCCCAAAAATCTCTACAAGAACTCAATCAACTACATTATTTCAAGAGATCAAAGTACCAAACCGTTGGGAATGTGCGTGAGATTGATCCCAGTGGATGACAGCGCCTCCTGGTTAGCCCTTGAGAGCTGCAAAACATCTCCAAAAGCAGTGATCGTAACAGGACCCTTTATCCCATTAGTCCTCACCGCCGTGGTTATCGTATGCGCAACCTTGAAGACGTTAACTCCAGCTGGCAAATTGCAGTTCTCAAAGTCCCACCACACTGAGACCCTCACATTTCGAGACTCCTCCTCGTGGCGTCTTGCAGAGAAATTTGATTGGGACGAGTAATGCGATGATGAAGATTGAGAGGTTGAGAAATGAGAGATCTTTACAAGTAGTGCAGAAGAATTAGAGGAAGTGAAGAGTAAGAGGGTTTTTGGAGAAAGTAATGGAGGTCTCATGGTGGTGGAGTGATAAAGATAGAGGAATTTGGGGTTTGGGTTTGGAATTTGGGGTTTTGGGTGTGAGATGAGAAATGGGTCTTTATCATTTCATGGTGATATGAGAAGGGATTGCTGGGTTTTTGAGATTTGAATGAGAGACTCTGAGAGGGTTTAGGTGGAGAAGATGGAGGTTACCTAAAACCCTAACGCACGTGCAGTGTACATGCGTTCAGTGTGTGTGACAAATTGGGCCCAGGGACCAAATGTCTTAACTATAATAGGCTTTAACAACTTCCCTATACTGGAAGTGAAGCCCATTTTATATTTAAAACAATTTCATTTCTCCTTTCCTTTCCTCTCTGTCCATTCAGACGTAGGATAATACTAATGTACATGTAAAGATAGGGTTCTAAACTCTGGCTCAGGAGTTAGAAGGCCCATCCTTTTTCTATGGAACTTTACTTTACTTTATGGAATATTACTAATATCACATGGGGAGAGATGATTCAGTAGTAGAAAGATTTTATGACCCATCACACTTACGAGTTTGAAAGTTGTGGATTCAAGTAATGGCCAGTTCCATTAGTGTCTAGATGGCCTTACACTTGTTTTATTAACATCAATCACCAAATACCGCCTACACAATCATGAAAAAGTATGGGAATTTTTGTGTTGTGATTATGTGATAAGTTAGTAGGTTCCATTAGCACCTTACCATAAATGTACCATGATTCAAGTTTTGAATCCTAGGGCGGGATAAGCTGAATGCCTAGAACAGATTTGTGTAACTAATAAAAAAATTAATTGTAATGTTAAAAATATTGTTAAAAATAATAAGAAGGGTTTCTGATAATAATTTTTTTGAGATGTTAAAAATATTGTTATATTTCCCCAAATATAACATTGCGAACGATGTTTGCTAAAAGAGGGAATGAAGAATGAAGATTGGGGAATCAAGTTTATGCCAAGTGCCAATGTATTCCCCAAGCCCAGCCCAACTGGCCAGGGCTGAAACTGGTTGACTCGAGCCCATTACATTTTTCCATGCAACCTAATGACAAAAGCTAGCCTACTCACCCTAAAATTAGTATTGGGCCAATTCCAGGCATATTTGTGGTATTGTGACAAGGTACTGTTTATTAGAGAAGAAAAATTCTATTGGTGGCATGGGTAAAACCCAAATGATCAAACCTTTGTTTTTTTTTTCTTCTTCTTCAAAGATGTCCATTTGGTAGGGAAGTTTGAGTAATGTTGTTTGTAATTTTTCGAAATACATGTAATTAAAAAAATGTGTAAAAAATTATGTAATGTTGTTTAAAAACTGAAAATATATGTTTAAAATGCCCTATCAAATGGGCCTATTTCTAATAATTATAAAAGAAGTTGTTCCAATATTTTAACTTTTAGTAACGATTATTACTTTTTTTTTTAGTAATAAATATTACTTCTTTTTCTTAGATAAATTTCGTAAATGTAAATTTCTAGCTCATCCAAAGAGTGTTCTACTTTCAAAACAACTTTAGCTTTTATGAGCTCACCATCCTTATTTACATTTTAGTAACGTGGGGCTAGTCCGAGTCTACCAATAAACAGAGCGGCAAGATTTAATCTTACGTCTATGATATTTTTTTTTTTTCTTGTACTCAATGTTAGGAAGTAAAGTAAAATTTTGATGGAGATTTTAACTCATTTAAGAAATTGGGCAAATTTAGTCAAGATATACAGACCATCAATAAAAAGAAAAAGGAAACAAAAAAGCAAGCGAATATTGACAAATGGTGGGACGTAAACTTTCCCACCTGTCGGTACAACTAAAACCAACAAAAAACTTCCTAAAAAACCAACAACAACAACAAAAAACTGTCATTTTTGTTTACAATATGGGAATATAACATATTAGATACTGAGTGAGACTAGATAGCAAATATAAAAAGAGAAGAAGAAATTTTTTGTTGGACATACACTTTATCAATTTTATCTTTTATAGATTGTAAAATGATATTGGAGGGGGAAATGTCCTCAAGGTCCAAGTCCAATCTGCCCTCGAACACGATCATGAGTTAGCATCTTGTTCAAGAGAGTCAATCTCGTATCGGAGGCTATACTGGTTTGACCAATAGAACAATATATTTCGGTACTGATCAATATTGATGTAGTGTTTTGGGTTTACCATTATTTTTTATATTTATATATGTGTGTGTGTGTGTGTGTGTGTATTACCTCAATTCAGAACAAATTATTTATGATTTTAGACTTCAACATCAATTAAAAGAAAAAAAAAACACAATATAAAAAATAAAAAGCTTAATTGTTTATTGCATACTAAGAAAACAAATAATACTAATAAGTTACCATTCTGCCTTTAAAAAAATTCAAAAATTACAAAACTAAAAAAAAAGGTTTTTTTTTTTTTTTTTTTTTTTTTTTTTTTTTTTTTTTTTTGTGTACCAACCGGTATGGCCAGTATTTAAATTGGTGAGAAATAGTAGCGTTTCGATATTGGTATGTGTACTAGTACGGTATCGACCACCTTGATCTTGTCTAAAAATATGTTTGGTCCATAACCACAACTATGTGGTAACCCCATTCATCTAGCCAATCAACATACTCTGGGTGCCGATCATATCATAAGTAGGAATGTTTAGGGAAAGGGATTGTTGAATACTCTTAGGAAAGCATTTGCTAACTTTCGCGGATAATGCCCTGGCCTCAATAACAAAACTCCCTTAATCTCAATAAGAGCACTTGAGAAATGTGATTGATTGATCATATCAACTTTATTATCTGCTCGGCCAACCACTACCTCTTCACCTTTTGTATTGAATGCAATGGTATAAGTCATTACCATACAATGTGGTTTAAAGGGGGGGGGGGGGGGTGTCCCCTTAGCCAACTTGAGAGGATGACGTGTTGTTAGGTTTCTTTCACTTAGAGGAAACTAATCATCAATCCCTACTTAATAAAAACCTAGAAATACCCCCTCTAAGCAACAACAACAACAACAACAAAAGAAGAAGTATGATTTTCCTAAACCTCAGTTACTCTGCAATTCAATTCTAAAATTCTTTTCACTAACTTAACCTTTAGAATGCCCCCAATCAATCCAATTAGTTGATTTGAAGTCTAGAAAGTATGCTCTTCAAATCTAGTAGATTTAGATTTAGTGAATTCCTACAAATCCATCACTTTTTTACGTTGAAATACTTTGTATGATTCCTCTTTAAAAAAGGGGGAAAAAAGCAAAAACAATAACTCACCCTTACAGGTATTAATTAGGATCATATATCTTCCTTTGAGAAACCCTTTTTTTTTGGGGAATAATTTAAAAAGCTAAATTCTAATGACTAATGGGTCCGTTTGGATAACATTTATTGTTGCTGAAAGTTGATAAAAACTGATTGTTGCTGAAAACACTGTAGCAAAATAATTTTTAAATGTGTGAATAGTATTGTGGAACCCACTTTTAATATTAAATATTAGGTGAATAGTGCGTAAACAGTGCATAAACAGTGCACATACTGTTCATGCACAGTAAATTTTGTCCCCAAAGTCAACAAAGTGCGGCAAAAAAAAAAAAAAAAAAAGAAGATAAAATGCAACTTTACTTTGAGTAGCAAAACTTGCTATCCAAACGCAAGCAATGTGTCAACATTTCATGACGACATATTAAATGTGGTGGGCTCGACGCTACCCACTATCAAAATGAGGCCCATAAGTTTCATGTACCGCTCCATCTTTTATTTTTCCAAGATGCTTACGATTGGATTGGGATCTTTGATTCTTTGCTCCTTGTTTCACGTTGATATCGACCAATACCGCCCTACATTACCCTACATTAATCTGACATAATTGCTCACAAAAAATGTTGGATTGTGCATACCAACTTGCTTTAAAATTTTACCAAAATTTTCAAAAATGAATTTATTTTTGTGTCACCAGTCCAAAGTTCATCACTAAAACGTGCATGATATCTCTTGGGACTAGAACTGTCACCAGTCCAAAGAAACCTGCAATGTGATGTGATGCGATGCGTGACCAAAGGGACCAGAATTGTTAACCATTGCTTTCTGATAAAGGCCTTTGGATTTGATTCACATCGCAAAGGAACTGGTTGATTTTATTTTGGACCAGCTAGAGTACTGGTTTATGGAGAAACATTGAGTTGGGTTTGGTGTAACTGGACACGGACATTCTAGCTTTTTGCCCCTAATTGTTTTTTTATTTAGCAATTTGCCCATATTTTGAAACTATATAAGAATATGCCCCTGTTTCAATACTCGATTATCCTAAAATCGAGTTATGCCCGATCAAACTTAAAAAAAAATAAAAAATTTGCATGTAACTCGAGCTTAAGGAAATCGAGTTCCATGCAAAAAAATTTTACAAGTGTGATCACCCAATATTCAGGGAGACCTATAGCGGCGTTTTTCTGGAAAAATTTTTTATGCCAGGTTTCAATGGCCCTATAGCGGCATTTTTTAATCCCTATAGTGGCGTTTTTCTGAAAAATTTTTTTATACCAGGTTTCAGTGGCCCTATAGCGGCGTTTTTTTTATCCCTATAGTGACGTTTTTATGCCCTATAGTGACGTTTTGGAACTCGATTTCCATTTACTCGAGTTTCATTAATTTTTTTTTTTTTTTTTTTTTTTAAGTTTGAATGGGCATAACTCGATTTTAAACCAATCGAGTACTTTAAGTAACTCGATTTTAGGGAATTTTTTTTTTTTTTTTTTTTTTTTAAGTTTGAATGGGCATAACTCGATTTTAAACCAATCGAGTACTTTAAGTAACTCGATTTTAGGGTCATCGAGTATCGAAACAGGGGCACGCACCTATATAGTTTCGAAATAGGGGCATTTTGCCAATTAAAAAAAATAAAAGGGGGTAAAATGCCATAATGTCCAACTGGACACTAGACTCAATTCCAATCCCTAATTTACTACTATTTTGCTAAGTTTGAGATTGTTTAGGATTATTGTGAATATGAACGAAATTGAGATTTTTTTTTTCTTCTTTAGGGTTCAAAGCATGAACCAAAAGTATTTTGATCATTTAAGAAAAGCAAATATATTAAAAGTAAAAAAAATAAAAAAATAAATGAAAAATAAAATTAGTCTATATTATATAAGACTAAAAATAATTCTTTCTCATTACATTTTTGTGGGTACTACACATGTGTAGTAGTGGTACACTAGTGCAAGCTCCAGAAGCATATAAAGCGCTAGTGGGAGGGTTCTCCTTCGGATGTGGGACTAAGTTGCCTCAGGGGGTGAACGCCTGCACTCGGTCGGGGGACAAATTCGTGAGAGCCTGGCTCCCCAAAGCGAACAAAATCCTTTGTGTGGAGTCAAGTACCCACAATTTTAATTTAATCATTTATAATCTCTCAAAATAGAACTCGATGTTCTTTTATATACCGAAAATTATCTATGATTGATTTTGTACTTAATTTCTCAATAATTTTCTTTTTTTCAATAAAAAAAAATTTAAAGATTTCATTGGAAAACACCCATGTCATGTTTTAAATATGATAAGTGTAACTTACCTTATTTCCAATTTTCTGCATATGCACTTTGAATAACTTACCTTTCTATGATTGACTCATTTGGAAAATGATAAGACTTTGTGGGAGGAAATGTGAGTAAAATTGTGGAGTCCAATTGTTAGATAAAGGATGAATGCTCTTCATTGGCACAATCGCAATCCCAATCACGCACATTCATCTCATTTTATACATGCCCTGATTGTTTGATTTCCTTTGTTTCTGATTTTTTATTCAATCAAACACAAATGGCAGGCGATAAATTTCAGCAAAGTGACACGCCAAAAATGAATATCGTGTTTTGTTTTTTTAGGCGATATGTTTGTTTATATTATAATGCGAGAATAATTTTGCAGTTGGCATTCTTTACACAAAAAGTCACTTGGCTCATATCTTTCTTCTTGTTGTGGACCACAACCTGTGTTTGGACATTAATTTATTTGGTTAAGATAAAAGAAACAGAAGAAGAAGATTTTAAAGATCTCCAACCCTTAAATGATTTGGACAATCAAAGTACCACATGGGTATGGATGACCCAATTTTAAGATTGTGGCATGGAGAACTATTATTTACTATTACCTAATTCAATCAAGTCCTGCTTATGAGTTATGGCAGGCAGCTGAGTGCATTACAGTTTTGTGGTTCCATTATTCTTCCTAAAGAAATGGTCCCTTTATATGAAATATATATATATATATATATTTACTTTAAATTTAGTAAACTTCTTTTCAATAATTTTTTTTTTGGTCCTAAAAGAAAAAGTGAGGGGAATATTCGAATCATTAATTTCCTTTCCTTCGTGATTGTGTTACTCTGTTTTTTATTTTATTATTAATTTCTTTTTAAGTGCTTTCATTTTTTCCAGCTTTTGCCAGAAAGTAACAACTTTTTGAATAGATTTTTGGCAAACTTTGAATCAAAGTAAATATGGGACCCACACGTTTTTTTTGAGGCAAATCCACATTAGGTCGTGTTTACCTTCATGAGAAGAGAGAGATCATTACAAATTATACTCATCCAAAATAACACCCACAAAGGCCCGTGCTGAATTCATGTTGAAAATCTCAAGAGAAACACACACACACACCCAAAAAAAATACTTATTGCCGTTTCTTTTGGGATTTTAAGATTTCCTTCATATAGGTAATTAAAAATTGGTTTTCGTTTGAGATTTACTCTAACCTTTTGGTTCTCTTCTTCAGTCATAGTCTTAAATCGTTATCCAATTGAATGTTTGAACTCCTCATCTCTTCCCATCTTTGTTGATGGATTAGATATGCTTACTCTTCAAGTTCATGGCTGGTGGCTCCCATCAATGCATGCAAAGACACCAAGATTGTCCACTCTGGCCCTTGTTTTTTCCTCTTAATGTTAAGCATAATAATTCTATTGTTTTTGTCTAATTAAAAAAAAAAAAAAAAAAAAGATGAATGTTTCCTGTTTGGCAATTTTGCACCTATAAGTTTACCTTTGGAATAATAATCTGGAATTTATACTAACCATGTATTTACCAATCCAGGTAAAATTTGTTCCAAATTTCAGTTAAGAAGAGTTGTTTTCTATTAATTATTTTAAAAAACTATTTGGTTTATTTGTTTATTCTCGAACCAAATCTTTAGTTTCAATGCCTTTTTCTTTGAATTTCATACTTGACTTATTTGATACATAATTTTCTATTTTTGAATCATTGATTCATTTGTTTTCTTAAAAAAATTACGAAGACGCCTCTATATGAAGACATTCAAGAGACTTGTAGAACATAGTTATTTTACCGTTCAACTTAGCTTTTGCATATCGTTGTATAGTTTAACTTTTCGGCCACATATTGTTAATTCATTTATTATATCAGTTCAAACTTTATTTTTTCTTTGCCCTCGTAATCTTGGCATATTAGAGCATGCTCCACTTAGTTACTTGGGAAAAGTTGAAGTGTCCTTGGTTATTAGTTTTTACAAAAGATGGGTTGATTTCATACTGCGATGATAACAATACTTTCTTAATTGACTGGTACTATCTTTAATTTTATAGATTTATAGATGGGATATTCTAAGTGTAGATTTGGAAATTTATACGAGGACATACCATACCAAGTGAGTTTTATCATATTTTTAGCTAATTCTACTCTACTTCTCTTCACTCCCCCTCCTTCTCTCCTCAATCCAAACGGGCTTAGTCTTGGAAACCAATTTCTTTGTTATCCATATATATATTTGGTGATTTCCCTCCCTGCAAAGGCCATGGTGGGTTTTAATCACTTCAAAGAAATACATAGTATAATTGGAATTGAAAGTTTAGATAAAAGGAATTCAAGGGTTTCAACACTTTAATATTAAGGGCTATACAAAAAGTCTACAAACCTAGGATGATATACTAGCATGTGCTCTTAGAATGGGTATTTAGTAGTCATTCACATTGAGAATGACATATGCCATATGTTGGGTTCAATTTAGCATAAAAGCTCAAAAACTCCACTGCATCCAGACTTGTAAATGTAGACTATTGCAAAAAATTTGCAATTGTGTTACAGTGTGATTCTAAATGTAGAATCGCACTGTAGCTCAATTGTAAAACCAAAAACATTATTTTATTCTTTTTCTCTCTCAATTGTCTCCCAGCTCTCCCACTCTCTCAATTGTCTCCCATGTCTCTCTCTCTCTCAGATTTCTCCCTCTCCATTTGCTCTCCCTCAGGCCACTGTCCACCATTGCCCAGTAACACCAAGCCTAGGCCGTGTCTCACCCAACGACGCCCAAGCCCAGGCCTCCATTGGCCACTGTCTCACCTAGTGTGGTCTGATTGTGGTAGATTGTGGAAGATCATGGCAGATCGGTGCCCAAACTCTCAGCCTCTCTCTTCGATCTAGTGGGTTTGTGGTGGGTTAGTGGTGGAGATCGTGGTAGATCGGTGGTGGGTTTCTTTAGAGGTGTGGGTTATTTTGGTGTGGGTTTCTTTGGCAGTGTGGTTTAGGTGGTGGGTTTTGTTTGGTGTGGGTCAGGTGGGTTATGGTGTGGGGATTGCTGTCTGACGTGGTGGAAATTGGCACGAAGCTGTGGTGGCCATGGAAAATCGGCATGGAGTTGTGTGTGTGGCTCTGTTGTTGGCTTCGATTGGTCTTCGTTAGTGGTTTTTTTTTTGGATTGTTGAGGTCTAAAAAGTTATAACACCAAGGCCCAAAATAGTATAGTAGGTGAACCCCATATAAAAGGATTGAGATCATCACAAGAGAAAAGGATGGTAGGCCCAAGTCCATTACAAAAAGATTTTAAGCCTAGAACCCGTGAAAGGAAAGGCCTTAGGGCCCATGAAACGAAGGGAAGAAAGGAGAAAAGCCCAGCCTGTCAAGATCAAAATCAAAGGGAGTCCAGTGGGAAGAATTGGGCCGGGACACCTAGAGGCTGCTAGGGGCTCGAGATCCTCGAGACGTGCAGCACAGCTAGGATGAGATTGAGACAGCTCAAAAATAAAAAAGCACTAAGAAACACAAGTAACAAAGAATAGATACGTCTTTCTCAATCACCCAATGATGCAGAAAGGAACTAGAAGACTTGGAGAGTAACAATTCATGAATAAGGAGCTGGTACCTCGGGCAACCCAGAAAGAAGAACTATAAAGGGAAGTAATTGGAAAAACCTTTAACATGGCAGGAATGGACACTGTTCACCCGGGAAAAATGACAAAAAGAAGGAGAGCCAAAAAAGCTGGGTCTGAAAAGGTAAGGTTTAAAAGCCTTGAAGGAAGAGAGAATGGAAGTTAGCCTTCTAAGGACACCCCAGAATGGAAAGTCGACAATAGACTTTTAGGGAAACAGCACCAAAAGAAGAAAACTATGAGAAACAAGGAAAGGACCAGCCATCAGAGTGGTTGGCACAACAGGAGCTTTAGTACCCAAGGGAGCAAAGGAGGGGAATCAGTAGTACTTCGGAACCTTAGAATAACACTATAAAAGGGGAAAGCAGCCCACATTGAAGGGGTATTCAGCAAGAGTGAATAAGAACAGAATCATTGAGAAAACTCTGTCAAAAAACTCAAAGAAAGTAGTAAAAGAAAAAGGAATATCGCCCGGTTTCCCAAAACAGCCACTATAGAACATACTTGGATTCAAAGGGATTCAAACTTTGCAAGTCTTAGAAGCTTAGATAAGCCATCTAAGTCTGTAATTTTTTAGCTTATTTGGACTTTGTGACATGTCTTAGTGAGCACATTGTAATTTACAACTAATAAAAGTAATGAAATATTTCACAATGTTTTAAGGATCCTTAACAATTATTTTGTCTCTCTCTTTATTACATTGTTCCTTTACTATTCTTGCTATTCAATACATATATATTCAGGCCTGCTAGTATGTACGTATTGTAGGATTCTTGTTCTGTGCACTACTTGGTTTGTAAACAGCCTATTTAACTGTGGTGAACCAAGCCCAGTCCCTTAAAACAACAACTAAAAGACCCAGGGTCCTTGTTTCAACTTGGGCTTGGACACTGTCCAAAAAAGGACCTTCACATGGGTTTTTTGGTATATGTGGGGTGTTTTGATATGATGCTTTGATGGTTTTTTTTTTTTTTAATTTTTTTTTTTAACGTGGTTTTGCTTTTGGTCTGATGATCCAATGGTGGTGCTGGGATATATGGGGGGTGGCAGTGTGTTCATTGTAGTGGTGATCTTTTAGACCCAGAAAAATGAAGAAGAAGAGAGACTGAGGGAAAAGACAGAGATAGGAGAGGAAGAGAGAGAAAGAAGTTGCGAAATTAATATTTTAATGAATAGATGATGTAAATAAGAAATAGGATGTTGGGAGTATTGTAAAATTGTATGGTATAATTGATAAAGTAGTTTTTTGGGATGGTAAAATAGGATGAGATAGCATTCCCAGATGTGAATGCTCAATTACAATGTAGTGAGCTTATGAACAGTTGTTACAAATTTCAAGTATTTTATAATACTCTTTAGTTATATGCTATCTTTAATCATATGTCTTTTTAGGAGCTTGAACCAATTGAAGAGATATAAACTATTTCAGCATCATATGTTTGTAAAATTTCTATCTAAATATTAATTTGGTATTTTAGACAATGCAATTCTTTCATTCGTCTTTGGAATACATGATACCAATGCAATCCACGTGGCTTTGTATGCAATATTGAATATAATTTCATGTCATATTTGATGTATAATTAAAAATTTAATATAACATTTCGTGTGCATCGCACGGGCTAATTACTAGTGGTAAATAATAACATAAAAAGAACTAGCCATAGTCAATTCGGTTGATCTAAAACTTATTTTATATTTATTCTGTTTTGATTCACATAGTGATATATAGATTTCTAGTTTACTACCAATTACTAGACGTGGCAAACGGGCAAGTTGGGTCAAGTTAATCATGTTTCAGGTTGGGTTAACCTGTATTTTTCATATGAATTTTTTTTAGGCGTAAATGCACTTTTGGTCCCTACATTTTGAGTCCATTTCTATTTTGGTCCCTATTTTTATTTTATTTTTATTTTACCGCTTTTAGTCCCTAAAATGAAAAACGCATTCTATTGGTTTCTACTGTCATTTCACTAACGGAAATTGCTGATGTGGCAAATGGAGTGCACTGTTGGCACAATAAATGCTGACGTGGCCATTAAAATTATATTAAAAAAATTATTTGGCAATTAATAAATGCCACGTCAGCTTAGAAATTTAAAATTTTAATTTATCAATTTTAACAAAAAAAAGAAGAAGGAAAAGCAGAATTAAAAATCAACAACACATGAATTCAGATTTAACGTCCTCTTCATTAAGAACACACGAGCATAAACCCGAAATGCACCTTCAGTCACCTCCACCTTCACCTTGAGCTTAGAGACTGTAGAGAGAGAGCTTGAGATTTTCACAGAGAGAAAGAGAGAGCTCGGAGATTTTGTTTGAGCTTTTAAAATTTAAATTTTATGTTGTGTTTGGTTGCCAAGAAAGTTTAATAGAAATTGAGGAAATTACTCAAAAAATATCTCAATCTTTAAGATTCAAAAGTGAACTCGTTTTTGTTTTTTTGTTTTAAATTATTTCATTTCAATTTAAATTAAAATAGAAACTCCATTGAACAAGGCCTGACCAGTACCTGTCGATCCCTTTAAAGCTCTGAAAAGACGAAAGCCTCTCTTTCTCTCTCCCTCTCTATCTGTGCAACAAAACACCCAGAAAGTGAGTGAGGAGAGAAAGGATTTCCACGCAAAGATGGTTGATGCAGCTATCAAAAAAAAAAAAAAAATTTGATGAATTAGAAATTCTTTGTTTTAAAAACTTTAAATTAAAATGCTGAAGTGGCATATTTTAAATACTAAATAATCTTTTAGTATTATTTTAGTGGTCACATTAGCATTTATTGTGTCAATAGTGCACTCCGTTTGCCACATTAGCAATTTCCATTAGTGAAATGACGGTAGGGACCAAAATGGAATGTGTTTTTCATTTTAGGGACTAAAAGCGGTAAAATAGAAAAGTAGGGATCAAAATAGAAATTGACCCAAAATATAGGGACTAAAAGTGCATTTACGCCTTTATTTATTTATTTAAGAAAAAAAATGTATTTGCCAATTGAAAAGCCATGCAGAAAATTACTTGATGTAAAATGCACTACATTACTTTGAACTCACCACTCATATAAAAAAATGAGCTTAACTAAACAAATTAATACTTGTTTAATAATTTTAAAATTATACAAATCCCATCGTTACTAACCAAAACAAAATAGCACAAAAGATAAGCAAAACAGATAAACAAGTTTCATTTCTACACAATATCAACATCCCAAAACATAAAACAAAATTACTAATTTTACAATCTTGAAAACTAATTTTATAAGATATTATCAATTGTGGTTGACATTCTATTTTAATCTTAAAATATATATTAAAGTTTGATTGTTTATTTATTTATACATGGTTTCTTTTATGACTATCATGTCATTGTTAAGCAACAAATACTCCATGAAATATCATAATTTATTTTGAAAAGCCGTTTATTTTGGACATGAATTGTTAAAATATATGCCTAAGCATTTATGCTAATTTCATTGATACTTTGGCTTCAGTCTTTTCATATTTATGAATATTTCTCATACAAGTCTATAATTTTACATGTATGTTTTTAACTCTAAAGTAACCAAGTTATCTTGGCATGTATTTTGTTATTTGATATTTAAAAATCTTTACTCATTACAGAATGCCTCAACTATTATTCTCCAAAAAAAAAAAAAAAAAATTTTGAATGCAGTTATGTAAAGGTCTCAATTGTCTCCTTAAAGCTCACGACAAACAATTGAACCAATATTGTTTTAATTTTAATTTTTTTAACCAAAAAATTAGTCTCACAAAATGGTTCGAGTCATGGGTCGACTCAAGTTGACCCGCAAAAAATGGGTTGGGTGATGGGTCAACCCGTTTTGCTTTGGGTCAAAAAGTTTGAGTTTGGGTTGGGAGCAAATTCTGACCCGTTTTGCTATGTCTACCAATTACAAAATCACAACTTATAGTTTCATTTAAATTATGGCTTCAACCTGCAAAGCTATATTATTCTTTTACTAGTATTGTTTTTAAAGAACAATGTTAAAGACAAAAAGAAAAGAAAATAATATATATAGCAAGTCTTAGGTATAGTACTTAGGTGCTATTTCTTAGGTTCTTCTTTTAAGATTTTGCCATATGGATTTTTTCTCATGGATGGAAGTATTTTTTTTTAGTTAAGTACCCACATGGCTGAATCTCAAGAGAGGAATCTATGGAACAGCACCTAAGGTACTGTACCTAAGTTTTGTCCATATATATTTATATATGAGATGAGTTCAAGTTACAATTTGTGCAATATCATAAGAGTTACACATTTTTTAAACCATTGATTTCCATTATATCTAATGGTTAAAAAAAGACTAGTGTCATGTCATTAAGTCATTAAATTCTCTTTCTAAAAATAAACAAAAAGTCATTAATCTCTCTCTCTCTCCATGAACTCCACCAATGGACGCACATAACTCACAATCCCAAACAGAAGCTCTTCCTGCCCATAACCCAAAATAAAAAAGGTGTTCCAAGGTACCATATATACATTGTAATGGTGTTCCTGTGACAACTAGGTAACACCTTAACCTTTTCACCCTAAAAACCTAAACACCAATACCTAATTCTTTGTTTCTTAAATTTACTCTAATTTTCCTATAAAGTGGCGTTTATTGAAGACCCAAAAGAGCATGTAAAGGAACAATCAATTTCTTAAAGGCAATTGGTATGGAAATATGAAGGAAAGAATTTAGACAAACAAGATGGCCCACAATGGTTATAACCATCATGATGAAGAAGCTAATTACGTTCTAACTGATTACATGTTCAATGATTATTCAAAATCATTTGGCAACAATTTGAATGCCAATTACTTATTTGGCGAACCACCTGATGGATTACAAGATTGAAAAAGGTTAGGAAAAGTAGAGTAAATTTAAGAATTTAAAAAAGCCAATTCGATAGCTTCCCTTTTTTTTTTTTTTTTTTTTTTTTTGGGACTGAGTCATGTGTGTCCATTAGAGGAGTTCATGGGGTCCAAGTAGATGAGAGAGAGAGAGAGGGAGAGAGAAAAGACAACGGTGGAGGGTGAAAGAATTTAATGACTTTTTGTTTATTTTTAAAAGAGAATTTAATGACTTAATGACATGA
Source organism: Quercus suber (assembly GCF_002906115.3). Classification (NCBI taxonomy): domain Eukaryota; kingdom Viridiplantae; phylum Streptophyta; class Magnoliopsida; order Fagales; family Fagaceae; genus Quercus; species Quercus suber. Next base: position 1,386,913 of record NW_027069570.1, read on the forward strand.
CGCTAATCTTTCTTTAACTCTTATAGAGTTATACTAGGTATAAGTTGAACCTCTCTCTCTCTCTCTCTCTCTCATGCAAGTTTAAAAGAAGATTGAGAGACATGAACACTACTTAAGAAAAGACAATTTTTTTCTTTTTTAGAAAAATGATAAAGAATTGAGGTAATATGTTATGGTTGGTGCAAATATCACTTTTATATAAGTTTATTATTAATTTTTATAATATAACAAATTACAACATACCATCTCAAAACATGTGGGAAAAAAAATTGTTTATAGTACTAGATGCTTTCGACATGTCAACCCATTTTTAGAATTATTGCTTTCTGACATATCATTACATTTTTGTCATGTGTGGTTTACCCTTCTTTCTTCTTTCTCGTTAAGGTACAATAAAAAGAAAGTAGAAGAAAATTATGCAAAATATTGAGAGAGAGATGAAAACATATCATTCATTTTGAGCAATACACAAAAGAAAAATTAATAACATTTATTTTTTTTATAATAATTGAGTTGACAAGTTTTTACTGGTTCTCATTTGAGTCTATTAAAAAACATTATTTTTTTTTGCTAACAATATGCCACATTAGAAGTTGTCAAATTTTAGTAGAAATTTTTGTATCTATAGACTTTCTCTTCATTGTTTTAGTGAGTTTGAGTAATGTTACACACAAAAAAATTCCACAACAATTTTTACAATAATTAAGTTATCTCGGTTTATCACTAATATCAATTTTTTACTTATTACTAATAATCTATTACATTAGCAAGACTTTCTCATTAGTGAGTTAGCTGTAGTGTTGTACAAAAGAGGACAATATAAAACTCCTTTTATATTTATAAACTTGAAAGGAAAAAAAAGAAAAAAGAAAAGCCTTTTATATATCCACTTCCCTTTATAGCCACGTAAAAGAAAATAAATGTTCGCATTTTTTTTTTAATTACTTCATATTCTTTTGTAGAATGTCAAGTGACAACCAAAAGAAGAAAAAAAAAATGTTTAAAACATGAAGTGGAGAGACCGATGTTTGCAGGTTAGGCAAACAAGAATATAGTTATTCTTCATTCTCAAAAAAAAAAAAAAAAAAAAAAAAGAAAAGAACATAGTTATTCTTCAGCAATAATTTCCAACCAAATAAACTATCTTTTTTTTTCTTAAATAAAAAAGAAAAAAGAAAAAGAAAGAAATTCTCTGGGCCCAATTCAACGTATCTTATTCTTAAAGCCTTAAGAAGGATCGTAGATTCGTAGTACATAAATAGGCTTGAAATAAAATATGATTCATTACAGTATTTTATGTTTGACTATTCTGTAATTTATAAAACATAAAATGTCTACAACAATTTATGAATTGTTCCATCGCTTGCAGTGGCAACTTTAAGAATTTTGTTCAGCGGGGTCATTAAGAAACTTGAACCAAACAAAATGTAATAGAAAAAAAAATTGAGTATATTGAGTTATCGACAAAAAAAGAGAAACACAAATATATGAAGTTTTACAATTTTCTTATGAGTTTTTATATTTTAAAATTATTACAATATAGTTTATTATCAATTATCACTATTTATTGTTAATGTTGGTAAGTGTGGCCATTTTATTTTATTAAGTTTGTATAACATTTTTAATTTTTAGGAAGTTTTCATTATTTTTATAAAAAATGTTTCAAATTAAATAACAAAACTCAGCCCATTGTTCCTGTATTAAATTGGCCAACGCAGCCACATTTATCCATACATAAATAATACTCTAAGTATCTACATAACTAATAAAACACTTAAAAAATGACTAATTTTACTATTTTGGTTCTTGAATCACTAACTTCATAACAAAAATTTATTTAACATGATAATAATATACACACATGTAACAAATCCTCCGTATTTTCTAATTATTAAATTATATAAAGTTATATTATATTTGTAGTACACAACACACATTCACATGCATTACAATTCACACAAATAACATAAAAAAAATAAAATAAAATAACACACACAATTAGTATTAGACTCACTCACACACATATAACATAAATTTATAACAAAAAGAGACATCTACGACTTGCAAACATTCTCTTTTTACTCTTAGAGAGAACTGTGATCTATGTTGTTGTTTGATTTTGGGCTGGGTTAATATGTGGTTACGGTGTGTAAAATTTAAATGAAAGTGTACAAACATATCTTCAGAGGTAAATTATACTAATAAAAAAAAATTATATATAAATTAAAAAAACAAATCTAGTCAGGGGGTTCAATTGAACCCCCTGAGCATAGAGTAATGCTGCCCATGATCGCTTGTGAGCCTCATTTTTCATAAGTTAAAAAACAAAAACAAAAAAAAAAGGTATGGATTTCAAACTTTTGTTTTTGACAAGATGGATTCCAAACTCTTAAAGGAAGATAAAGTTCACATAAAAAAAAAAAAGGAAAATAAGTTTTTCATTGATGCAATTTTATTGTCCTCGAGTTCTAATGTCAATTGTCATTAATCATGCACTCAGGGGGGGGCCAAAAAATAGATTGAAATTAATGCAATTTTATTGTCCTCGAGTTAAGGATATGCACGTGATTAATTATCATGCGGCAATAGTCAATCTAGTACTAATAAAATAATAATTCACTTAGGTTTCATTTAGGAGTTCATAAGGAAATGGAATTGAATTGAATGGAATGATCATAAGGAAATGAAAATGAATGGAATGGAATAGAATGTATTTAAGTAAGGGAAAGGAATGGAAAAGAATGGAATGAAATGTAATTAAGTAACCTTGATTAAATGTTTTAAAATAAATGAATGGAATAGAATGAAAATGAATGGAATGTAAGTAATCTTGTTTGTGAGTAATATAGAGGGAATAAAATAAAATCATTTTATGATAATATTACTATTAGACGTTATAGGGGTATTTTGGGAGCTTCAGTAAAAAATTCATTAAATCTAGTTCCATTCCCTCTTATTCCTCCAAACTTCGGGGGGAGGGGGGGAATGAAAATTTGATATTTTAAGGAAATAGAGATGAATGAATGTACCCTTCTACACATTCCATTCCTTTTCACTTAAATTTCTAAATAAGGGAATGAATTTTCTATTTTCTCTATTAAAACTCCAAAATAAGGGAAGAGAAGAATATTCTAAAATTATTCTTTTCATTCATTTTTATTCCATTCCATTCCCTCCATCCAAATGAGAGCTTAGGAAACAAGGCACATGATTCTTAGTGACCAAAAATCCAAAATGGAAAATTACTCATTATTATTGTATTGTCCAAATATAATTTATTTTATTTCCTTTAAAAAAAATTATAATTTATTTCATCCTATTCCTTGCACATAAGAATAGAAGTACTAGACAATACTTTGTTTCTCCAATAATAATAATAATAATAATAATAATAATAATAATAATAATAATAATAATACTTTGAAAACCAAGACTCAATAGTTTGGAAACTTACTGGTGTTTTAATAGAGAGTTTCAATGTTTAACCTAAATTACACATGAGATGAGTTCAAGTTACACTTGGTATAACTCCATAAAAGCTACACCTTTTTATGACCATTGATTTCTATTAGTTCTAATGGTTAAAAATCACCTCTTTCCACCTCATCTTGCATAATTAGTAGTAGCATTTTTTTTTCTCTCTCCCTATTTATTACATTTACAGTCATCTAAATGATGAGAAGAAGAGGGGGAAAAAAAAAAAAAAACTGAAAATTTGATACCACCCTCTTCGATGGGCTAGTTGAGATACTGTGGCATGAATGAGAAGGAGCTTAAGGAGGTAGACTCAATCGCAGTGGCCTTAAAGAAACTTTTATTCATTTTCTCTAATTTAAAGAGATCAAAGACATCTATGATTTAGGCATGGCTATGATTTTCCTCATCTTACTGAGCTTCAATTTTCTAAATTTTGATCAAATTTTCATTCAGACTAGAATACCCCCATTTAGGGGGGCAATTCGTGTTCGCGTGTCAGGTTCGTGTCATGTTAACTCATCAGTATTCGACTATATAGATTAACACTAACTCGACATGTTTATTAAACGGGTCAAGATTCCTCAACCCTAACATAACCCATTTATTAAATAGGTCAGCTATGTCGACCTGTTTATAAGATTTTATCAAAATGAAAAAACAAAATTATGAAAAAACAAACAAATAAATATTTTTAATATAAAATTTACAACTAATGAGTAACTACATCATAAATAATCATTCAAAACTAAAGTATATTTCAATATCACAAATAACCAATCACAATGTGTCAAAGAAAATAAACCACAACAACTAATAAGATTATGTACCTAGAGTTTGAATGATATATTGGTAAAGTTCCATTTAATTAACAGGTCAAACAAGTTTTATGTGTTCAAAACTAACCCAACCCGTTTATTAAACGAGTCAGTGTTGTCAACCCGAATATGATACCAATCCATTAAGCCTCAACCCATAACCTGCTAATTTTGTGTCGTATCGTGTTGGGTTCATGAATCGTGTCCAATTTTGCCACCCTTACCCCCATTTCATTGTTAAGTGACAAAGGACTCTAACAAGTAAAAAAATTTAATATTTTTGGCCTTAATCAGTGTTAGACTCATATCTAAAACTAAATTATACTTTTGAATTTAACTAGCTAAATTTAACATGTAGCTCTAGTGACTTGAGTGGGTTAGTGGAGGAGGAGGTGAGCTCAAAGAGGCCGAGAAGAGAGAGAGAGAGAGAGAGAGAGAGAGAGAGAGAGAGAGAGAGAGATCTTAACTACCCTTAACTACCTCATCTCTAAAATCATATTAAGAGCATTATTATTGGCATCCTAAAAAGTTATATTGTTTTTATTAGCACCACAAAATGGAAAAATATGCTTATATTGGTGGAGCCAAAGCCAAATATTTTTGTCTGCGCACTATAGCTCCGAGGTAAATAAAAAATAAAAAATTCATGTGTTCACACTACTTTGTATTATTATTCACATGTTTATACTGCTTTGTATTATTATTCATGTGTTCACTGTAGCTTGTTTATGTGTTCACATTATAGCTCATATATAATAAAAAAAATATTATTTCACCGAGTTTTTTAATATTATTTTATTGTGTAGAAAATTAAAATAAAATCACTAATGTTGACTATTTTGTAAGATGAAAATATAAAATAAATAAAGTAACTTTTTATAGAGTCATATTGCTAAATTTATGACTCCACCAATATAGATGCTCCCACATGCTCAATTACAGTAACATCACATGCTTGATTACAGTAGCTACACGTTATAAGATACAGTTACTGCAATACGCACCATCACAAGCATAAACCAGTTGTTGGTATCCTAACAATGTAGGACATACAAGGTTAACAATGTAACTTCACTCTCCAGCCTTTTATTTCTTGTTTTTAGGGGTGAGAAAAGATTTGGTCAAAAGACCATTGGCCCTTGTCAAGTACTCCCAAAACATGTAAATGATGTGATGTGTTCAGCCATGCATGAACATATAAGTAAGAATATATCAGAGAGTAGAGAACCTTGCCAATTAATGCGTCTCTGTAAAGGTTGGGGAACACCAACAGCTTCCGATTGCGCACGATCCAACTAGTTCAACTGATCTAAATAATTAAAAACTATTCAGAATTATACGTAATAACCTGAAATTTAAAAATTATTCATAATTTTACGTAACAAAAACTTAAAATTTAAAATTTTTATTGATGGTATAACTATTTATTTTTTATTTTCTAAACTTGGTCTCAAACGGTTGAACTATACCAAATAAAGGAATTTATAGAACAAAAACAAAGAAACAAAATGGAAATATTTCAAAGCATTCGTACCCAAGAAAAGAAAAAAAAATACCCTGGACAAGGCTGCCGTCGCCTTCCCTGTCGCTGCGAAGTAGATAGAGGCTGCTGAGGCTTGGAGTTGGAGTGAAATGATCCCTTTCTATTTGTATCCCCCATTACACAATTTCTGACAGTTTTCTTACACAATTTCTCCCAGTTTTCTTCGGCAAAGTTTTCTTCGACGAAGTTTTCTTTTCACAAAAAATTTCAGTGCCACAGCAGCGCACAAATTAAGCCTCCGTTCGAGAAGTGCGTTTTGTGTGTTTTTCAGCAGAAGCATTTATTTCTGTTGGAACCGGATACAATTTGTTCTCTGCGACAGCCTTAGAGAGCAAGTCTGGTGACATGGCAGGTTCGCTTTCATTTTTGATGATCTGTCCCGTGGGGTATGCTATTGCACGGGGTGCAATAGCTGTAATATCAGCCATAGATTAAATCTAATGCTCAGAAAATTGACCTGTCATATTATGTTTTAAATCGTAGGGAAGCAGATTATCACTTTTTAGATCAATTTGCTTGGGTTACTTTGGCTTCTCAAATTTTTTTTTTTTTTTTCCTCTTAGCAGCTTCGTCATTTTTGGCATTTCTTTTTGTTTATCGTTCTGTATGCTATAACACAGGTTCTTATAATTGAAAAGATTTTATTGATTCTGACCAGCAGAAACTTGGAGAAAGTACAAATTTGCTGCACAAGTTTGATTGATACTGTGAGTCTAGTTTTAAATTTGTTGGAATTGAATTCAGGTTCAGAAGCACAAGCACTGCATCTAATTCCTTCTGCATATATATCTCACCGTTAACAAGGGTCAATTCTCAGATTTTAAAGGAGCTCATGGAATTCAACAGTGGTGGAATCCTTATTTTACCTGTCAAATTGTCAATCTATGTTCTATCAGTACAACCAGCATTGAATGAAGCAGCTAAGAGTGTAAACAGGTCCAAAAGATTACCCAATACAGCAGCCCAAGTCCGTGGCAGAATGAGTCTTGGTAAAGCTTTTGTCTGACCCAAACTTGGAAAAAGCTGAATCACTATACAGTCTATACTTATTCTTTTTTTTTTTTTTTTTAAGGATCTATTCTTTGTTTATTAGAAATAGAAGGAAAAATTCAAATTAACATCTTTTGGACAACGTAAAGTCGCAAAATCTGTACCATTGGAATATGTGTATTACAATTAAAATTTTCTTTTATTTTATGTATAATTATTAAAAACTTCAAAAGATTTAGCTGCTAAAATAGGAGTTGGACCCCAAATATTTGAGTTAGTCCAATGATACAAGGTAGCTTTTGTTTTCTCTTTAAAAAAGTAGTCTTATAGATTTAGCTGCTAAATATTCTCTTTAAAAAAGTAGAATTTGTTAATTGGTCGAAAAATTATAGTCTTATAGATACAAGGTAGCTTTTGTTTTCTCAATTTCATTTTTTGTACATTTGTAATAACAAATTAGACAACTTTTATATACTCATTGGAGTTTAAAATATGATAAATTTTCCTAAAAATTTCTCTCTTAAATTAATATACATGTCAAATTTAATAATTTTGTATACAACATATTTATAAATTATAACCTACTCTAATATTAAAATATTAAGTTTATATATGTGTAAGTGTTTTTACACATGTCATAATTTGTTTTGACCAATATATTAGTACAAAAATTTGGCCCCTCGGATAAAAAATTTTGACTCCTCACCAAGTAATTGTATTATAAGCAAGATTATGATCACTTAACTTACTCAACAAGTACATAGACATCTTAATAATTAAAGAAGAAACTGAGAACCCTTCCCATCGATAACAATCACAATGCAAATTTGACCTATTAAAGTCTGTCAATAACTGGAAAAAAAAAAAAAAATAAAAAAACTGGCTTTTCTATTAGCTATGCTTATGAAAATAAACCATGCATTTGTCAATCATGGTCCAATTCCAAGCTGGTTTTTGTCAAAAATGGCTAAAATGGTAGTTTTTGAGAAAAAAAATTGGCCCATTGACGTTTCAAACACACTTACTAACTAGTATGGTTCGAGTTTTGAAGCCAAGGGTAGAATATATGATTTATATATAAATTTGTAGTATACCCTCAAATCAAATTAATTTTGACAATGATTAGTCTTATATAGTTCCATACATATTGGTGATTATTGTAAATTACAAACGTTACAGAAGGAGATACAGGTCGAGATAGATAAATGGGAGATAATTAGGTTTTAACTTTTGAGAGAGCAGTATACTTCAGGTAAACGGACCTGCTTATTGTAGGGAAGCTTGGATTTTTGGAGATCTAACCGGTCTCAAGAAAAGGCCGACCTTGTGTTGTTCGTTGTTGTTTTTCCTTTTCTTTTTCTGTTAGCCAAAAACAAAGCTTTAATTACTCAACGAAAACAAAATTCTATTGATGCATAAGGATAAAACCCATTTCCCAAGCTAATGGACTGGACCACCATTTGCAGATCTTCCAACCAAAGTCTAGCTCTACATCTCTACGGAATCGAGAGTCTTTATACACATAGTTGTCAAAATCCATCTAGATCCTACGATTTTATGATTTTACAATCTCACCTGCCCAAAACGATCTAAATCTTTTAAGGATCTTAGTGATCGTTCAGAATCGTACGATTCTGACGATTCCAAACGATTTTGGTTTCTTGCAATCTTCTTTAACTTAACAGAAGGTACAGTAGGACCCAAATGAAAAATAATATTCCAATAGAACAAGTTTTGCTATTCTAATGTAGCGAGATAGAGTGTTAGTTGAAAACAAACAAAAAATAACATCCCAATAGAGTGTTACGTTTTGAGATTTTTGATATCTTAAATGATGCTTGTAAATTGATGTAATGATGCATGGTATTTACATCAAATGGATGCAAATTTTTTATTTTTTATGAATGTATAATTTATGTGATTATTTAACATACCAATTTGTTTTTTTTTTTGTTTTCCTCAAATAATGTAAGATTTTACTATTCACGATCCGATCCTACGATCCACGATCCCACCTACATCCAACGATCTTACGTAGGATCCAAATTTTGACAACCATGCTTATACATATATAACCAAACACGCTGGTTTCTAGACACCTCTAGGCTCTAGCTTGTTAGAGATATATTGCACACAAACACAACACGAGGATTACATAATTCAGTCTAACATAACAAACACAAGGATTACGAGGTTTTGACAGCCTCATTTACGGAGAAAGCTCCTAATGGTTATATCTTTATTATATGAGAGTGTAGTACAAATCCTCTATTACAATTAACAATAACATGCATATATATAAAAGAAGTGTTATGTACATAACATTTTCATAACAAATAATAGGTGGTTAGTCGTTATTGGTTCAAATTTGAACCTAACACTACAATTACTTTTTTGTCCCAATAATAACAACCAGTAACAACCTACCACTTAAAATTTGTTGTAAAAATGTTGTGAACATATCATTTCTCTATGTATAATAAATTAAACCCTAAACTAATGGACTAAACTAATAGACTTTTAGTATAAGTAGAAGACTTAGCTTGCACACAAAATAGGGTTGGACTTGAGCTTATTACATTAGACTAATATATCTCTAACACGGATTCAGATCCTCTAGATTTCCTACAGTACTCTACCAAATAGATTTCCTTAAATCTTAACTACTCTTTAATGATTTAATGATTTAGATTCTATCATGTTAGTATTCCACTAATAATAATCTTAATTGTTTTGTTTGCAACATTATTTTAGTATTTTAAGAATATTGTTAGTGGAATACTGACATGGCAGAATCTTGACCATTAAATCATTAAAAAATAGTTAGGATTTAAAGAAATTTACTTGTAGAGTACCTAAGGAAATCTAGAGGACCTGAATCCCTCTAACACCTCCTAATAGAGATTTTATGCAAACATTAGAGACTTAGAGTATGTGATTTTTTATTAGTCCATACATATTTTTTTTTCTTTTGTTTGTTTTGTAAGATTGATTGCGCACATATGCATAATACATCGTATCTCTCTTAAACTGTCTATGATATTTGTTTGCGTTAACATCATTTTTGCACACAGAGTAGGATTGGGAATGGGCTTATTACATTGGGGATAATATATCTCTAACACCTCACAATCAGAGATTTTATGCAAATGTTATAGACTTAGAATATGTGATTTGTTATTAGTCCATACATTTTTTTTTCTTTTGTTAGTTTTGTAAGATTGATTGCACACATATGCATAATACATCATATCTCTCTTAAATTGTCTATGATATAGTTTGTGCTAACATCATTTTTGCATATTTTTCATAAATAGGAGGAAATATCTAAAACACAAACAGTTGTCGTACACACCAAAATTTACACTCAATTTTACAATATATATTAGGTTTTAGATGGAAATATGGTAACAAAATAGAAATCCAAAAACAATCCAAGGAAAAAACCATAATGAATAATTTTTTTTCCAATGAAACAAATCCCAATAGCAAGAGAAGTTTAATTTACAATTACAAGCAAAACAAAATTCCTAGACTCCAAAGCAAAACCATTTCCCAAAAGCTCATCTCTGTATATAGTCCTTATGTCATCGAACAGAGGTTCCATGCAGATTCGGAGTATGTGGGTTTCGCTATTCTTGTAATGTAACATTAATAGATTGCCCAAGCATGCATGTAATGTATCACATATTTACATAAACCGAAAGTAAGAGGTCTCGCACTGAAGCAGATAGAATACTATTATAGTCACGCTCGAGTAAGAAAGTTACACTAATAGCTCCCTTCTACCAATTTTTTTGTAAAAAAAACTAATAATAAATGTATTAGATATTCACATCTCTTGTAATTGTCTATATCATCACTCATCATTGTATTGCTAATGTTTGCACATATTTTTCTGAAACAGAAGGAAAAAATTTTAAAAAATAAATAAAAAAATGCACTTTCCAAAACGATCAGAAGGAAAACAGTTGTGAAACTTTTTTTTTTTTTTTTTTTTCTACGTCAGTGCGCTTTTGCCAAAAAGTGCTGGCCTCAATTTTCTTCCTTTTTTATGTTGAAAAGCTATGCAGAGTACATACCACTGCTACTATAACGGTAGAATGAGCTTGTCATTGCATGCCTAGCCTAAAGAAATCAAAGCATAAGGTAGATCCCGCCTAATTACGCAGAAATACTATTTTTTATTTTCTGGGGGTCCAAAAAGTCTAGTATAGTCTAAATTGATATAATTTTTAAAAGTTCATGATTAATTTAAACTTAGCAAAATTATATGATTTAATTTGTCACCCATAAAATAATTTAAAATGCAATCTATTCTTTTTACAAGTAGTATATTAATCCTGAAAATTATAATATTGACTTTTGTTATATACAGTATGCACTACTTTTTATATAACTTTTTTTATTTTTGGTTGAGAATAAGTTTCTCATGGTATTATATGGTGCTGGAAAATTAGCAACAACAACATTATTTAAGTTAGGTAGAACGGACTCCATCCAAATTGAAGGCGGAAATGAAAGTCTTGCTTTCTGAACTAAGGAATAAGCAACAACATTACCTTACCTAATAAAATCAGAGAGAAAATAAACCCCTAGAGAGTTAAAAAGACAATGTCTTTAAGTTAATTGCCATAGAAATACAAACATATTGCCATCCTCTAAAGCTTAACAACCACTCCCAAATCTGCTTAAGCATCTGAGAGAGAAGAAAAAAAAAAAAAAAAAAAAACTCTATTTGGTTAAAACTTAGAAAAATAGAAAGTGTTAAAATAATGGAAAAATATGAGAACATAAAATATTTTAGTTTTCTATTATGTGTGTTTGGTATAAGAGATGGTAGGGTGGAATGATAGAAAATAAATATAACTTTATCCACTTTGCTAGTTCTCTCACTACTAGTAAACATATCTTCTTGTTAGCAATCATTATTCTCTGTGTATGTTTTCATCTTAATTTATAATTGTGAGTCACTAACAGCAAATACAGTAAATAATATGTTTACGGAGGTGCACATAAACCACTAGGTTGTGACAATTAAGGGTGGCAAAATAAGCCCAAACCCACCCACTTTAATTAAACCTAAACCCACCCAATTATTATTTAGGTTAAATGGGCATCAACCCAATTAGACCCAATAATTATTGGGTTTTGAGCCCTATTTAACCCAAATTCAACCCAGCCCTTCCCATCCAAAAAAAAAAAAACCTAACCTACCCCTCTTTCAACCTCTCTAATCGTTTCACTAGGTTTTCAAATTTTAAAATTTTCTTTCATTTTCTCAACCTCCAATCATGTATTTAGATTCCTAAACCCACCTAAGCAATCACTAGGATCGAGTTCAGAGCCACGGTTAAGCAAGAGTGAAATGACGTCGATGAGTCCATTGCAGGCTGCAACGTGGAGAGCTGTGCAGCCGTTGCTGTTCTTGAAGTTGACGTTGACGCCGGAATCCAATAGCTCTTTGATCCCATCCAGGTCACCTTTGTTCGCCGAGTACAACATCCTCACTTCTGGATCAATTGGTCTCTCCATGTCATCAGTCTCCTCTACGGCCACCGTCGTGGCTTCGTGCCTCTCTTGCGCCATCGAAAACTGCTTCCCCAATGTGAATCTCTAGCACCAACGACCGAGAGTGGGGTCCATGGGTTTTAGCGTAGAATGGGGAGAGGAGTGTAGAGAGTTTTTGGTGGGAGGTTGAGTCTGGGAATCTACTTTCACTTCCACTTCTATTTCTTGTGGAGTGTTTGGTTGCTGAGAAAATTAGAGTTTTAATTTAAATTTTTCTTATTTATTCAATTTCTTTATATTGAACCAAAAAAAAATGTTTAATTTAAATTTGATTTTCTTTCTTTCTTTGAACTCAGAGACTCTGAATTTTTGGTTTTCACTTTTCAAGTGAGTTTTGCTGTGAGATAGATCCATTCTGTTCTAGCAAATTTCTACTTCTGATTAATTTTTTTTTTTAGTTTTTTTTTTTTTTTTTTTAACAATTTTGTGCATGTTTGAATTGTTTGGTTACTGATGTATACTTTGATTGGTTGCTGAGAAAAAACTAGAAATGAAAAGGATGCTATTTTTATTTATTTATTTATATTGAACCAAAAAAATAGGCCATTTAATGGCATTTTCACTTTAATAGCATTTTGGTAATTTTGATAATTGGGTAATTTGGTAAGTTGGGGTTTACCCATGATAATTGGATTGTGTTGGATTTTTATTAGAAGCAATTAGTTAAATGAATTTTAATGGGTAAATAGATTTTATATACCCAACCCAATTATGCCCACCCATTTGACACCCCTAGTGACAATACAGAAATGTCGTTTTTTTTCTTTTTTGAATCAACAGAAAAGCCTGTTTGGTGCATTAAAATCAAGCATTATCCTAACACTGCACGTTGCATGTTCTGAAAAATGAAACTATGAACAATGTATACACACTATTTTGGATTCGTTAATGAAATACCGTGAACATCTTATACTTTGGATGCATTGGAATTCCCCTTTAGTTTGTTATGGGCTGAATGAAATTCCTTAGCAGTTGATTACACACTGTTAATGAAGTATTGGTTAATGGTCTTACCAGTTAATACCAACTCCGGGATTTGGTCCTGAAAGGCTGAAATTTTCACTACTAGACGGCATTACTCCTTTGTTGAGTTTCTTGGCTGCAAAAGTTTAGTCAATACAATAAATTTTACACTTAGCAAAAGTATTAATACTTTGTAATAAGTTTCATCACACATAAGCAGAATATATAAAAACAAATTCTCAATAAAATAGAAGTTTTACTGAATTTATTACACACACTTTGCTACACAGCACTCTTGTTTTCTTATTTCACACCACTTTGCTGCACACACTACACACCACTCTTCTTTCTTATTGCACTTAACACTTGCATGCTTTGCAATTGGTAAATAACTTTACATAGATCTAGAATCCAAAAACAAAGGAGATAAGGCTTTAAAAAAAGCCTATATTAAAGTCAAGCCAAAACAGAAAATGTACAAAATCAGGTACCCCCTTTAAGTCACCCTAAAGTCACACATACACACAAATGTATAAAATGAGAAAAGTTAGACCCCTTGGTGATTAATGTTGTAGAACAAATAAATCAGCTTATTCGTTAAATGAAATGCCTCTAATTCAGTGCTCCTTTGTACTAGCATCTGACAGAATCTACAACTTATATCAACCTAACAGTATCTTAACTACCCTTAACTACCTCATCTCTAAAATCATATTAAGAGCATTATTATTGGCATCCTAAAAAGTTATATTGTTTTTATTAGCACCACAAAATGGAAAAATATGCTTATATTGGTGGAGCCAAAGCCAAATATTTTTGTCTGCGCACTATAGCTCCGAGGTAAATAAAAAATAAAAAATTCATGTGTTCACACTACTTTGTATTATTATTCACATGTTTATACTGCTTTGTATTATTATTCATGTGTTCACTGTAGCTTGTTTATGTGTTCACATTATAGCTCATATATAATAAAAAAAATATTATTTCACCGAGTTTTTTAATATTATTTTATTGTGTAGAAAATTAAAATAAAATCACTAATGTTGACTATTTTGTAAGATGAAAATATAAAATAAATAAAGTAACTTTTTATAGAGTCATATTGCTAAATTTATGACTCCACCAATATAGATGCTCCCACATGCTCAATTACAGTAACATCACATGCTTGATTACAGTAGCTACACGTTATAAGATACAGTTACTGCAATACGCACCATCACAAGCATAAACCAGTTGTTGGTATCCTAACAATGTAGGACATACAAGGTTAACAATGTAACTTCACTCTCCAGCCTTTTATTTCTTGTTTTTAGGGGTGAGAAAAGATTTGGTCAAAAGACCATTGGCCCTTGTCAAGTACTCCCAAAACATGTAAATGATGTGATGTGTTCAGCCATGCATGAACATATAAGTAAGAATATATCAGAGAGTAGAGAACCTTGCCAATTAATGCGTCTCTGTAAAGGTTGGGGAACACCAACAGCTTCCGATTGCGCACGATCCAACTAGTTCAACTGATCTAAATAATTAAAAACTATTCAGAATTATACGTAATAACCTGAAATTTAAAAATTATTCATAATTTTACGTAACAAAAACTTAAAATTTAAAATTTTTATTGATGGTATAACTATTTATTTTTTATTTTCTAAACTTGGTCTCAAACGGTTGAACTATACCAAATAAAGGAATTTATAGAACAAAAACAAAGAAACAAAATGGAAATATTTCAAAGCATTCGTACCCAAGAAAAGAAAAAAAAAATACCCTGGACAAGGCTGCCGTCGCCTTCCCTGTCGCTGCGAAGTAGATAGAGGCTGCTGAGGCTTGGAGTTGGAGTGAAATGATCCCTTTCTATTTGTATCCCCCATTACACAATTTCTGACAGTTTTCTTACACAATTTCTCCCAGTTTTCTTCGGCAAAGTTTTCTTCGACGAAGTTTTCTTTTCACAAAAAATTTCAGTGCCACAGCAGCGCACAAATTAAGCCTCCGTTCGAGAAGTGCGTTTTGTGTGTTTTTCAGCAGAAGCATTTATTTCTGTTGGAACCGGATACAATTTGTTCTCTGCGACAGCCTTAGAGAGCAAGTCTGGTGACATGGCAGGTTCGCTTTCATTTTTGATGATCTGTCCCGTGGGGTATGCTATTGCACGGGGTGCAATAGCTGTAATATCAGCCATAGATTAAATCTAATGCTCAGAAAATTGACCTGTCATATTATGTTTTAAATCGTAGGGAAGCAGATTATCACTTTTTAGATCAATTTGCTTGGGTTACTTTGGCTTCTCAAATTTTTTTTTTTTTTTTTCCTCTTAGCAGCTTCGTCATTTTTGGCATTTCTTTTTGTTTATCGTTCTGTATGCTATAACACAGGTTCTTATAATTGAAAAGATTTTATTGATTCTGACCAGCAGAAACTTGGAGAAAGTACAAATTTGCTGCACAAGTTTGATTGATACTGTGAGTCTAGTTTTAAATTTGTTGGAATTGAATTCAGGTTCAGAAGCACAAGCACTGCATCTAATTCCTTCTGCATATATATCTCACCGTTAACAAGGGTCAATTCTCAGATTTTAAAGGAGCTCATGGAATTCAACAGTGGTGGAATCCTTATTTTACCTGTCAAATTGTCAATCTATGTTCTATCAGTACAACCAGCATTGAATGAAGCAGCTAAGAGTGTAAACAGGTCCAAAAGATTACCCAATACAGCAGCCCAAGTCCGTGGCAGAATGAGTCTTGGTAAAGCTTTTGTCTGACCCAAACTTGGAAAAAGCTGAATCACTATACAGTCTATACTTATTCTTTTTTTTTTTTTTTTTAAGGATCTATTCTTTGTTTATTAGAAATAGAAGGAAAAATTCAAATTAACATCTTTTGGACAACGTAAAGTCGCAAAATCTGTACCATTGGAATATGTGTATTACAATTAAAATTTTCTTTTATTTTATGTATAATTATTAAAAACTTCAAAAGATTTAGCTGCTAAAATAGGAGTTGGACCCCAAATATTTGAGTTAGTCCAATGATACAAGGTAGCTTTTGTTTTCTCTTTAAAAAAGTAGTCTTATAGATTTAGCTGCTAAATATTCTCTTTAAAAAAGTAGAATTTGTTAATTGGTCGAAAAATTATAGTCTTATAGATACAAGGTAGCTTTTGTTTTCTCAATTTCATTTTTTGTACATTTGTAATAACAAATTAGACAACTTTTATATACTCATTGGAGTTTAAAATATGATAAATTTTCCTAAAAATTTCTCTCTTAAATTAATATACATGTCAAATTTAATAATTTTGTATACAACATATTTATAAATTATAACCTACTCTAATATTAAAATATTAAGTTTATATATGTGTAAGTGTTTTTACACATGTCATAATTTGTTTTGACCAATATATTAGTACAAAAATTTGGCCCCTCGGATAAAAAATTTTGACTCCTCACCAAGTAATTGTATTATAAGCAAGATTATGATCACTTAACTTACTCAACAAGTACATAGACATCTTAATAATTAAAGAAGAAACTGAGAACCCTTCCCATCGATAACAATCACAATGCAAATTTGACCTATTAAAGTCTGTCAATAACTGGAAAAAAAAAATAAAAAATAAAAAAACTGGCTTTTCTATTAGCTATGCTTATGAAAATAAACCATGCATTTGTCAATCATGGTCCAATTCCAAGCTGGTTTTTGTCAAAAATGGCTAAAATGGTAGTTTTTGAGAAAAAAAATTGGCCCATTGACGTTTCAAACACACTTACTAACTAGTATGGTTCGAGTTTTGAAGCCAAGGGTAGAATATATGATTTATATATAAATTTGTAGTATACCCTCAAATCAAATTAATTTTGACAATGATTAGTCTTATATAGTTCCATACATATTGGTGATTATTGTAAATTACAAACGTTACAGAAGGAGATACAGGTCGAGATAGATAAATGGGAGATAATTAGGTTTTAACTTTTGAGAGAGCAGTATACTTCAGGTAAACGGACCTGCTTATTGTAGGGAAGCTTGGATTTTTGGAGATCTAACCGGTCTCAAGAAAAGGCCGACCTTGTGTTGTTCGTTGTTGTTTTTCCTTTTCTTTTTCTGTTAGCCAAAAACAAAGCTTTAATTACTCAACGAAAACAAAATTCTATTGATGCATAAGGATAAAACCCATTTCCCAAGCTAATGGACTGGACCACCATTTGCAGATCTTCCAACCCAAAGTCTAGCTCTACATCTCTACGGAATCGAGAGTCTTTATACACATAGTTGTCAAAATCCATCTAGATCCTACGATTTTATGATTTTACAATCTCACCTGCCCAAAACGATCTAAATCTTTTAAGGATCTTAGTGATCGTTCAGAATCGTACGATTCTGACGATTCCAAACGATTTTGGTTTCTTGCAATCTTCTTTAACTTAACAGAAGGTACAGTAGGACCCAAATGAAAAATAATATTCCAATAGAACAAGTTTTGCTATTCTAATGTAGCGAGATAGAGTGTTAGTTGAAAACAAACAAAAAATAACATCCCAATAGAGTGTTACGTTTTGAGATTTTTGATATCTTAAATGATGCTTGTAAATTGATGTAATGATGCATGGTATTTACATCAAATGGATGCAAATTTTTTATTTTTTATGAATGTATAATTTATGTGATTATTTAACATACCAATTTGTTTTTTTTTTTGTTTTCCTCAAATAATGTAAGATTTTACTATTCACGATCCGATCCTACGATCCACGATCCCACCTACATCCAACGATCTTACGTAGGATCCAAATTTTGACAACCATGCTTATACATATATAACCAAACACGCTGGTTTCTAGACACCTCTAGGCTCTAGCTTGTTAGAGATATATTGCACACAAACACAACACGAGGATTACATAATTCAGTCTAACATAACAAACACAAGGATTACGAGGTTTTGACAGCCTCATTTACGGAGAAAGCTCCTAATGGTTATATCTTTATTATATGAGAGTGTAGTACAAATCCTCTATTACAATTAACAATAACATGCATATATATAAAAGAAGTGTTATGTACATAACATTTTCATAACAAATAATAGGTGGTTAGTCGTTATTGGTTCAAATTTGAACCTAACACTACAATTACTTTTTTGTCCCAATAATAACAACCAGTAACAACCTACCACTTAAAATTTGTTGTAAAAATGTTGTGAACATATCATTTCTCTATGTATAATAAATTAAACCCTAAACTAATGGACTAAACTAATAGACTTTTAGTATAAGTAGAAGACTTAGCTTGCACACAAAATAGGGTTGGACTTGAGCTTATTACATTAGACTAATATATCTCTAACACGGATTCAGATCCTCTAGATTTCCTACAGTACTCTACCAAATAGATTTCCTTAAATCTTAACTACTCTTTAATGATTTAATGATTTAGATTCTATCATGTTAGTATTCCACTAATAATAATCTTAATTGTTTTGTTTGCAACATTATTTTAGTATTTTAAGAATATTGTTAGTGGAATACTGACATGGCAGAATCTTGACCATTAAATCATTAAAAAATAGTTAGGATTTAAAGAAATTTACTTGTAGAGTACCTAAGGAAATCTAGAGGACCTGAATCCCTCTAACACCTCCTAATAGAGATTTTATGCAAACATTAGAGACTTAGAGTATGTGATTTTTTATTAGTCCATACATATTTTTTTTTCTTTTGTTTGTTTTGTAAGATTGATTGCGCACATATGCATAATACATCGTATCTCTCTTAAACTGTCTATGATATTTGTTTGCGTTAACATCATTTTTGCACACAGAGTAGGATTGGGAATGGGCTTATTACATTGGGGATAATATATCTCTAACACCTCACAATCAGAGATTTTATGCAAATGTTATAGACTTAGAATATGTGATTTGTTATTAGTCCATACATTTTTTTTTTCTTTTGTTAGTTTTGTAAGATTGATTGCACACATATGCATAATACATCATATCTCTCTTAAATTGTCTATGATATAGTTTGTGCTAACATCATTTTTGCATATTTTTCATAAATAGGAGGAAATATCTAAAACACAAACAGTTGTCGTACACACCAAAATTTACACTCAATTTTACAATATATATTAGGTTTTAGATGGAAATATGGTAACAAAATAGAAAATCCAAAAACAATCCAAGGAAAAAACCATAATGAATAATTTTTTTTTCCAATGAAACAAATCCCAATAGCAAGAGAAGTTTAATTTACAATTACAAGCAAAACAAAATTTCCTAGACTCCAAAGCAAAACCATTTCCCAAAAGCTCATCTCTGTATATAGTCCTTATGTCATCGAACAGAGGTTCCATGCAGATTCGGAGTATGTGGGTTTCGCTATTCTTGTAATGTAACATTAATAGATTGCCCAAGCATGCATGTAATGTATCACATATTTACATAAACCGAAAGTAAGAGGTCTCGCACTGAAGCAGATAGAATACTATTATAGTCACGCTCGAGTAAGAAAGTTACACTAATAGCTCCCTTCTACCAATTTTTTTGTAAAAAAAACTAATAATAAATGTATTAGATATTCACATCTCTTGTAATTGTCTATATCATCACTCATCATTGTATTGCTAATGTTTGCACATATTTTTCTGAAACAGAAGGAAAAAATTTTAAAAAATAAATAAAAAAATGCACTTTCCAAAACGATCAGAAGGAAAACAGTTGTGAAACTTTTTTTTTTTTTTTTTTTTCTCACGTCAGTGCGCTTTTGCCAAAAAGTGCTGGCCTCAATTTTCTTCCTTTTTTATGTTGAAAAGCTATGCAGAGTACATACCACTGCTACTATAACGGTAGAATGAGCTTGTCATTGCATGCCTAGCCTAAAGAAATCAAAGCATAAGGTAGATCCCGGCCTAATTACGCAGAAATACTATTTTTTATTTTCTGGGGGTCCAAAAAGTCTAGTATAGTCTAAATTGATATAATTTTTAAAAGTTCATGATTTAATTTAAACTTAGCAAAATTATATGATTTAATTTGTCACCCATAAAATAATTTAAAATGCAATCTATTCTTTTTACAAGTAGTATATTAATCCTGAAAATTATAATATTGACTTTTGTTATATACAGTATGCACTACTTTTTATATAACTTTTTTTATTTTTGGTTGAGAATAAGTTTCTCATGGTATTATTATGGTGCTGGAAAATTAGCAACAACAACATTATTTAAGTTAGGTAGAACGGACTCCATCCAAATTGAAGGCGGAAATGAAAGTCTTGCTTTCTGAACTAAGGAATAAGCAACAACATTACCTTACCTAATAAAATCAGAGAGAAAATAACCCCCTAGAGAGTTAACAAAAGACAAAATGTCTCTTAGTTAATTGCCAGAAGAAGATGACAACATATTTCCATCCTCTAAAGCCTTAACAACAATCCCAAAATCTGCTTCAAAGCATATGAGAGAGAGAGAGAGAGAGAGAGAGAGAGAGAGAGAGAGAGAGAGAGAGAGAGAGAGAGAGAGAGAGAGAGAGAGAGAGAGAGAGAGAGAGAGAGAGAGAGAGAGAGAGAGAGAGAGAGAAGAATCTATTTGGAACAGCTTATTTAGCTTAAACTGAAAACATTTTTGCTAAAAGTGTTTAAAAAAAAAATGTTAGAAGTTAGCTAAATAGTACAATAAGACTTATGAATAGTACCAAAAAGTACAATGAAATTCATTAATAGTACAAAAAAGGGCTAAAAACTAAATAAGCTGAAACAAATAAACTCATCCTAATATTCATGATCTCGAGAAAAATTTATTGGTCTCTATATCAATTGTCATAAAAAATTATCTAGGTATATATATATATATATATAGAGAGAGAGAGAGAGAGAGAGAGAGAGAGAGAGAGAGAGAGAGAGAGAGAGAGAGAGAGAGAGAGAGAGAGAGGTTTAAGTTACACAAGGTGTAACTCCACAAGAGTTACACATTTTTTAAACCGTAGATTTATGAAAGATCCAACGGATAAAAACAAAATACCATTATCCATTACAACATTAAATACTTACCTACTTAATAATCTCCTCATTATCTCTCTCCTTATTAAATATTTCTTATGTCTCTTTTTCTCTCTCCTTATTAAGTCTTTCTTTCCATTTTCTTTGCAATTTCTCCTATGTTTCTACATTCCAAAATAAAGAAAAAAAAACCATTTACATTAGCAACTGAAATGAAGCAAAGACATATAAATTTTGAAACTTTTAAAATTAAGAGAGAAAATTTTAACCTATGTTTTGTTTCATTAAGCCATTCAAGGAGAGGTAGGGTAGATACTTGTGTCATAGCTACTAGACATGCTCAGTACGTAATGTCAGCTTTATCTCGGGGTCTCTATTAGTGAAGAAATTTTTTGTTTGCATAGAATGAAATATGATGGTAAATGTGACTGTTATAGTCATCCAGGCTCATACTTGAAACGAGTTTTCTTGTTGGATTTTGAGATATTTTTCCTTTTTGAGGATCATCAAGAGCTGTGTAGAACAATGGAAATTAAATTTTGGGGGTTTATTCAATTTGTATGGTCATTTTGTTCATGAGTATTGAGAAAATGGACAAAGTTTTACAACGTCACAAATAATTGTACTGGCATAGCACAGCTTGTGTTGAAGAACTGTTTGGCCAACATTCTGGGCATGAAAATATAAGGAACCTTCAAAGGTTCCAAGGAAAAAATCATGAAAAGTTACGCATTTATCAAAATCTGTTTGAAACTTTTCTATTGATTAATGCAAATTCTTGCTTTCTGTTTGCATTTACTTGTTTTCCTTCTCTATCTCTTTCTCTTTGTTTTCATTTTTGTTTTCCTTCTCACAAACCTCTAATGTTAGTGTTCGTAATTTTTTTATTATTTAACGTAGAGAGTCAAATAAAAAATATAAGAAATGGAGAATAATTAATGAGATCTTAATCAAAATATTAGTATTAATGAGAGTCTTTTTTTTATCGTTAGATCTATTTAAATCCAAAGGTTTAAAAAATATGTGACTCTTTAGAATTACACCAAATGTAACTCGAACCTATCTCATATATACGATATTTCCCACATCAAGTCACATTATGTTGAAATCTATCCATGTTTAAATACTTTTTTTTTTATAAAAAGAGTCACGTTATATTCTAAAATTGTTATAGGACGGTGAATTTTGTATATTAATATTGCGGGAAAGTGACACATATGTCCCATTTTTATGCTTAAGTCAATTTCTGTCCCATTAATCCATTATTAGTCTACCATCCTTCGTCAGTAGTTAGGACCAGCAAAATAGCCATTATGGGAGTTTGACTTGTCATAAAGATAAGGTTTGCTAGTTTGCTAGAGAGAGCAAATTTTGTCATCAGGTTTGACTTGTGATAAGTAGATAAGATTCAATTGAGAATTTCAACGGACTGTTTGAGAAACTAGGCAGTGTTGAGTTTTCTATTGCCGAAATGTACAGTACAGGTTCAATTTCGAAGGTTAACATTTTATTTTGTGAATCAAAATAGTGTACAAACTACAAAGCGTCATGTCATTCCAATATTTAATTCTCCTACTTTTATGTATAATAGACATTTCTATATATACTTACCTAACGCAATTATATTTTGAAATGTCACATTTATATTAATTAAATATAATTTTCTTATAAAAAAATTAAATATAATTTTGGCGTCCACAATTTATATATATCGGAGAAACAAATACACACATACAAGACACTGAAGAGAGAGAGAATAGAATTCTAATACAAAAGCACACCACAAACTTCTCTCAAAAAGCATGGTATTTTTTATATATAGATGTCACATTTCATGTTTTTCATTTTCATTAATTATTATTATTTGAATTTAACATTTCATAAAAAGGTAGAGGCTTTTGTCCAGTGCACTAGAACACACAAGGCCAGCTTTAGCCCTAGGCCCAAGGCCCTCTCCCCCAAAAGTTTGAAAATGGTCCCAAAACCAGGACTCTCCATTAAAAAACAAAATACTTTGTACCAAAAAAAAAAAAAAAACTCAAAATATTGTAACATATTTTACATTCTCCGAATCTCCCCCCACCCCCTTCTTTTTCCTTTTCAAGAAGGCCCTAAAATATTGAGCCAATAATCCCAATTGAAGCCTTAAATTGTTTCAAAAAAATTGTTATGAGTGTGTTGAATAAGATTGATTGTGTCACAGGGAGGTTAAGTTGATTAAATTTTATTATCAATTGTAAGAGATATGTTAATAATATCTATATAAAAAATAGTAATTAATTAGTAATTTTGAATCTTCAAAAACAAGAACAATCTTTATACAAAGATAATAATAACATAAAAAGCTAAATAAAAAATATTTAATTGATATTTAAATATTTAAAAAAGCACATTAAAATTTATTGCCTTAAACCTCAAAATGTATTGAATTAGTAGAGAGAGAGAGAGAGAGAGAGAGAGAGAGAGAGAGAGTAAACAAATGGATAATTTCTAAAGTTGAAACTTTAAATTGATGGGAAGGTGTTTGTCACTTAATGTTAATCTGTAAGACAAGGTAAAGTAATGTCCTGCCCATCAATTCCGAAACAAATTGAAGAAAATAATGTATGACATATATGCAAGGAGTCTTTTGGCTAAATATTGCCAAAATTAAAACATTTTTGCATTATAGATACTGTTTGAAGTTTTTTGGCAAAATGAGGAGAGAGGTTGAATTTCGGCAACAGCGTTGCCGAAATTCAAGAAAAATGAGGAGAGAATGAGAAAAGTGGAGGAGAGAGAAAAACTTGAATTACGGCAATGGTGTTGCCGTAATTCCTCTGCCCAATCTGCCCGGTTTGTGCCTGTGAGAAGTGCAATGTGTGAGTGCCCCCAAAAAAAAAATCCCACAATTTCGGCAATACCATTGCCGAAATTGTGGGGAAATTTTTTTTTTTTTTTTTAATTTGTGGCAATGGTATTTCGGCAATACCATTGCCACAATTGTGGAGAATTTTTTTTTTTTTTTTTTTTTAATGTGTGTCTATATATATATATATATTTGTGTATTATAGTTTAGGGTTTCGATGACACCTTCAAATGTATACGTTTATGGAGTGCTTGGTTATTTACCATGTTTGAAAGTTTCAAATAAGGAAAGGAATCAAAAGGCATAATCTAAACAGAAAAAATCAAATTTGAGCACTACTCAGTATTTTAGGCGTATCTCTCTCTTCAAAAATTCAATTGACTAAAGGCCAGAAGGGATGAAACCATGACTTAAATAAAAGACGCTTGGACTTGCACTTCACTTGCCTTTTATCTTCACTGAAGCTTTTAGTACACAAGAAGAAAGACAAAAAACTATCTCCTTTTATCTTCACTGAACTTTTAGTACACAAGAAGAAGACAAAAGTGAAGAAACAAAGAATCTCAAACAAAAATCTTTAAGAGAGATTACATCAGTGAAGAAGATAAAAAAGAATGTCTCTTAGAGTTATGAATAGGTAAAATATATTCGATGCAGAGAATAAGAATCAGATGAGATGACAAAAATGAATAGGTAAAATATATTCAATGCAGAGAATAAGAATCAGATGAGATGAGAAGTTGGGGTGATTGGTTGATTGAAGCTTGTTTTTTTGTTTACAGCGTGCATATAAAAATCGATGCAGCGTGCATATAAATATATTCTTATTTTAATTGTGGCAATTGAAACAATTTCCGCAATGCGACTGCCACAATTGAAAAAAATACCCACAATTGAAAAAAAAAAAAAAAAAAATTTCCCCACAATTGTGGCAATGGTATTGCCGAAATACCATTGCCACAATTGAAAAAAAAAAAAAAAAATTTCCCAACAATTGTGGCAATGGTATTGCCGAAATACCATTGCCACAAATTAAAAAAAAAAAAAAAATTTCCCCACAATTGTGGCAATGGTATTGCCAAAATACCATTGCCACAATTGAAAAAAAAAAAATACCATTGCCACAAATTAAAAAAAAAAAAAAAATTTCCCCACAATTGTGGCAATGGTATTGCCGAAATACCATTGCCACAAATATAAAAAAAATATATATAATTTCCCCACAATTGTGGCAATGGTATTGCCGAATATTCGGCATAGCACAAATGTTTATTTTAATTCAGTCATTTAAAAAAAATCCCAAATTTGCTGGCGTGCCGAATACTGTCGGAAAAAAAAATTAATTTTCTTTTGGCTGTCATTTTTCAATTGTGCAAATAAAAATCTCCCTAATACTGTTTGGAAAAAAAAATTTTATTTTTTTTTTTTTAATTGTGGCAATTGAAAAATTTCGGCAATGCGATTGCCACAATTGTAAAAAAAAAACCCACAATTAAAAAAAAAAAAAATTTCCCCACAATTGTGGCAATGGTATTGCCGAAATACCATTGCCACAAATTAAAAAAAAAAAAAAAAAAATTCCCCACAATTGTGGCAATGGTATTGCCGAAATACCATTGCCACAAAAAAAAAAAAAAAAATTTCCCCACAATTTGGCAATGCGTTGCCGAATTTGGCAATAGGAAAAATTATTTTTCTTTTGGCAATGTCATTGTCCCATTTGAAAAAAAAAAATTTCCCTAATACTGTTTGGAAAAAAAATTTATTTTTATTTTTTTTAATTGTGGCAATGATGCAATGCATTGCCACAATTAAAAAAAAAATTCCGCAATGCGAATTGAAAAAAAAAAAAAATTCCCCACAATTGTGGCAATGGTATTGCCGAAATACCATTGCCACAATTAAAAAAAAAAAAAAAATTCCCAATGTGGCAATGGTATTGCGAAATACCATTGCCACATTAAAAAAAAAAAAAAATTCCCACAATTTGGCAATGGTATTGCCGAAATACATTGCACAATAAAAAAAAATCCCACAATTGTGGCAATGGTATTGCCGAAATACCATTGCCACAAATAAAAAAAAAAAAAGAATGTATTGCCGAAATACCATTGCCACAAAAAAAAAAAATAAATGTGGCAATGGTATTGCCGAAATACCATTGCCACAAATAAAAAAAAAAAATTCCCACAATTGTGGCAATGGTATTGAAATACATTGCCATAAAAAAATTCCCACAATTGTGGCAATGGTATTGCCGAAATACCATTGCCACAAATAAAAAAAAAAAAAATTTCCCCACAATTGTGGCAATGGTATTGCCGAAATACCATTGCCACAATAAAAAAAAAAAAAAATTCCCACAATTGTGGCAATGGTATTGCCGAATTTGGAATGAAAAAAAAGTTTTTCTTTTGGCAATGTCATTGTCCCATTTGAAAAAAAAAAAAAAATTCCCTAATACTGTTTGGAAAAAAAAATTTTATTTTATTTTTTTTTAATTGTGGCAATTGAAACAATTTCGGCAATGCGATTGCCACAATTGAAAAAAAAAAAACCACAATTGAAAAAAAAAAAAAATTTCCCCACAATTGTGGCAATGGTATTGCCGAAATACCATTGCCACAAATTAAAAAAAAAAAAAAAAAATTCTCCCACAATTGTGGCAATGGTATTGCCGAAATACCATTGCCACAAATTAAA